>NC_087514.1:133152478-133512478 GCF_963921805.1 Phalacrocorax carbo
GATGGAGAAAGCTTTGCAGAGACAACTCTAAGTGTTAGGGCCTCTGTATATTTATTGAGTACTGTCACAGTTTCCTCTGTGTACAGAGAAATGGGGATTATCGTAACTACATGCTCTGTCTGGAACTGAAAAGCTAAGCAGAATAGGTCTCCCTATACAGCTCTATCACTATAGCATTTGCTGTTCCACAGGTGTCACAGGGGACAGAATTTAGGATTGAGAACTGGAAAGGGAAGGGATTTTCTTTTGCCAAAGAGAACTTAACCTCTCTCTCCCATTCCCCTCAAAATGTACCTGTAATCTGAGAAAAGTATGTCTGTGGATATACGTATATACACACACACACACACACACAACACAGGAAAGCAAATACCTGCAAGGAGTATTTTATAACCACTTTTAAATAGAGATCTGTACTTCAAATTCTTGAAAGACAGCATCTTTAACAAACCAGGCTCTTCACTGGAGAATCACACTTTATCCAGCAAATTTTACCTGTTGTGACGTTAGAAAAGGAATCCAGAAATATTCCATCAGTTCCTGGCGATACTTGGTTTGTGACGGGTCCAAGGTAAGACACACATGCTGCTGTTAATAAGACCTCACCGCATAAAGTTTTGTTTTGTGCGTCTAGGTTTTTGACAGACTGGCTCCAACTCATATTTTCAGACAGCAAAGCAAAATTAGAAAGCATCATCTCCCAAACAGCTTGGAAGAAGAACAGAACGTTTCATCTCCACATTAGAAAACAGAAGCGAGCACAAGCACAACAGGAAAGGTACTCTGTCAGCCAGAGATACACTTCCTAAGACTGCAAAGCTGGAAATAAACCATAATTTCTCGTGGTGATTTGAAGCCTTTGAAACCGAAAAAAATAGGATGGAGCTCTTCATCAATATTCTATGTTCTTCCCTTTTCTTATCTTTTTCTGTAATGGTGCTTTTGCCTAGACCAGATACAGTATGGCAGACACGAGGCAATACTGGCAGCATCTGCCATAATACTGCCAGGTATAGCATGGCAGCAGTGCCTTTTGCAAAGAGCAATCATTTTCAGCAAGATGCAAAAAAAGCGAGGAAACAAGAATATTAGAAGAAAAAAGAAAAAAAAAAAACAGAAGAAAGGAGAAAAAGCTGTTTCAACCTTAACAAAGATATGACTTCTATTGTTTTCTCATGCTTTTTTCCAAGGGAAGGGGCATGGCAGAAGAGTTGCAGGTTTTTTTCCCTCTTATTTCTCTGGCTTGTTTTGCCTACTAGCTACAGAAGTTTTACTGAGTTAAGAGCTGTAATGATTTGGAATTTTGACAGGAGGAAAGATGAGAATGATCTGGGCACAGGTTGCCCAGAGAGATTGAGGAGTTTCAATCCTGGGAGATATTCAAAATCTGACTGAACACAGTCCTTGGCAATCTGGTCTAACCAACTCACTTTTAGCAGGGGGATGAGACCGATCTCAGAAGGTTCTTTCCAGCCTCAATGATTCTGTCACAGTTTAACGCTAGAAATTTTTTTCTTCATATTTTTTTTTTCCCCACAGAAAGCCCCAAATTCTGGAATCCCTTGTGCACTCTGCAGAGTTCATCTCAACCACACTTATTCTGGGATATTTTGGATCAATAGTCAGAAATGGTCTCAGATATTGACGATTCCTTATTAGCAGCTATATGGAAAGCTGTTACTTTACTCCAGCTACATCGTAAAGACAGCCCGCCATCTATTTAAAAAGTTGAAAGGGTGACTAAAGTATTTCAGAGAAATGAAAGTATCTTCTTTAAAGAAGGTTAAAGTTTTAAGACATGGATAAAATAATCACCTCCTTTTCAATCGGAATTTATGATATGGTATTAAAAACAAACTAGCAAATGTGGCACGTTTTACTGTGTTCTCTGTATACAATTCCCAGCAAAGGAATGAACTTATGCATGAATGTGTGCTCAAATAGTTTCAGCATGAAAAGGAAGGTGAAAATAGATCATCCATTAGAGTCATCTTCAAACTGACGAAATTCTAGATGTAAAATTGGAATAGGCTGCCAAGACCTTTCTTCCTTGTTTCAAACTCCTGTTTGAAATACTCAGGATAAAATAAAGGTTGTTTCACACTTTGTTCATTTGCATCAGGGAAACCTCAGGAAACCATTCTCCAGTGAGGAGAGGGACTGAAGCAAAGAAAGGGCCAGCGGGAAAGGAGGAAAGCACACTGCTGAACAAATTATAAGGACTGTCCTTTACCCACTCTCCATACAGACATTTATTTTTCAGAGCAATGACAGTAATCAAAACATATTTTTCCAGTACTTTACATGATGTAATCAAAATCAATGAAAATCACTGAATAATGAAATTTTACATTTGGCTGCTGCTAGCTGCTTGAGAGCTTAGAAAAATACTTGTAGATGTGTTAATTCTTGAAAGCCTTAAAAATGTGTAAAATCAATCTCAAATAACTAATTTAAAAAATACATTTCTATGTGTACAAAACCAAAGTAAAATAATTATTAAATTTTATATTCCTGAAGTATTTTCCATCTATGTTTTTCAGAAAAAGCCAGGAATATTTACTGAAATTGTTAAACATCCTATCCTGCAAAGACAGACACAGAATTCTGCGATAACAGAAGACTCAAACTCTTTTGTTATACAACAAGAATATAAAATATCCACTAAGAAAATGGAAGGATCTTTGATTGAAGTACTGTGCTTTAAAGAGTTAGCATTTAAATGTTTCACAGTGTAAATGCAAGACCTCAGTGTGTGAAGGCCTCCTAAACTCCAGTTACATTCATAAGAGATGCCCAACAAATGACAAGTAAAGGACTATTCCTGTTGAGAGCTCTAACAGCCATCTTTGTAATGTAGCAGTTTTGTCTTGAAGTATTTCAGACAACCATTTTTTCCTACAGAATTCATTGGATTCTTTTTTAAACCGTTAACTGAAGGCAACAAGACAACAAATCCATTAATTTACAAGAGGGCTTTTTTGATTTATCCATTCTCTCTTCTTGTTGTCACTGACTGGTAAGTCATAAACAATAAAGAGCACCCACCTCATTCTCCAAAATAGCTTTGAAATTTGAAGATTTACTAAACAAAGAATTATTGTCTATTTAAATCTTCAGTAATTTTACCATACCACCCAAGCACCATAAATCACTAGTGACATTGGCTAACAAGGGTTTAAGAGTTGGAACATGCAGTGTAATAAATTTCCAGACAGTTAAAAATCACTATAATTTTATTCTAATGCATTATAGATTGCCTGTAATGTCATCCTGGCCGGGGTGACCCATTTCTAATTTTGAACAGCTGTTCAGCTCGGGAGTTAGTTAATGATTAAATATAAATTGCCTGATTTATTAGTCTGAATGGTTGAGCTTCCAGGTCAATGCTATATAGACAAAATCATCAGTCTTGATGCTTTTCAGAAGTTAACTATCTCCTGTTCTAGTCAAAAAGAATTTATTCTCAGAGGAAAAGACTTGACATTCTCAATTAATCCTTTTAAATATTTTTCCCCCTTAACTTACCCAATAAGATCACTAATAAAAACTCAGATCTTGGAGAAAAACATTTTTAACTGTGTAGAAACCTTCAGATCCAAGACTTGGAGACTACGTGTGGGCAAAGGCCGTTGGCTTGCACAGAGCTTCCAATGGCTTCGGGGTTCTGCAGGGTCAGGCTAACAGTGACTTTCTCAGGCATCTTGGGGAAAGCAAAGTTTTCATAGGCAGACAGTAACAGTGACTTCACTGTTTCTACCAAAGCAAAGATTATTTACATATTTTATATTTCTAGCCATATTAATTGCAGAATCAGGTATCAAAAATGGATCTGTTTTAATTGCACTGGGGTTTTTTGATTAGTTCTATACTCTTACATTGATTTTTTTTTTCGAAACTGATTTAATCTTCTTGATTGCTAGCCTCTGCTGAGAGATTTGCAAAACCAAAAGTATTCACTCTGTGATCTTAGAAAGCAAAGTCACAGGGGTTTTATGAAATCCAACTTAAAATATTTATTCAGACTGCCTTGGGAAATCACGTAGCAGTGTAAATATTCTTCATACTTCTTATTTCCTGTTATTTACACTTATTTGTCGAAAAGGAATGGTTAAAATTCTAGATGATGAATTGAGACAACACTGTTTCTGTAAAGACTTAGGAGAGACTGCACAGCAAAGCTGTGGCTGACTTGAATGGTTACTGACTGTTAAATAGGCATGTTAGCTTTAATGATGTTTGTCTGCAAATAAAGGTAATAAGCACACTGAAATATATATAATTTTAACATAAATACATTTCATTCTCATTTAAAAATTAATAGTTTCTGCAAAAGGAAAAAAAAAAAAACAAAAGTAAACAGCAAATAGCTGATTGGTGCCTTCCACTTATTTACAATCTAAAGTGCAATGGGGGCAGATGCAGGGTGACTCCATCTGACCTAGAGGATTATTCAGTCTTTCTGCTCATTAACTAGAGGCTGCCCAGCCTGTCACAACGTGTTCACAGTTGTGTATAAATGTGGTGACTTAGTTATCGAGACTTCTTTCTAGCAATCATACCAATATCGGTTGCTCAGCAATGCATGATTTTTAGGAAATGCAATTGCGGTATAGCACATTATACTTTTCAGGTTTTTATTATGGGTTTGTTTGGGGTTTGGAGTTTGGTTTTTGTTTCCATTTAAATGATTTCTAATAAGGGTCATCTTGCACCTGTTCCCCTGCCCCCAGTCTTTTTTTCCCCAAAACTAACCTCAAAAATTTAAGTTTAACCTCATGCTCAACAAATAATTTTAAATATTTCAAAACTCACACTAGTAAGAACATTCAGGCAAAATCTTCTTACCTGAAGTCCCTTGACCAGCCTGTTGGCCACCTCAGTTGCTGAGTTTGTTCGATTCACATCATCTTGACATTGGACTTTCTCTGCAATTGTTTTCTCAAGTGAAGCTGTGAGCTTACGCAGATCGCTATCCAGAGCCTATTCAGAAAAGGGATGGGTAAGTACTACAGCTTAAAATCTGTTGGGTTTTTTGGTGTTGTTTTTTTAAATTATTTTTTATTTTATTTCATTTTATTTTATATAATATATTTTAATTACAATAATTGTAGACAGTACCTTCAAGTCTGAAGGATACAAACTTTAGAGGAAAGGTTTTGTTGTACTCTGTTCTTTCTACAGCTTCTGGGCACAACATAAGTACACTAGCTAGCAACAATTTGGAACAAAACCATCATTAGAATACCTTACCAAATTTCCATTTAAATGGTGGAGATCAGGTGCTTGGAGCTAATAATAGGAAGAGAAATGTTTCTGTGTGATGACAACGGCCTGCATTGCAGTAGTATTTAGAGGTCCCAGGCCAAACTGCAAGTTTGTTGTGCTAGATCCAGTAACAAACAGTCTATGCCCTTGTAAATATGTCCTATGCATTCTGGAGCATTTAAGATTTTGTCAGAGAGAAAAAAAGTTTCAAGAAAATAATTATTATTTCTATTTGGTGTATGATCCTGGTGGCATAAGAAGATCCAGCAATTTGTTCCTGGGTGGACAGGATGGTTTCACCACTGGCAGAAAACAAGCAGATCTCCTGTGTGCCAACCCACACCTTCATGAAAGATCTTTAACCACACTTTTATGCAATCTGCTCAAAAGGCAGCAACATGGCCACCCTCTGCTTTCAGGGATTTCATACTGAATGTACCTCAGCTCAGTGCAGCCATTGCCCGCCCCCTGTTAGCCCCTGCAAATTCCCTCTCAGACTGCTCAGACCCTTTATTTTCTTCAGTCTCTATCACTCTTGCCATACAACTGGTAATTTGCTTAGTTGCAGTGTTTTCTCCAGATTCTCTTAACTGAGCAGCTAGGATGACACGGGATTTCTAGATAAAATAATGTAAAAGTGTTTCTGTTAATTCCTACTTAACTAAAACAGCTGAAAGGTGCTTGGCTGAGGAGCTATCTTGTTATTGTTGTTGAAGATACAACACTCTGTCTTTCTGAAAAAGTCTAAGAAATATGGTAATAATCAGTCAAGAATAGTTAGACAACAAAATGGGGAGTGGGCGGAAATTACAGGTTTCTTCTGGTTTTAAAAATAAAAACTCCAAACTACTGCATTTGTTCATCAAAAAGGATCAAAACCAGGAAAACCACCTACAATATGTTTATCTCAGTCTTCCCTTTTATCAGGAAGATAAACACTTACATTCTTTCCAAATCTATCAGAAAAAAAAGAAAATCCTTTCCAGCTCAGCAAAGGAAGAAGACCTAGTGAAAAGAAAAGTTTTAAAAAAGTCAGATAGTTGAGTGATAAAAGCTGACAGGTTAATGCCTTGAAAAGTACTATTTTTACAAATAATCAGGTGAGGCAAAAGTTGAATGCAAGAACAGGGCTTGAAAGACCATCTTGAAAAAAGAAAAGACAAGGCAAGACAAGAGAGGCTGCAGCAGGTAACTTGCCTGAAAATGTTTTGTTTCTCTAGCATAACTATGGAACTAACAACTGTGAGTTCCGTTTTAGAACAAAATTTTCCCATTTCAGGTTTAATGGAAGAACCGTAAAAGGAGCAAGGAGTGCATAGCTCCACAAAAGCTCTGTGGTTTTGCAGAAGAGTTAGATCTCATCTGCCAAGTTTAGTGCTTGAATTGGTGGTCTGCAATCAGGAAATTTCAAAATAATATATAATTTAAAAATAAGAAATTAATTGGCAAAGGGGGAAAGATAAAATTACAATTTAAATCTGACAATTTGGAGAAGGACGTCTTGATTTCTTAGGGATAATGAGGCAGCCAATCCACTTTTTAATAGTGATGGATCTTAAATTGAGAGACTAATGAAGACTTCTGCTTAACAAGGGCATCTCACAGAGATGGGCTGTAAGTAGAATTAAGTAAAATTCCATCTGACTAGCATGCAGGGTGTAAGAAGAATGAACATAGAAACAGTTCTCTACTCTTTTGAGAGAGAGGGACTTATTTCTAGGCAAATCAAGTTTGCCTGCATTATAACATAGACCTGACCATAGTTCAGGTACACACATACATCAAAGGCTCAGTGGCAAGAACATTCTTTTGCAGTGAGACAAACAGTAAGGAACGTCCCAACATCTCTGTGGGTGTTTTTTTGGTACATAATAGTCTCCCTTATCAGAGTGCTTCCTACCTCATGACTTTTGAATAGGAAAGATACCACTACAAAACACACCATTCCCTTTTGTCATTCTTTCATAGGATGTAACATAAATAAAGTATAAATCTAGCAGCAGCAGGATTACATATTGCATTATATACCCCAGTACTCTAAATTCTATGGGATAATTCACATGCTTTAAAAGTGCTTGTTATTGAGAATGTTAGTGCCAGGCAACTATGCTCCACAATTCGCAGCAGGGAGCCATTAGTCTCCATCGCAAGCCTGCTGGACTGTGCCCTTGTCTAATCCTTTTCAGAGTGCATTTTCACTGTATTTAAATGCTCTCATATGTTAATAGTATTGATTGCAATAATAAAATTGTATCATCTCCTCCAAAAGGATGAACTCGCTCCAACGTTTTAGCCTTAACACCAATAAACATACTACCTTTTCTTCTCTTTTTTTCTTTTGCATATTTATTGTAATATATATGTGACTATAAAATCATAATTTTCACAAATATTTTTAGCTGATAACTAGTCTCTTTAAGGATGGAAATCTGATTTAATTTCACTCAAAATGATTAAAAAATAATTTTGCTTGTGAAGAAAAACCTAGTATTTTCTGTTTCCTAACCTGCTCTTCTTTCCATTCACTGTAAATGTATAGCAATTATTTGACTGGATGGACACATGTACATCTTTGTATATTAAAATTTTAGCATGCAGGAAAGGATCAGTAGGCATCACCATGCACAGAATATTTTTTAATCATCTTTAAAACATTGTAAATATTTAAAATTATATACTGTATTGGTACCAGTCTGTATATATTTGACATAAAAAATTTCCTGTGACAATATTTATTTCAATGTTTGATAAGAATTTAATTTCTCATTTAAAGATATATTCTGGAAACCATGAGAAATGAAAGGAGGTTAGTTTAACTGTGCTGTCCAGGCCAAAGATGTGTTATTGATTACTAACAGCTGCACCAATTATCATCACTGAAAATTGCAAGCCGCAAAAACTTCCATATGAAAAATATGTACAACTGTCCTTTCTCTCTTTGCCAACATAAAGAAGTTGAATTATGGGTCAGGGACAACAGAACATCCGTGAATGCAGGAGCAGAGATCACTAACAACTGATACCATGCCTTCAAATGTATTCTTTAGAAAATTGGATAGAGGAAGATGGGAAAGAGACAGGCAAACAAATGACCAGAAGGAAAAAAGGCAAGAAATGAACTGAAGGATAGGGGGCAACTGAACATGTGGATTGATGCTTTGATAATGATAAGAAAAACTCTAATGCCACTTGAAAGGTATTTAAAAGAGACTAGATAGAAGAGTAACTGCTTCATCGCTCTTACTGAATTTGTTTAGCCCAAGAATGAAGAGGACTAGTAAAGGCTAGCATTCATAAGTGACATACAAAATCTCTCTTCAGTACTGCTTGGTTTCACGCAGATTCGGATGCATTTGCACTGGTGGAGTACCTTCTTGTGGGCTCTACATACTGGCCTTCTGCAAGCTTAAAAAAATTTGGCTTTTCAGAGGATGACTGATAGGGCAGCACAGCACTTCTACTACTCCTGAAAAAGAGGTAGTGGGTGAGGTGAAAACTTCCTGCAGACTGAATCTAGTCAGCAGGGAGCCCAGATATAGAAGAATGTCAATATATTGAGAGTGACCATCCTTCTATAAGCAGCTGGGAGAAGTATCACAATCGCTAGCCCTTGTTCTCATGGGGGACTTCAACTTACCAGATGTCTGATGGAAATACAATACAGCAGAGAGGTAACAACCCAGGAGTATCCTGGAGTGTGTGGAGGATAACTTCTGACACAGCTGGTGAGTGAACCAACTAGAGAAGGCACCCCGCTTGACCTGTTGTTTGTGAACAGAGAAGAACTTGTGGTGATGTGATGGTTGGAGACTGTCTTGGGCATAGCGATCACAAAATGATACAGTTTTTGATTGTTGGATAAGTAAGGAAGGGGGTCAGCAGAACTGCTACTTTGGACTTCTGGAGGGCAGACTTTAGCCTGTTGAGGAGACTGTTTGACAGAGTCCCTTGGGAGGCAGTCCTGAAGGGCAAAGGAGTCCAGGAAGGCTGGACATTCTTCAAGAAGGATATCTTCAAGGGCCAGGAGCAGGCCATCCCCACATGCTGAAAGATGAGCTGGCACAGGAGAGGACTGGCCTGGCTGAACAGTGAGCTTTGGCTGGAACTCAAAAGGAAAAAAAAAATGGTTTATGGCCTTTGGAAGAAGAGGCAGACCACTCAGGAAGACTACAAGGATTTCATGAGGTTGTGCAGGGGGAAAATTAGAAGGGCCAAAGCCTAACTAGAACTTAATCTGTCTACTGCTGTAAGAGACAATAAAGAAGTTTCTATAAATACATTAGCAACAAAGGGCAGTTAAGAAGAATCTCCATCTTTTATTGGATGTGGGGGAAACATAGTGACATGAAGGATGAGGAAAGGGCTGAGGTGCTTAATGCTTTCTTTGCCTTAGTCTTTAATATTAAGACCAGTTGTTCTCTGGGTATGCAGCCCCCTGAGCTGGAAGACAGGGACAGGGAGCAGAATGAAGCCCCTGTAATGCAAGGGGAAATGGTTAGTGACCTGCTACACCCCTTGGATACACACGTCTATGGCGCTGGATGGGATCCACCCCAGGGCACTGAGGGAGCTGGCAGAAGTGCTCACCAAGCCATTTCCAATCCTTTGCCAGCAGTCCTGGCTAAGTGGGGAGGTCCCAGTTGCCTGGAGGTCAGCAACTGTGAGACCCATCTACAGAAAAGGCCTGAAGGAGGACCTGGGGAATTACAGGCCTGGCAGTCTGACATTGGTGCTGGGGAAAGTTATGGAGCAGATCATCTTGTGTGCCATCACGTGCCACATACTGGACAACCAGGTGATCAGGCCCACTCAGCATGGGTTTATGAAAGGCAGGTCCTGCCTAACCAACCTGATCTCCTTCTATGAAAAGGTGACCTGCTTAGTGGGTGACGGAAAGGCTGTGGATGTTGCCTACCTAGACTTTAGCAAAGCTTTTGACACCTTTCCCCACAGCATGCTCCTGGAGGAACTGGCTGCTCATGGCTTGGATAGGCATACTCTTTGCTGGGTAAAAAACTGGCTGGATGGCTGGGCCCAAAGAGTTTGGTGAATGGAGTTAAATCCAGTTGGCAGCTGATCATAAGTGGTGTTCCCCAGGGCTCAGTATTAGGGCCAGTTCTGTTTGATATCAACTATCTGGACAAGGGGATCAAGTGCACCCTCAGTAAGTTTGCAGATGACACCAAGTTGGGAGAAGTGTTGATCTGCTTGAGGGTAAGAAGGCTCTGCAGAGGCATCTAGACAGGCTGGATCGGTTGGCCAAGGCCCATGAGGTTCAACATGGCTAAATGCCTGGTCCTGTGCTTGAGTCACAATGCTACAGGCTTGGGGAAGAGTGGCTGGAAAGCTGCCCAGCAGAAAAGGACCTGACGGTGTTCGTTGAATATGAGCCCACAATGTGTCCGGGTAGCCAAGAAGGCCAGTAGCATCCTGGCTTATATCAGAAATAGTGTGGCCAGCAGAAGCAGGGAAGTGGTTGTCCCCCTGTTCTCAGCACTGGTGAAGCCACACATTGAATATTACATTCAACTTTGGGCCCCTCGCTACAAGACAGACACTGAGGTGCTGGATCATGTCCAAAGGGCAATGAAGCTGGTGAAGGGTCTAGAGCACAAGTCTTATGAGGAGCAGCTGAGGGAACTGGGCTTGTTTAGTTTGGAGAAAAGGAGGCTGAGGGGAGACCTTATCACTCTCTACAACTACCTGAAAGGAGGCTGTAGCGAGGTGGGTGCCAGTTTCTTCTCCCAAGTAACAAGTCACAGGACAAGAGGAAATGGCCTCAAGTTACACCAGGGGAAGTTTAGACTGGATATCAGGAAAAGTTTTTTCACCAAAAGGTTTGTCAAGCATTAGACCAGGTTACCCAGGGAAGCGGTTGAGTTAAATCCCTGGAGGTATTTAAAAGATATGTCGACGTAGTGCTTAGGGACATGGTTTAGTGGTGGACTTGGCAGTGCTAGGTTAACGGTTGGACTTGATGACCTTAAAGTTCTTTTCCAACCTAAACAATTCTATGATTCAACATTAGAGGACTTCTTGTTTTTATAAGGAATAAGAACTTTCTACGGGCTGATGGGGTACTGAGGATTAGCAGCAGCTAAGGTAAATAAAAGCTAGGTACTTGTCACTGAGAAGTACCTACTTTGTTAATTTTTTTCCCCAGAAGAAATACAAGTTTGCCTTCTCTTTATACCCATTTCACAGACTCCCTTACACAGCGAATCATACCTTTAAATGTGTGACATGAGCCAGCTGGAACAGGTAGCATAGGGCAGGGGTGCACATTACAAAATACTGAATACAAACATTAAATGAAGCAGATCAAGAAGCTACCATGGTTGGAAAAATGGAGCTGATGAAACTTAGCTAGATGTAAAACTCTCTGGAAAAGTGGAAGACAACTGGTGAATATTTATACAGCACTTCTTTCTAACTCTAAAAATGGATGCCAAAGGCAACCCTTTCTGCCAAAGCAAAAAGGCAGTGTTTCACTCTGAATTTGCATCTTTTCATCAGCTAATCCTGGTTAATGATACTGCTGTACATAACGGTCCTCCCCATGGGGCATCATGTCGAACATCATGTCCTTTAATATGTAGATTGATACAAGTTTCCAGCTGAAGAACTCAAGCTGATTTTAAATTTAAGATTGAACAGTGTGGTTCAGGATTATTCAATAGGGATGAAAATCTACACACCAAGATATTCACTGTTGACCATGTTGTGCATGTTTAGATGGAGAAAAAAGCCGAGCCCAGAAAGCAAAGTGGAGGCTGCAAAATACCAGCTGTAACTATGGTTAAAACAAAACCAAGCAAAGCGGTGCATTTCATGGAATTAATTACTGTCAGTTCTGATAAAAATGCAAAAGTGCAAAGACAGGAAAGGACCCTGTTCTGTATCCACCAGTCTGCAGAGCTCATTCCACCTACTGAACCTCTCTAATGAGCTCAGCCCCTCATCATCCTTTAATATTTCACAGGTGGAAACAGGGCACTAATAGTCAGAGGAAACACATCTCTCAGCCATACAATTTTCTGTAGTTGAAACTTATTGGATGAACTATTTATAAACTGGGTGTCACGTCCCCATCTTGTTATAATTCTGGAAACTTAAACTTCTTTCTAAGATTCCTAGATTGTTTCAAGCTCTGCTGCATGATCATTTGCAATTTTTTTTTTCCTTCTAGTTGCCAATCCTGGGGAAACTATCAATGGCTTTTCTACACACATGTCTTCATGTTATGCACTACACTTTTATAGACACCTTGATCATTTCCAGTCCTCCACACAGCTATTAGATAAGACATAAATTAAACACATAATTAAAACTAGGTCACTTAAATCACTTTCAAATATTTTCTTTAAATAACATTTTAAATCCTCTCAATGAACAAGAAGTTAACTTCTTTCCTTTCTATGAGTACAATAGATGCATAAATCATTGTTAGCCCAAGCTTATGTAGAGTATACCACATTTGGATACAGCATATGTATAGGTAAGTAGTTCACAGAAATGAGTAACTTCAGTCACCTCACATATGGAAAAATGCATGACAGATTAGACAAAAATCCTTTGTTAGCTAGAATTTGCAAGACATTTGAATGAACAACATCTTGCACTGGCCTGTGTAAAGAATTGCATTGTAACTGCAGCTTTTGAAGTGAAGTGTTTGGAGACTACAGGCCAGAATACTTAAAAACGGAGGCTGCACGTTCTTCTTGAGAAGTTATATACAACATGTGGACTGCAAGAGACAAACACAGAATTGTCCAAGAGGAATAATGTGCCTTCAAAACAAAATTTCAGCAATAATCATCAGTAATTAAATGATGGATTAAGACACGAATTATGGAAGTATATAGATTTTCCTCATATATAAAAATTGAATCCCTTTTTGATATCTTCAAGTTTCTGGCCTGAGTCACAGCTCAGTGACAAGAAACAAGCCAAAAGCAAGTCTTTCTGACTAAGATGTGTGCAGCAGTTTTTACTATACCATTAGAACACTCTCTTGCCTCTCACTCTTTTTAAGTGTTACAAATACATTTTTGCATATGTAATATACACACTGCATAGACAAGTATTTCCTTTTTATTCTTCAACCGAAGTTCATATTATCATAAAATATTACTGGATGAACCAAATTGCTGCTTTATTTTTGGAATAATGAGATGGTATAGGCTAGAAGGACCTTTGGAGGTCATCCAGTGCAACTCTCAAAACAGGGCTAACTTCCAAGTTTTCTTTGAGCTGTCCACAGTCAGCCCCAGATCTTCATCCCTAAGCTACTAATGAATAAAAAATAATCAAGAAGTATTCACAAAAAGTTCAAATTCTTCATTCCAGTATGTATGATTTCGCATTTATCAACAGTGAATTTCACCAGCTATAGTGTTCTCCATTCAACAACCTCATGAGCTCTGGAGCTTAGTATTGCTATGAGTAACACCGACCAGAGAATCAAAAATTACAGCTATAGCTCCTTAAAAAAGTTCATCAGGTTGATCAGCTATAGTATGAATCAGTTATAAAAGTAATAGTTTTGACTGGATCCTCCCACCTGGTAAAAGGAAGCCTGGTTGAACATGCAGTATATGGAATTTATAAACTGGTTAGGAACAACATTCAAATTAAATGCCAATGTGACAACTGTTGTCCTTACACAGGAAACACAACCACAGAGGGAACTGCGACTTTGTCTGCGGTGCAGAAGTCTTCCTAGTAGGAACTGAGCACTGTGGGGGGAAAAACTGCTGCTAACCACCTCCAGAAAATTTTATGACGAGATGAAATGGAAAATAAATAAATACAAAAAGACAGGACTAGATTCAAAGTTTGAGGCTTACTGAAGAGCAAGATGACCTAAAACAGGAAAAGGTTCTTTGAGGTACTGTCAGGCAAAGAATGAAGATTAAAACAATAAAAGATTCCACGAGTTTCAGGGGAGTGACTGCTGTGTATTAAAAATAATTTTTTAAAAAATAATTAAAAAGCTATTTTAGTCTAAAAAGTAAGTATTTGCATTTAATAAACATACATCAGTATAGATGTGTGAAATAAAAAACCAGATTCTTCAGTAAAGCTATATTTCAGTGTAAATACAAGCTTCACAAGGGCAGATGCACTTCGATGTGAACGGGCAACTCCAAGGTCACAAGGCTAAGGCTGTATCATGCAGAGGCAAAATACTTGCTATAGCAGCTGATGGGATTTGGGGAGGGGGGGAGGGGACTAAAAAAGGAAGAGAGATAGTAAAAGATATCTTTGTTTACCCATTAAATCTGCATCTCCTTCAGAAAAAAAAAACAAAAACAACCCAAAACTGGTACTACAATATGGGGGAATAACTGGAAATTGCTGTAATAAAGAATGAAATTCAGAGGTAACATAACTCACAGGTTTCTGAGAGTTTCAGTAAAAGTGAATCTTGTCCTTTCTCTTAAACTGATAATTTAAGAGAAAACAGTGAGAAAAATCCCCACATTACATATTTGTTCAGCCTTCTTTTATTGCTTGATATCTTAAGTTGTCAGATCTCAGGTCTAAATATTACCAATAAAAAAAAGTCTTAAGCCAAGTCAGAGCCCAATGAATGCTGTGTCTTCTGAACCATTTAAAGCCTTCTTTGCTAAGTCAGGCTAATTAGCTTGCAGTAGAGAAACTCCTTCTACCCACTGCCTCCCAAGATACCACAAGTTGTCTTTGTCTGTTTCGAGAGCACTTCCTATTACAGTTGCTCCATTAAATGAATACTTAATAAACAACAAATAATCCCTCTCAAAAATTCAATAGATACTTAGTGGTAAAGACGGCCTTCAATTCAATCATTAACTCAAAAGGCATTTGTCAGTAAAGGACTGTAATCAAAGTTTCCACTTCTATGTGCATGTGTGCACACATGTGTATTTATGTTCAGAGGTCTTTTGAAAAATTGAAGGAGATTTGATGTTATTTTAATGATACATTTAATGAAAAAACATAAACACAGATGAGCATGAGCTTCCAAAGACTTTCTGGAAGTCATTCGTATATTCCAATAGGTCACTACTCATATAAACACTCAGCATATATTCCTTGTAAAAATCACGGCCAGTTCTTTACATCAACTGTTATTTCAGGTTACTAATCTATTGTTTATAGTGCGCCTAAGTGGCTTTGAGGAAATTCAGTCATTTCTGATAAACAGCTTCATGTGCTACCACCGAAACTATGGAATATTCTTCCACAGGTTTATGGGGAAAATAGTGATAATCCCTAATGGAAACATATCTTTAATACTTGAACTAGAAAATAATAAAATGAATAAAAATAAAATAAATTAACAAAAGGAAAGAAATAAAATAAAACTAATAGAATTAAGTGGGCTCAAGATATTGGAGAATAATGCTTTTAAATCAATCAGTACTTACAGGAAGCTTTTTCCTCATGGCTTCTGGTTTTTCTGTAGCTGCTGCTAGGTCAGCATTTACCTGGGCGAACGCACAATGTTTTGGCTCTACCTCACAGTACACCTTGAAAAAGACATACAACATAGGTATGTTAGACAAGAAGTTGGTCTTACATTCAT
This sequence comes from Phalacrocorax carbo, assembly GCF_963921805.1. Lineage (NCBI taxonomy): Eukaryota > Metazoa > Chordata > Aves > Suliformes > Phalacrocoracidae > Phalacrocorax > Phalacrocorax carbo. Next base: position 133,168,317 of record NC_087514.1, read on the forward strand.
TATAAAAATTGCAAATGGCTGCTGATGAAAGACTTTCAGGTAATCTTATTAGTCTCTCATTACATGTACTTGCTTTAGAGCCATCTTTCTACACAATAGTGAGACATGCAGAGATTTCTTTCATTCTTGATCTAAAGACTAGAGAAGATCCTACATAAGGGTATATTAGGCAGAACTGAATGCATCCTCAGTGGGTCTACTCTCCAACTAAAATTAATGTATATGTATCACTTCCATGGTTTTAGAATGCATGTAGAAATCAGACAGACATTAAGCTTGAGTAGATTTCAGATAAATTTTATTAGTTTTTTACTGTTTTATAATTAAATGATAACCTGCTATAATACTAGGATGAACAGAGGAATCCTGCTGCCAGGTTCTCAGGGTAATTACAAGCAATGAGCTCTGTCTTACACACCAGACAGCCAGACTCAGACAGACATTTCAAGTGAAAAGAGTACATCTGGAGAGGAATATGGCCCAACTGCTACATCATAATGACAATTGAAGAGTCCTAGACAACCACATCTTTTTTACCACTTTCTACTAAAAGTAAATACATGTGTACATACTGTTAAACACAGAATACTTCCCACTTTATCTGTGGTTGCTGTTATATTCTCCCCAGAACACTAAACAGTGTTTACTAAGCTTATCAGAATAATAAAAAGCTTCAGTAACAGAAATTTCCACGATCGAGTCAAGAGAGGAACTGATCTGTATACCTACCTCATTGGATTTTACTATATTGATGACCCAGGCACAGAGACCAGCTGCTGCAAAGGATTTTGTAGAGCATAATTTAGCTTGAAATCTGGATCTTTCAAATAATGTTCCTTGGCAACTTTCAGCCAGTTCTGAGGAATATGCTCCTTATCGTAGTTGATTAAAGCTTGTAAGAAGTCATCAACCTGCAACAAGAGAAGTTTCAGTGTATCAATCCTTTTCCATTTCAGAGAATGAGAAGCTAACTCCTACTTTCATTGCAAAATGCAAAAAAAATCTTGCACTAGCTTACTGTTTTGGAAGCATTATGCAAAACCTTAAGCAAAAATATTATTTTCCCCAAATGCTTGAAGGACTCAAACTCACAAACGCATTTTATGATTTTATGATTTGCTTGAGGAATTTGGCAGAGATTATGTAAATATAATGAAATGCTCTGCCTTTGAGTTTTCTTCTATTTTTGCAATTAATAAATCCCAGTGGTGCTCAGGCTGGCTTGAGTTTATCACCAGAGGTACACAGAAGAGAATGACCCAGGGTCATATCTTATTCCCCTAAATTCAAACTGTAAAAAATGATGCTGTTGTCTTTCTCTCATTTTTAACTGTTCTTTCCCTCTCTCATTGCAGATACTATATGACGTCTCACTGATCATTACCTTTTGATAAGGTGTTTTGCGGCTTTCCAGCTTCTGTTTTTGGGCACTTTCCCTTTATGTGCCAGTAAAACCATTACTGCAGCAACAACATTGGTTGCAGCCACTGGTGGGTTGGTGAAGGGTTTCAGTTCTGTAAGATTAACCTGAAAAAAGAGGATCAGATGAACAGGTATAGAATTATGCAAAAACAGTGGATTTGTTCCACAGAAGTTTTCTGATTACCAGTATACAACTCTCAGCTCTTTGAGGACTATTACTCATTATTTTATGTGGTGAAAATACTCAAGATCACAGCCCTTTCCTTGCTCTGCAATCCTATGTGCAACCTGGCCAAGTAGAGTGATGGGAAGTGTAATGCCAGGTCAGGTACAGCAGCTGCCAACTATTGCTTTGGAGTGTGCTGCCCAGAGAAGATGGAAATTTGATTGTGCTTGGCAGTTTGGCACTGGAATGATAATTTAGTAGCCTTGAACTATTTGAATGCTGAACAAAGTTTCTTTGCAGACATCAAGCTGTATGATCTTTATCTTATTAAGTATGTCTAATGCTGCTGTAGCAGCAACAAGAGCAGGTTCATCTTTCAGCAGGTCATCCTCGCATTCTGTCTCAGATATACTTCTCCTTGGATTGCTGCTACCTATTAAAACAATGAATCTTAAGATTTATATTGAAAATTAAGGCTGTAAATCAAATCAGAGCTGCTTAAGCACTCACGCTTGCAGTGTAATGTCTGTATACACAAACAGATTGAAAAAACTGTTATTTTATATTATGCATAAAAAAGACCTCTACAACTCTCACACTCAAGCAGGTTTGTGGTCAGCTCTAGACTCCATCTGTTCTGCATGGTGAGAATTAACATCTCCTGTTCATACCACCATACCACAGAAGAGTCAGCCTCACCTCAGTGCCTGGGAAGATCAGGAACAGATCCTCCTAGAAGCTATGCTATGGCACATAGAGGACAGGGAGATTAATCAAGACAGCCAGCACAGCTTCACCAAGGGCAAGGCTTGCCTGACCAGCATAGTGGCCTTCTATGATGAAGTGACTACATCAGTGGACGAGGGAAGAGCTATGGATGCCATCTATCTGGACTTCTGTAAGGCTTCTGACATGGTCACCCACAACATCCTTCTCTCTAAATTGGAGAGATAAGGATTTGATGGGTTGACTGTTCAGTGGATGAGGAATTGGTTAGATGATCACATCCAGAGAGCAGTGGTCAACAGGCTCAATGTCCGGATGGAGATCAGCGACAAGTGGTGTCCCTTGGGTGTCCATATTGGGACTAGTACTGTTTAGTATCTTCATCAATGACACAGCAGGATCAAGTGCACCCTCAGCAAGTTTGCAGACGACACCAAGCTGAGTGGTGCAGTTGACATGCCTGAAGGATGGGATGTCATCCAGAGGGACCCGGAAAAGCTTGAGAAGTGAACCTCATGAGGTTCAACACCACCAAGTGCAAGGTCCTACACCTGGGTCAGGGCAATGCCCGCTATCAGTACAGGGGGATGAAGGGATTGAGAGCAGCCCTGCAGAGAAGGGCTTGAGGGGTACTGGTGGATAAAAAAACTGGACGTGAGCCAGCAATGTGCACTTGCAGCCCAGAAAGCCAACCACATCCTGGGCTGCATAAGAAGAAACACGGCCAGCAGGTTGAGATGTGATCCGATCCTGCCCCTATACTTCACTCTGATTAGACCCTACCTGGAGTACAGCATCCAGCTCTGGAGTCCTCAGCACAGGAAGGACATGGACCTGTTGGAGCAGGTCTAGAGAAGGGCCACAAAAATGGACAGAGGGATAGAACACTTCTCCTATGAGACAGCCCGAGAGAGTTGGAGTTGTTCAGCCTGGAGAATAGAAGGCTGCAGGGAGACCTTATTGCAGCCTTCCAGCACCTGAAGGGGAGTTAATAAGAAAGATGGGGACAGACTAAAAAGTCTGGGTCTGGTGCAATAGGACAAGGGGTAATGATTTTAAACTGAAAAAGGGTAGATTCAGATGAGATATAAGGAAGAATTTTTTTATGGTGAGGGTTCTGAAACACTGGAACAGGTTGCCCAGAGAGGTGGTAGATGTCTCACCCTTGGAAACATTCAAGGTTAGGTTGGATAGGGCTCTGAGCAATCTGATTTAGTTGAAGGTGTCCCTGATCATTGCAGGGGGGTTGGACTAGATGACCCTTAAAGGTCCCTTCCAACGCAAACCTTTATATGGTTCTATGATTGCAAGAGCTGGTAGGCCAGACCCTCAATGACAGCTAGGTTTTGCAGTGCCAGGAGTTCCATAAGGCAGCAAAAGCTTGCTTCAGTAAAGCTCCTATATGCTCTGTGTTAGCTAGCACATGCAGCTGCTCAGGAGTGAAGCCTTGTATGTAGTGATGATAATGTGATAAAGAGCCAGGGACAGAGGGATGTGCTGGCAAATCAGCTGTCTACAATCATTAGAAGTTAAGAGGCTTCTCAGTGACTTATGACCACATATTGTGTCTACCATTTCTACTAAAGCAGTAGCCTAACCTCTGGCTAGCTAGATCACATTTATTTTCATTACCCCAGAGAGAAAATTTGGTATACAAATTTCCTTTCTTCCCTGCTCCTCTGAATCATGAAGCATCCCTGCATGTCGCTCTGCCCTTTTAAGGACAATAGCATGAGATGGGGTAGTCAGCAGGTTTCCACCTCCTCTTTGTGGAGAAAATACACAGAGACTAAAAGAGGTGAATGGGAAACAGAATAGCTTTGGATTGGCGTACCAGGAACCATTTTTGTTTATACTTATGAAGAAATGTCTGTATCGTCACAAAGAATCTTTATCTGAGTTATTGTAACAACCGGATATTCATCATTCTCCACTGCTCAGTTTTGCAAACTGAAAAGTAAAGAAACAGGTGCTGATGCTTTATCTTCTAAAAATGGTTCAAATTTTCTTCTTCACAGACTGCTCTGATTCTGGCCTTGACAACTTGGCCTTGTTCTTATTATCATGCTAAATATACTATGCGTCAGCTTTATACTTCTGTTCATTTCCATGAGACTATAAATAAACCGCATACATTTTTCAAACAGGTACTGGATTAACAGATTTTGTGTGATACCAAATTTTTTCCTGCATAGGACACTACAAGACAAAATATTGCAAGTAATGCTTTCTTTGCCACCTTGATATCTAAGGGCATAAAAGAGAGGTACAGCTGTAAGAAGGGTAATATATATAATGTCTGGGTTTTTTTCTTCTAGATAAGCTTTTAATATCTCTGACTGAAAAATTCCTAGTATGAAGACTGTTCTTCTAGTAGATGTACCTACCTACCAGACTGTGATCAAGCATGTCTGTATGGATGTGAAACACCACCTATCTGTATGGATAATTTTGAAAAAAGAAGCCTGTAAGCTTGCGAAGACGCGCCAGATAGCGAATGCTTCTCATTGCCAACATAAACCTGGAGATCACTGTGTGAGATACAAAAATTTAGAAGGACTCCTGTGTTTAGGACTCTATATAATACTGTAGGATGCAAAGGTGAGAGATTTAGTAATGCTGGATAGGAGACCAGGTAGGGTTTCTGTACAAAAAATCTGGGAAATATTAGGGCAGTCTGTTACTTCTGAGGAGTTATCGAACACAGGTGAGAACTCAATAGCTTACACCATTTCAGCAGGTTAAGCTGCAAACATTTAATGATCCATGTTCAGTGAAGAAGCTGGAGCTAGATGAGATATATGGCAGAAAGAAAGCGAAGATTTTTCACTACGATTTTGAAAGCCATGACCTTTTCTCCCTCACTCCCCTATTTTTTCCCATTAAAGGGCTCCCTTTTAGAAAATCAGAGAAAATACCAGGGAGCCAGTGGTCAGTTCTAGTGATGCACTGGGGGTTTCCCTAACAGGTGGAACATTCACTGCATTTTTGGGGCATAGATAAATGTATCAGATTTGTCAAACCAGCCTCCATCTATTGGTAAATTTGCCTTTTCCTTTTAATTCCTCATCTCCAAGTCTGAAACCATAGGCATCAACAAGGGAGAGAACAGCAGAAAAGGAAATATCCTATATGAACACACTGTACTACCTTAATTTCAGGTTTGGAAATTAAACAGATAGCAATCCAAGTAGATTTGTCAAAATGCTTATTTTGGCTTAACAGTGGCTTTACATCAGGTATCATCAGTTTTAAGTGAAATCTGAGCGCCTCCACCACTTTATGCAATGATTTAATGATGTGTTTAAAAGATGATTATGATTTCATTGGTGCAAATTTATCTGGTAGTGTAACCCTGGAGGGTGTTCTGTATCATCTGCAATTGCATGTTTTGAAGATTATCATATACATTTTTAAGGATACATTGCCTGGGGCTGAAGTTAGTTATATTTGGTTCATCTTTATCCTGTACCTCATGTTCATCTTACAGGCTCATTTCCTGTCAGGTCTTGCTTAAACAAAGTCTAATTACAGAGAAAGAAGATATTGCAGTGATCAAGATGTTAATACTTGGATCAAGCACTATGCTTTGGTAGTAACAAGCCTCTAAGAATTTAATATCGTTACAAAACATGTTCCTACAATTGTTGGGGACACTTTCCACGTATCCATTTATTACATGGAACACATTGAGACACTGCCCATGAAAATAACGAAGATTAAAGATCAATATGCATTGCATTACGTAACAAATGACAAGTTAAATATTTCCCCCATCTCTTGTGATATAGCTTTTAGGCTGAAATTCCCAATGTTTATTGGTTTGCATTTTAGCCACAACACATTTTTAAAATTAAATATTGCATATACAGTTGCAGTTTTGGTTTGGTTTGTATTTTCTCTAACATGGTTTGAGACCCATGTTATTGAAATTAACTTAAAGTGGAAAGTTTAGAACAGCCAAATGTTACTGTTAAAGTTTTTAAGGATGTAACCAGGTGAACAAGTATTACATTTACAGTACATAGCGTGCTTGTAACATGACACAGTATTTCAATTAAAACAAACAGCTAATTTAAGTCACACAAGTGGCATTATAGTTCTGCCCCTCTTTTTTTCTTATGCTTAGTTATTCTTTGCTTGCTGATGCCCAAAGAAAATACAGGACAAGATAATTCTTTTTAAGGGAGTTAAAACGAAACAGAGCAGGTTGCAGATAAGCCTTAGGACAGTATTTCTCAAATCTACTTCCCCTCGCAAAGAGATGGAGGAGCTTTTCATCCCTGTCTCCAGAAGTTTAGTCCCCTTCATATCAGTAACTTCTACAGTATAGAGCTCTTCAATGATGGCTGAATTGTTAGAAAAGCTGGAAGCGGTGTGCCCCATATATACCACGAAAATAAAGAATGCACTTCAGCTGAGGGAGGGAAATAAAAAAATGCTAGTCAGTCTGGATCCATCTTCGCTCCTAATCCTCACCTGGTGTCACTATCACCCATATACCTGTGTGTTTTCTTCCTTTGAAGGGGTAGGTCCCATTTTAAAAGGCAATGGCATATGCATCTTCCTCTGCAAACCACTCTGGCTGGCATCATTCAGAGTGCACAAATGGCCAGCAAAATGACAGCAGTGTTACTGCCCACTATTTTAAAACCTTAGCAGTGTCACATTCATAGTCAGACCCTTGTTGATTACTATACAGATATGTAGTTCTGCCACATTTATGGGGCATCCAGACTGACCCCACTCTTCCTGATGAGTCTGATCTCAAGTCCGTTCCGCTCTTCACCTTTTTTTTAAGTAATGCTTCACCCTAAGGCAATACCTTCAAGGTATTTACTGGCTTAATGCTGTAAGTCAAAAACCCTTATAAACTCCAGTTTGAAATCTATAGAGCAGGAAAGCCAAAATAATTTTTTAAAGGGTGACAAATTTTAATCAATTATGAAGAGTATTCACAAATTACTTAGCTGGAAGATGTATTCTCATTTACTGATTAATTTTTTTGTAACAAAAATTATAGAAGATTAATATTTAGAAACAATCATCAGCCTTATGAAATAGTTTTAGATTAATGTAGCACAAAATGACACTTTCATTTCCAATGAAAACATTTCAGAAGTGCAATAAAGCAATGAACAGGGGAGTATGCTAATCATTAGTGGCATGCTCTGAACTTCATCCCTGAAACAAAGTGGCCCAAAGATGTGATTATCCCACGATAATCACTCTGTGCGTTTTCCACAGTTGCTTAATGAAATAATTTGAATTGTGCTAAGGGTGTATTTTGATCATCCAAATCCATCAGGAGCATATGGAACCAATACCGGAAAAGCACCACTGAAAAGCGTTTGGTAGGATGTTGAGGTGTCGGATCCAAGTTGTGCAAGTTTAATTAATTGCACTGTTTGGACTTTACACTTCATAGACATTTTTAAGTCCTATATAAGATATGGATCAGCAAAAGGCTGAACTCCATAATTAGCATAACCCAGAGAAATACCAAGTTCCTGATCCAGTCTTCATTTATGTCAGGGTCAAAAATCACTTCTCCCTCAATAAAACTGGGATGAGACACAAGGTCATTAGAAAAGTATTAAATATCACCTAATAATAAGAAGTCTTCAAGAAACAAAACAGAAGAGAATGAAAGACCATTTTGATTGCTCAGACAGTATCGTATTCCCTGTTAATCAGTATCTGAAAATTGTTTAAAAAGTTCTTGGCAACTTGAAGTTTCCATAGCTCAAAATCAGGCATCGACAACTATTACAAGTTGATTAAAAATTTCTTTCTGCAGTATTGATAAACGACACAATGTACATCAGATTTTGTAGCAAAACACCAGAGTTGAATGAGCCCTTTGGACTTTAAAGGCAGAGTAACTTCAGTTTACAGCATTCCATACTGCTGGTGTTTTATTTGAAAAATCGTGCTTGTAACAATAGAAGAAAATTTTAGAGTCCAGATGAAATTATGTATTTCTATTCATTCTGTGGTGAGGACTAATGCACGTAAACTTCTGTGTTTCCAACATGGATGTTGATAACTAATGTTAATAGGCTGAACTGAGAGCAAACGCAAGAAGATTCAACACCAATGTCACATATTACTAGGAATGCTATTATAATCTTAAAATTCAAGGTTTGCACCTTGTAATATTGCAAGATACTGGAATGAACTTCTGTATCAATTGAGTTGTTCAATTTACCTAGAGCCTCAAAGCCTTTAGAAATCTGAAGTGCTCAGAGATGACTCTCTGACCTTTACTGTATTACAAATAGGTCTGATTCTCAAGATCCACATCCATTAAATGCTTGAATGAGCTCAGTATTTATTGTTCTTTCATCTCATTAAAACAGCGAAAAGGTTGGGAAAAGGCATAGTGTAAAGAAAGGTCAAGTGGTAATCATGGTGTGAAATGCTGTTACACGTGTAAGTATAATACTTCTTTAGACTTTATGCTCCCTGGAGAGGAAGTTGTTCAAAACTGTTCACCTAAAAAGGTTTATTTTGTGCTAAATATAGCTCAGCAGCACTAAATGGGGGAATTAGACTGACCTTTTGCTCCTCTGCATCTGCAATGGCCTTTTCTTGGCTCACTTTCTCAGTCTGAAACCCTATCTTAGCAATCAAAGCTTCAGCATCTTGATTTCTCAGTTGTAGTTCTGCCTCCTGAGAAGCAACTTTAGATTTTAGATCTTCTACCTGCAGGGCAAAAGGTAACTTGCTATTTGGGAGCAAGGGTCATTAGGTATGGTTCTGGAAAGATTATACCACATGAGCCCCAAAAAGCTGAACTGGAAACAAAATTCATGTTTCATGGGCCTTGGTACTAAAAGTGTTGTCTTTTCCTTTTTTGTTTTGATACCATTTGGCAGCTCCTTGTCTGTAGCTCACAGAATTTTGTTGACATAAATAATTTAATAAGACCAGCCTAGCAGCTCCCACCAGGGACCCCACAGCTCCCCTGAGATGCTCAGATGTCTGTCCAGCTGCTGAGATTGTGTTTGTAACCAGGTGTCTCAGCAGTGCAACAAGGCTGCTTGATGCAAGATGCAAATGAAAAGCAAAAGGACGTTATGGAAAATGCTTAGTAATCGCTCTGAGCAGATCATTCCAGCAGAGGTTTGCTGAGAGGTTAACACAGACTCAGAGACTGGTGCACAAAGACTAACTGTTAGTTTGCTGAAACAGCAATTTATTGCCTGCCAGGCAAGAAATCTCTATCAAAATATCCATCAACAGTATCCTTCTATGTGTAAAGGAATTGTTTCAAATACCTGTTTTTTTTATTTTTTCCCCTATCCCTCCATGCATTTTATCTGGCAGCTATTAATAATAAAAGGCTATATTTTAACCTGATTTGGATAGGGCTGATAAGACAAAGAGGAAGACTAATATTAGAGGGCTTAAACTTTCATCACATGGAAGGTCTCAAGGGCTCTTCTTCTTTGGTGGGCTCCTGAAGTCTTACAAAACCTACAAAATCACTTTTTCAAAATTTGACCATTTTGAAATGAGAAGACAAAGCTGTAATACTGAGCTGTAACAGATGACTGTAAATATCCCAAATCTCTCCACGCACCTTATTTTTCAACTTATTTTATATCTTTTTCTTTCTGAAAAAACTAAACGGTGCTGCGTTTGATATTCTTGTACAGAGCTCTGGAGTGCAGGATAAAAATGGCTCTGTGTTCAAGTACCTGGCCAGATAGGAGCTGTGGCTTTTTCGGCTAGCACAGCATGTAACACTTGAAATTGTCAAATTACCTTTTGGTCTTTGTCAAATTAGAATTCAGAGAAAAAGAGCATTTAAATTATGTACTAGCATGGGATACCTTATTAAAAATAGACTTTAAAATAGCAGTCAGCCTTCTCTGTTGGCCATTGATTTTTGCAGGTCTTCAGCTTGAAAAGCGGGAATAAGCTATTCATCTCCCATTATTGTCATGCAGCAGCACAAAGACACAACATTATGCAAATGAGCATTTCATTTGCAGTTTTAATATATGCAATATACATCATGCAGAATTTTTACTTTTTAATAAAGAAATTGCTGGATTATGGATTCCCTTCAGCATCTGCAATAGGGATTATGAACACATGGTGGGGGCAGAGGGAAAGGCATCAAAGCAGTTTCCCTTCCCTCCTGTCTTTGTGGACTGACTAGCCACAAATGAACTGTAGGCAGAAGCACTGACTGGGGGCTGAGTGGCACTACCCCTACAAGGAGGTGACAACAGCTGATGCAAAGGCTCCACACTTGTTCCTCCTGCTTTCGTTACCCCTCAGCTAGTCACTGGCTATGCACAAAATCCCCATGTACAGAACTGTATCTTCTCTCTCCATCATCTGGCTTCTACTGTGCCACTTACTTTCCCTCCCACTCTTTTACCATGGCCCAACTACACTCCCCTTTCCTCCAGACATTGTCCTTGCCAAAATGGATGGACCCTTCTTTGCAAAGGCAGCTAAAGGGCTCAAAGAGCTTCTACAAGAAGAAAAAAACAAACCCCAGTTTTCAAAATCAGGTAATTTCAATGAAACACAAAAATGCCACCCTGCAACTAATCAGTCTAATGAAAATGTGCTGTGATGACTTGGTTTTATTAGCAATAAAACCAAGATTATTTGTAAAGAATGGAAGAAAAGGCTCTGACTTTCACAGTTTACCTGGAAAGCTGCTGTCTTCAGCTTCCGCATGCCATTCACCAAGTGTTCCGTATGTCCCAATACCTCCTTGCTTTTCTTCTCTAGTTGGATCTTATAAAGTTTGATTTGCTCTGGAAAACCCTTGGAGTGGTGTAATTGTAATCCCTCTCATTATGGTTGTATTTGGCACTCAACATATTCACACTGGTGTGGGCATAAGCCATGACATCACAAATGGGGTCCTGGGTGAGCGGCTGAACGTACCTAAGGAACAAGAACAAATGCAAACTGAGCAGCAAAGAAATGTTTCAAAAATTAAGTATATCTATATAAGTTAGAAAAGGATATGTTTCTAAGCATGGCTTATTCACAAAACTATTCTTCAGTCTACCCTAAACATAATTTTGTCAGCAAGTAAAAAAAATAGAAGCAAAACAAGCTTTCCCCATTTTTTTTTTTTCATATAAATTAATTAATTCTGCTCTGGCATTCATTAGGTCTTTATCACCACAGAAGCTCAGTGCTTGAACATACTTTCATTAAAAGAAAACTAAAACAAAAACCTCCTAAAACCTAAAAACAGATTAAATCAGTCACTATACTGCTATCGGCAGAGATAATACTACATGGATTTTCTATTTCACCTCTGGAAATCCTGTTTAAGAAAAATCCTGGATAGGTTAGGGAAATACAATAGCAGGGCTACTCTAATCATACTGATCCCCGCATACCTCATATATCATCAAATTCCTATTCAGAGTGAAGTGCATTTATGCCATTAACTTCAGATTGAGCAGAACTGGACCCCATGATTTAGATTTCTGAAGTTATACAAGTCCCTGCTTATCTGCACTTGTCAGAGACAGTGATAAACTAACATAAACTGGTATGAGGGCAGGATTAGAGCACTGTGGAGTGCTTCTGAAAGCTGAGTCTCTATCTGCCATAAACTATCAGAAACCCAGCAACATTTCCATGCTGAAGAGATCTTCTAACAGTTTCAAGGGGTATTTGACTGGAAAAGTAGTTATGACTTAATGGAGTTCAGAATCACCCTGAGCTGTGACAGCTGACACTCTTGCCTTCCCCAGGTGCCACCCAGGCATCAAACCACCAAGTAAAACTCAGCTCTGTGCAAAATTCAGCACGTTGCTGAATTCAGCACAGGACCCACAGGGGTTCTGTGGCCCCAGGGGGCTGCACTGGGTGCCACAAAACACCACATGGGGTTTCTCACCACAGCCGTGAGTCTGGAAAACTCTTTTCACAGACTATGTGATAACCAAAACAGGCTAGACGTATTTAGAACAGCTTCAGATGGTCGTTTACTCATATATTTCTGAGCAAAATGCAGAGGTAAAATGCCTGTCCTTGCCCACCTCTCACAGCATGAAGAGAAGTAGTTCCAGGACTAAAGCTCAAAGGTCATTTTTCTAAATTTTTTGAAAACTGAGCTAGCAAATGCAAGATACTACTACGCTACTTTGAATTAAAGTGTACTTGCCCAGGATAAAGGTCAAATAAGAAACACCCCAAAAGTAACTTTTGTTTGTTTTAAAGGATGCTGTCTACCTATATTACTGGAACAGATGCATAAACATATCAAAGCAAGAGTACTGTATGCAAAATTAAGAGGGAATACTAAGAAAACCCATTTAACTCCATCACTGTAACTAAGTTCCATTTTGTCCTCTATGACTTCTAGCATACTTAACTTTATAATTTGTGGAGTCACATCTCCCTCATTTTAATGATTATTTATTGCATCCTGTACAAGACGAACCCAGTTCAATTAATCAAGGGAAGCCTAAAAATCAATTAATATGAATTAAATGAGCTACACCAACTCTTAGGAAAGTCACACATAATTTACCAAAGCATTGTCAATAATGCTTAGGGAACTTTGGGAAAATTGCTCACGAGTGGCTGTTGATGCAGTTAAATGTTTTAAGCCTACATCATTAATATTACGATCAGGTTGATGCAGAAAGACTTGCCATTTTTCTCAGTAAGAAACCTCATTATTTTCTTGCGACTTTTAAAAGCTAGTTTAGAAGAATACTTACTTCACACCTGTGATTACAAAAACAGAAATTAAAACAAGGACTAAATAAAGAATGATTTGCATTTAGGGAAAGCAGAAATAAATTGCTTTACAAATTAAAAAAACCCAGAACATCATTAGTTGAGGCAAAGCTAGCATAAATTCATCTTAAAAATAAAATTGTTTGTAAAAGAAAGACTAGCCAGCAGGAATGGGCAATTTATGCAGATTTGAGCAGTGCTTGGCTTCCAGCTGAAATGTGTTTCAGCCTTTTTCTCCTTTTTTTCAGTCTGTGACACACACCCACCCTGCAGTACAGCTCTTCCTCGCAAAAGACAACCTCCTTACACATGATCCTTATGAGAGGTCTCTACTCAGCAGCCCTGAAAAGCCCTCAAACAAACAGCAGTTTCATTTGGAAATCAGTGAGGGAAGAAGTGGGTTCCGGTAGAGCTGGAAGTGGCCCGAGACAACTTGTCTCAATGGGGCAAAATAACTATTGTTATCGAGCTTAACAAAATGGCACAGCATGGGAGACACGCCGAGCCAGAGAGCAGCTGGTTGTAATTCACACTGGTTTTCAGAAAACACTAATCGTTCCCGAACAGACCTCTTTGAGGATTGGTCTTCCCTGCATTTTCAATTTGTCACTTTCTCTTATGATAAGGTCAGCGGTGACAGCACTTCCTGACATTAACAGCTGTGGCTTTTAAAAGAGTCATTGTGGAACTACTAATTGCAGTAATTTCATTAGCATAAATTATTTATTCTGCCATTCATTTATCTCCAGGTTTTTTTTTTAATACTACATTGTACTTTTCAATATATGCCCATTCAGGGTTGTAGGCAAAGGAAATTATTATTGCTAATTTAGCCTTCTTTATTAAAAAAGGCAAACAAAAAAGAGTTGATACAGTAACAAAATCTGATTTAATTGCAGTTCACTAGAAAGCATAAAGTAGCTTGAAGCCAATAATGAAGCTTAGGCTGGTACAAATCAAAACCATTCAATAGTCCTAAAGGCGACTGAGCAATAAGCCTATATACAATCAGAAAGAAAATATAAGGGTGAAGTCTGTTTATTCTCATGGAGTCTACTCTAGACCTTGGCTAGCTGACTTTTACGCATGAAAAAAACCCACCCCAATGTAAGCTATGAGTAGAGTTAATACACGAGTTTTGCCCTTTTACTTCCCTCAGGATATAAATTAGTCATTACTAAATTGATAAATCTTAGATCTTTGCAGTTAGGCTAGCTGAAACACGCCAAGCAAAGCGCAAAAAAGACTCATGTCACTGAACTTGAATGCATCCCACAGGCAGCTATCAATACTGAGAATAAAATCAAGCGCGTGTCTGAAGGAAGAGTTAAGTGGGAAGTGAGTGTGGGGAGGTGTAGGGGATGTAAGAGGCAAGGGGACAAGGCAAAAAAGTTACTTCAGGCTCCTCCTTTGCCATACCACATTTTGTAAAGTACTTTGGAATACAATAAATTAAGAGTACAATGGATTTATCCTGGTATGCTTAACAGCGTGCTGTTTGGTGCTCAGCACTGGAGGAGCAGCATGCAAGACAGCAACAGCAAAACACTCAAAGGAGATGGCAGAGATGTACGTTGTTATTTTCAAAGGGATGGATTAAACAATCCTGACTCTTCTATTCTGCACTTAGTGCTGATATGTGAAACCAGCTGAAAGTATGGAAGAAAGGTTGCATCATGTTAAATTTGGAGACAGTATTATTTCAAAATACTACAGATCATGTTTTACACCAAATGAGGTGCTTTTGTAAGTTTGTAAAGCTCAGCATATGGATTTAGAATCACTGCACAGTGTTCTTTGCTTGTGCTCTTTTTAAATGTAAGTTCAGCAATTTGAGCGCTGGAACAGAAGAGGGCTCTTTTCCTTTCTTTTCTCCCAAGAAATCAAAGACATCCAGATTGAATAAATTTCCTATACTCTCCATTTCTCTCCAAACCTCTCCGAACCCACCGTCTCTTGTCCTTAACCTGCACATTGTCCAATGTCCTTCTGAGTGAAAAGGGGCTCATGGGACTTATTTTCAACAGGCACCATAATTAAGGAGGATCACTTGTTCTTTCTGTTCACTTTCCCACAAGGTGGAAGGGACGTTCACAGCATCCTTTATAGCAAATACTGAGCTGAACTCAGTCTGCCCCACTCCTTCCCTGGATAAACTGTATCTTCCAGAAGAGTACCTAGGCTTGGATTGAAGATACAGAAATGGAGAATCTAAGACCTCCTTCTCAACTTCCACAATCACCATGAATTTTTTTATGGTTTTCTCTTACCATTTAAACACAGAATTTTTCCAGTTTTTGTTAAAACAATGTAGATATGATGCCATATTTGTATTGAACTTTTAAGAGGGGGGAAAAATAATTAGATTAACTTCAAGCTACCCTAATTAAAATAATCTGTAATGTTGTTATACAGTGATGAATAAAAAAATCTAGCAATTACTATTGTTGGGGTTTTTTGGAAAGAGTGAAATAAGACAATTTGGAGCCAAGTGTCAGTTATGCCAAGATAATCACACACTGACAGATCTTGTGTTGCTCATCATAAGGGACAGCATGATTGCAGTGTTTCAGAAGTCCAGGCATACATGAGCCCTGGCTAACAAGATTTCTCTACTAAGAACAGACAAAAAGCTTTCCTGAGATATCTAAAACAGAACAAGTGAAATGATGTGTCAACACACCAGCACAAGAGATGAGAGAAGGACAGGAGACCACCTCCGATGAATCTTTGATGGAGAGGGCTGGCAGATTGCAGCTAAAATTCCCTCTGTTCTTCAGGGTGGTCCTTTTCCACCCAGCCCCTCTCATTCTTTCAATATCTTAATACACCTCTACAACTCTCCTGTCCCCCCTCTCTTTACTAACTGTTTTTCTGTGATTGTTCTCCCTTCACCTCCCTTTTTCTCCTCCCAGACTCTTTGCTGTGCACCGCTCCTTCCCTTCTGGTTGAGTTTTGCTTCTCTTCTACCTCTTTTGCTTGATCTCCCATCTTCTCCCCCCATGACACTGTCATAGTTTCTCTGATATTTCAATGCGTGTTCTGGGTTCACTTTTTCCATCGCTTTCAAATCCTTCCCCTGTCTCCTCCTAACATTTTTTTTTTGCATTCTGCTGTCTTGTCTATCGGTTTTCTCATCAGCTGCACATGCAGACATGACTTAGGCACCAGTACTGCTTTACATATGTGGATGACCAAGAAACCTTAACTCACTGTCAATAAAGCACCACGTTATTTTGTTAGTTACATTTATTTAACTTGCTGGGAACTGAACAGAGAATATATTTACCAGGAGCAGTTAACACCAATGTGCAAAAGAGGCTCATAAATAGTTGCTTGAATCAGTGAATTCTTTCCTAAATATCCGCAAAAGGAATTATATAGGAATACGATCCTTAAATAAAAAAATAATTAACCTCCCCCGAACAGTTTCAGTATTAGAAGACTAAATTCGGATGACTAGATGTCTTTTCAATGCAGCAAAATATAATTAATTAAGGATTTGGGAAAAAAATACATTTAAGTAAAAACAAATTCTGTTCTCTTTTCCCCATGTAATTCCAGCAGTTTCTTTAAAATAAATGGGAATACATAAGTTGGTGTCACATCAAAAAAGGGCAAAACACCCACATAGTCCACCGGGCCACAAATAACTATCCTAACAACACTCTAAATCTCTTACAAGCTGTTAAAATAAAGCAGGAGATGCTGATGGGAAATATAAATGATGAGGAATTGCAAACGCCTCTTCCCCTTGCAGCCCTATAGGAGGCATCCGCATGCCGCCGGAGCGCGGGCAGGAGCCAGCCGGAGGGAGCCGCTGCCGCCAGCTGCCCCCTCGCACCAGCCCCCGGGAGGGGAACAGCCTGGGGGGTACCCCTGGAAGCAGCCCCAGGCATCCCTGCAGGCTTCCCCTCTCCTCTGCCTTCACGTCCTCTGGACTCCACGTATTTTGTACGGGTTTTAATCGGAGGACAAATACTGTAAATGCATCAATCTCTTCTGCGGAGGTTTGCCCGGAGGCCGGTGCGACCCTTGACTAAAACCAGAAAGCTCTTCCCTGGGCATTCCTGAAATCCTCAGTCTCTCATGATTACAAATCCTGTATACAAATAAATGGTCCCAAATATAATAACGCTTCAGAACAAAACTACTACAACTGCAATTGCTGAAAGAAAGTAAATCTTTTTTAGATCTATGCGAATTGCTCCACCATCAAATACCTGAGCAGTCTCACCGCCAGCACGACAGAGGCAGCTTGCTAAAACTCTTAGAAGAATGAGAAAATATTCCTTTTCACTGAAAGGAAACTCACTAACACATGATTTTTTTTTTCTGAAAATAAAGTCACATTCCGGATCACTCAGAAACAAAAAGAGAACAATTGCCCAGATATTAAAACTTTAAATGCATTTGCCATGTGGTTACAGGGGAAATTTTCACCTGCTTAGTTGCTGAACAGAGGGAAAACTTTTCTTTAGTTAGCCTGGACTACGCACTGCTATATTTCAGCCTCATTTCCTGCAGCACTAGTAAATATATTTAACTTTACTGAAAAGGATTAAATAAATTCTGTATCTATAAGATCCTAAAAATCCTAGGACTGTAGGATTCTGCAAAGGCAGCGCTATGAATTACATGCCCCTCTCCTTTCCCCCTCACTTCTCTGCCTGTGCTAGACAGCTCTCTAAATCCTGCTGAAGGAACTGGGCAGTGACACACCATGAAAATTCAGCTTTTAGTAGGGGTGAGCTTGAACAACACTGAAGGCAACAAGTATGCAAAGAAGGAGTAAGAGCAGCATTGTTTTTTTTCAGCTTATTCAGTTATCGATCTTTCAATGATCTCCGTTGCTTTCTTAGAAGACTGACGAGCTTGAAACTCTGTACCTCGACCCCCTCGGCTTCCTCAATGAACCTCCTGCTGATGGAGCACAGGGCCTCCCGCGGCCACTCATGAAACCAGTCAATAGCGGTGCAGTTAACTATGGCTGGGAACTTCTGAGCTCACACTCACAGCATGGCACCGGCGGGAGAAATGCAGAATGATCTGCGGAGAGGGAAAAGAGAGAGGAAAGAATCACACAGCAAGTTGAGGCGATCAAAGAAAGGCATGCAATGGACCATGGCCCAGCTGCAGTGCTGGCCAGTGCACAGCTGAGGCTCCAAACCAAATTTGTCAGCTAATAATCTTCATCAGCTACCTTGGGCAAATAGATTTTACTCCCTTTCCACTGTACAAACAGAGCATACTTGCAGCTCCCTTCCCCTCTCTCCACGTTGGTATCAGTTACTCAGTTTGATAGCTATAAATAATAATGCGGCCACAGGGACTGGTTGGCATGCAGACAGCCAGAAAGCGCATGTTCAGCTGCTCGCGGTGACACAAACCCAGTTCTTGAGTTGCTAAATCTATTCAAGCCAGTTCCTGCCACTTTACTACACGCTGCAACCCTGTTAAAAGAATGGGAAGGAGATCTGGATCTTGGTTTGTATGTGAAGTTTTAGGGACTGTTCTTTACGAAAGTGCGAAAGGATATCCAAACAAGGGTAGGCTAAAATATTAAAAGAAAAATAAATAAATCTGTGATTGCCTATTAGTATGACCGGGCCTACCCAAAGAAACTCACATTTAGAAGGGAAAGGTTATTCTAGTCTCTCATTTGTATCTGCGGACCTACTTACTGCCATTAGCATGTGTTTTGGCTGTTGTGTTTGCTTTCAGTTAATTAGCAACATGACAGACGTCAGGCTGTTAAGACAGGACTGGAGCCTCTCTACACACTCTTATGAAATGAGCTATTTTTGCTGTACAGGGCTTCTCAAACCATATGGCACTGATATTGCTAATTCCAATAGCAAATATCCAAATGGTATCAGAAGAGACTATCACTTTCCCAACAGCCACAAGAGCCAGACCAGAGCCCAGTCAGGCATGCTACGGAAGTGACAGGTTTATTGTGCCTCTGGAGTAATTGGGAATTGACATTGCCTATTAGGAGAAAACTGAATGAAAAAGGAAGAAGAACAGAAAGTTGAAAGAAAAGAAGGAAAAAAGGAGCAAGGAAAGGAGGAGGTTGACCTCAGACAATGCTTCAATGGATTTTAAAGCAGTCAGAGAGGAGAGAGAAAGTGGTGAGTAGATGGTAACACTGGAATAAGCTTCTAAGTACCTGGAAAGAACATTACACAGAAAACGGAAAAGATTTGCCACTATCTCATCTTTTCTAAAAATACATCTCTGCACTAGAGATCACAAGACAACAATTTCTGCAATTAACCTTTAGTTATGAGCAAAGATGAGTAAGTTCCAGTAGAACTAAGTCAAAACAAGAAAATCTTTCCCATTATTCAGAAAACCCTCTCAAAGAGAAACTATTTCCTGGGACATTTATAAGTTTTGTAAAGCTGGGATTTTATGCTGAACCACAGGGTATGCCCTTTTATTATTCCCACCCTTTTTAGCAAAATCAATTAAGAAATGGCCTCTGCTCACAAGCACTGGTCAGGCAGTATTTAAAAAAGAAAAATTCTTTCTCATGGCTCCACAAACTGAGTGGAATTTTGAGATTATTGAAGGCTTGAGATCAATGACACTATTTTCAGAAGGCTGTGATATGGCCAACTGTAACAGCAAGAAAAGCACAATTGGTCCCTTCTTTTGGGAGCCGTGGTGGAAACAGAGGAGGCGAAAGGCAGATGATGTGTGGAAACTATCTTAAAAGAAAAAAAAGACCTCAAAAAGGGTAAGAGGAAGAAGCAAGGGAGGCAAACAGAAGCAATGATAGTCTCCTATGTTGTGAGAGACAGGAAGAGAAATGATGCAGACTAAAATACTAAATGGGGCATGAAATAGAGAAGAATTCACTGAAATCTTTACTGGTGAGTGAACCATATATATTCAATAAATTAGAGCCCCCCAACCCATGCTTTAGACTTCACTGTGAATTAACTGCATGCTCCACCATTTTTTAATCCATTTACTTCTTTATATTTCTGAATGGAGGGTATTCACTAGTACCTGTTCCATTTCCAACATGCTTACCAGTTTCCCATAGCTACAAGATCTTATAGTACATTTTTTCCTCTGTCTTGTGGAATGCGATGTAGAGGACTATTTCATGTTAAAGCAGTTTTGAATTGCTGTAGTTATTGTGGTCCCCTACTGATCTAGTTTATTGTCAAACAGAGAAAAATACCGCTCTTACATGAACCTAAAATTCTTCTAACCACAGGCAATTTGCACATTTGTCTAGGAAGTACTGGAGAATGTGTCAGCAGGAGAAACCATTGGTTTTAAATCACTGGTGTCCTTTGACTCCTGCAAGAACTACAAACAGTAGTGCATGTTCTTGTGTTTGCAAGAAGATAATGTTCTCCCCCATCTTCAAGAATTTAGGCAGAAATGTGGACACCCATGCAAAAACGTAATGAAGTCCAGGTTGTCCAGCGATGTTACAAAGACAGGATGATCAGCGAGTTGGTCTAAGGTACAGAAGAACAGGTCACCTACTTTGTGTTCGGTATGAAGAGGCAAGTGGCAGAAATGTCCATGTAGAAATCCATTCTAGCCAAGTGATGAAAACTACACTAAAACTGTACAAAGACCACAGAAAGGTCTTGGAATTTTCAGCAAAATTCTATCAGGCTGATGAGAAAGATGGGCAAACACCAAAGAAACAATCAAAATGATACAAGAATAAATGGTCTCTACCCCAAAACTCTGAATAAGAGAAAAAAATGTACATGAAGAATGTTAGGTCTGCTTCATGATTCTCAAAGACCTTGGACACTTTAGTGTTTTCTGAAATTTCTTCTCTGTTATACCACATATCTTTCAATCAGACATTCTCTCCCCGGCTCATTCACCTCACCTCATTTTCTGATAAAATTCTATGTTCAGTTATAATATCAAAGGCATGGTGAGCAATGTTGATGCTTGGGGCACCTCATTTTCTCCTCTCTTATTCCTCTAGCAGCCACCTTCTTAGACCTACATGCCACCCCTGCTATGGTAGCAGCAGTAATGGACGGCCTAGAGATAGCTCTCCCAGCTTTAATGTGCCTCTCACAAGTGCCCTTGCTACAGCAGTGGTGCCAAACTGAATCTGTCACACCTCCAAAGCTGCAAACACAGTCTTGCTAGAAGTTACATCTTCTACACCCTCCTACGCTGCTCACATTGCTCATATGTGGACTTAACTCTCTAGGTACTGGACTGCAAGAAGATTCCAAATCTTGGGCCGTTTGCCAAACACAAATCCAAATTTAGTGTTTTCCTTAGTCTTGTACCCTAAGTAATATTTTATCCTCCCTAAATATTAAAGAATTGTTTGTATGGAATTGTTACTATCTATGACCTATTTATATCAATCTTATGTTGAACTTTAGGGGAGAAGGTGCTTTCTCTATCCAATGTAATTTCTTAGGAGTGATTTAAAAGAACTACTTCTATCTATAAGGAGCTGCATTAGTTTATATGAACTGCAGATACCCAAGAAGTAAATACTGACCCTTCAGGATTGCTTACTTTTAACTTTATCCTAGCATCTAATTTCTGGATTTACTAAGTCATACTCATACTCATTTGTTTGCTCCATTCCCTTGTCCAGCCCTCCAAAACAAAATTCTGAAAGTTTTGAAGAATACATTACAGTAGTATGTTCTTATCTTTATTCTGATCTCATGTTTATCCAGCACAGTACTGCTGGAGCTCATGTGGATAACCACAGGACACAAAAGCCTCTCAACAGTTAACTTCCATAACAAATGAGTACAGAACAGGAGGTGAACAGTGATGAGTGAAGACAGACAGGAGAGGAATGATTGAAACAACGCTGTGTCTAGCACAAGCTGCTGAACATGGTAAGCGAGTCCTAGTCTTTGCAAGTACTAGGCACACACTAGTCCTACCAGGATTATTTGGCTGGAAAGATTGACCAAGAAAAAGGAAACATACCTGAGTAAGTATCCTGACATAACATCCCTGAAATCAGCGGGTTTAAAGGCAGGTGAACTTCAAATACATGAAATGCAGATACATCAATCTTCTGCTTGCAATGCAGACATATTCAAACACCTAGCTGTTATTTCACAAGTGCAGATTACAAAGTAAAAGTTAACACTTGAAAACAACTGCTATGAAGGCTAAGAAGAGAGGGACTAGATGAGAGGATCTGCAAAAGCTAATAATAAAGAGAACAGCAGCAGATCTGAGTTCTAGAAACCTTGCAAAAAATGAAGAGAAACAATTAAATCCAATTTAAAGGTAGCAATAGGTAAAATTAGTTACCTACGCACAAACTTTGTAGATTATCATGTCAGGATGAAGTTTAGAACAATCCTACTCAATCCTTTAACAAATTACTTCTTGGAATAGCTAGTTAGAACTCAAATTATAAACACACTATTTACAATTTCCATTACTTTTCTCTAAAACATGAAGTTACAACTGAGTGATTTTTACTATATTGTATTGTTAGGCAGGAAATTCCAGCACAGCCCTAGCTATAATGTAACACCCTAATTAGAAAACTATTTCTTTTTAATTATTTTTTGTGGATAATAAAAAGTAAGATACATCACATACTTGAAAAAGTAGTCATAAAAAGCAGGTAACCAGATCCTCACTATGGCATAACTTCTCTATCTCCTTTAGATTTAGTCAAGTTTGGTAAAATCACATCAGGCAAGGATGTTTTCAGGGTTCATTTGCATTCCCACCAACGAATTCCCAATATTATAAAGGACCTTGTGCACTGCTTACCTTGCACGCAGAATAATGAAGATGCCATGTGATGTGATAACAAGAGAGCTGTGAGGAAAAATGAGTAATTATTACTGACTACATTTTGAGCAATCTTTGCTTAAGCAAGGAGGTCATATTTTGAAAACATTTATCTTCTGCCCAGGCCACAAAAATGACAGTCTAATTTGACAGAGGATTGAAAAAAAAAATGAATAGAAAAAGCCCCATGTAAGAAATGCTTCATTTCTTGCAAGACAATCAGGTTATAAATATTACAGTGAGGGTACTTCATATAGTAATAGAAAAACTTGAGAAGTTCTCCAGGATAGACCCATCCCTTTCCTTGAAAGGAATGTGGATTGAGAGGGACTATTCAAGGGTCTTTCACCTTTTCACCTGACATTTTTAAGATTTAAATTTGCACAACTGAGTAATGAAGACAATCGGTGTGGACAAAAGGACTGGTAAAATGTGAAATTAATATGAACTTCCATGTAGCATTCACTACTCCTAAGAACAAAAAAAAGGCCTCTTTTTTCAAATGTCCCATTTGAGCCTCACACTCACATATCACTCTCACTACAGATGTGTCTTCTACTCTATATTTTTCAGCTCAACCTCCTCCCGCTTATCTCTGATATGCCGGCATCATCATTTTCTGAGCAGAGCAAGGGAAAAGCTAAGCCACATGGATGCCAGAGATGCCATGCCACTAGTCCT
Organism: Phalacrocorax carbo; assembly: GCF_963921805.1. Classification (NCBI taxonomy): domain Eukaryota; kingdom Metazoa; phylum Chordata; class Aves; order Suliformes; family Phalacrocoracidae; genus Phalacrocorax; species Phalacrocorax carbo. The sequence continues at coordinate 133,191,838 of NC_087514.1, forward strand.
CAGGACCACAAAATATACCTTATAAATTTATTAATACAGGTGTATCCGTAAAAGTCAGCTCTTTCAGTACTCAAGAAGAGATGGATGACATCCAAATGAGAAAAGCCTAGAGCTTTTCATAGAGAAACAGGAACTCTGTAAGACAGAAGCAGCTGGTCTGTGCGCTAAAGAACTTAGAAATCCTCGATAGCTTCTTGGCTGTCTAATAACAGAACTGAGCCTTCATTTGGTGGGAGGGCAGTAAATGCATCTGTCTGTCCCTGATCCACCTGCTTCCTTGGTGGCAATTGGTTGGTGCGTTCAGAAATTAGTCAGGAGGTGAGATTGGTCAAGTGATAGACAACACGACCAACTGAACCCTTATTTCCCATTGAATCAGACAAATATATTCACATCTGGGCTTAGTATTAGTTTAAGATAGAACCAGAAACCCTGAAAATATGGTTCTCCTTGGCTGGGATTAAAGCAGTCAGGCTAATAGGCACATGTATTTATGCCCTCAAAGGAAAAAATGACAAGACCTGGCCAAAAGTGAGCTGTGATGGGGCTGCACAAGTTCCTTGGATTCACAGATAAAAGAGATGTCCTGTCAGTGGCAAAACACAAGGAAAATGCTAACATATCCTAATGAAAGAGGATTCTGAAATTATTTAAAAGCAATGTAATAGTAATAATATGGACAAGATTGCCTGTGGTGATGCAGGGCACCTGCCCCGCCTATGTTTGACACTAATTCTGGCTGAAGCATGAAAGTGCTTTACTGCTGAGTTCCTTAGAAAATGGGGAGCCAGCTAAATACTGACAGTGCTATGCAAGGAGGAGACCATTATAAGGATGTAATGACTAAAGTAGTCCAGCCAAGTCTGCCTACTGGAAAGAAATTGGAGAAACGGTATTCCCCTAAAACCAGCAGACTTAGTTCTTCATGCTGTGACTTCACAATGGCCACTGAAGGACTGCGAACTTTGAAACATGAGGTAAATACACAACAAGGAAACTTGTTCAAGAAATGGGAGCAAGTATTTGTACTAGAAATCTGCAGCTCATGAAGAAAACTGGCTGCACAGGGACTAAGTAATAGAGACTTCGTTCAGAAGAAAAGCCACATAACAGGTATGGCTTTGGTATACATAGTAATGTTTAAGAGCACTGAGGAAACTGAGATGAACTAGTAGGAAATGTAGAATTTGGAAAACATGCAAAGATGAAATGCTGTAAAGGGTATGTTTACTGGAAAGAGTACATTTAAAAGTATGTTTGTGTAGGACGTGGGTTGCAAGGCATTTAGGCATGGTGCTCCCATTTTGGGGAAAATGTTGAAAGGTTGTTACGACCAAGAGAATAAAATAAAATCAGATGGAGCTCAAGAAACAGCAGGACTGACTGACCATTCCTCAGATCCATGCTTTTGAGAAGCAGTTGCTTTTTCTGGCCTTTACTTTTATAAAAAATTTTGGTAATGTGCAGGGTGTTTAAGAGTGATTACTGCACAGGCATGTGGGATACAGGAAAACTTCTGGAGCTCCAGTAAATCACTGTGAGCTTTATAAACTTCTCGGCCTATGCAATGCCATGCCTTAGCACTGTCAGCACGTTACCATTCACAACGTTTGGCCATCAGCTTTGTTTGCTTAAGCAGCGTTCCTCCTTTTTAACTTATTTAATCATTCATCACAAAAGCTTTTGAAATTCTCAGGTGCATATATGTCCTTGCGTACACTTCAATAGTGGGCCCATATTTTATAATGGTGCAATCCACTGTCTCTAACTGACATACTTCCAACTTACACTGACATAAATTTGCACCTACATGCATGGCATGATCTCAGTACATTAACAGCAGAATTGATTGCAAGTTCCAGACTGAAAACAATCAAAACCAACACAAACCAAAGAGCTATGGTGGTTCAAAGAATTGCACTGTGTAGTTTGTGTTCCTGAGCTTCAGATTCCTCATCATAAACAGAACCATAGGGTGAGCACAAGGGAAAAATGGCTTAATGTAGGATGTTGGGTTTCTAAGATGAAATTGAAAAACTGGGACTATATCACTTCCCTAAGCTCTAACATTCTGAAACTGTCTAAATTCACCCTTTTGTTCTCTTTCACGTTTTATTAGTCTTTTATTCTTCAAATGCAGGGAGAGGAAGAGGTGATAGGTCAACACAGCACTAAGTAAAAGTCCATACAGATATCTGCCAGAGTGTTAACTCATGAAATTTATGTCTCCTTCAGTACTACAATGTCTCTACTTTGCTTTCCTGCAACATGAATAGATGTCTCCTGTTCTTGCCTCCAGAAGTGCTAATTTGCACAGTGGGGGACTGGTGAAATGGTTGCAAGGTAAAAGGCGTTTGAAAGCTGGCTTTCAAAAAACCCTTAAATAAAACAGAGAAGAAAAAGAAGAAATTGCTGGGGGGATAAGGAAAACACAAAGGGAAAGAAATGGAAAAGAAGAAAATGAAGAGATATTAGACATAATATTTTTTTTTCTGTCCTTTCTTAAAAAAATGTACACAAATGCAATAGTCATGAAACAGAGACAAATAGCACTGACTAGAAATATACACACGGAAGGTAAGCACCACTATTGACCATATCACTGATGTCTGGAAAAGTGAAAACAATACAGAATATGTCACACTAGGTCCCGTACAAGTCTCCAGTAGCCTTCAAGTTACAGAAGAAATTTGTGGAGAGACAGAAGTGATGGCAACAAAATTAGAGATAAGAGGGAACATCAGCAAAAGTAAAGCAGGCAGGAAAAAGAGAGAAGATGAGGAAAAAAAAATGAGAAAGCGGTGTGTTATAAAGTATAAGAACTTGAAAAATCTCATAACCAAATAGCAGTGGTCTTTAGATCAGTGGTGGTTAAACACTTCAGAAGAAGCAGAAAAAACCCGCACAGAAGACTACTGTGGAATAATCTGCTATGGGGAGTCTCTTCTCATCCCCAATCAAACAGATCAGTCTAATACACAAAGTACAGGGCATATATTCCTTTCAAAACACTCTCTTTCTAAAGGGTTAATGGTTTTCAGACTTTTAATTTTCTTATCAGCTACATATATCTTTCAGATGATGTATAAAATTGAAGCCTGCAAAAACCAAAAGTTCCTAAAAAATTCCACTCCAAAACCAAAGCTTCTGCTTTCCAGCTTTCAGGAGGCAATTACAGCCAACCTCAACAACATTACTTCTAAAATGGAGTTCTAAGAGAGATACCTGTCGCAATTGTGGTATCATATTAACATGTATTATTAAACAGCTTTTGACCTGAAAACAGCTACATGGATAGTTTTATTTCCCCAGTTTTAAGTGTCATAGGAAAATTAGAAAGAATTAACATTTACTGTGAAATTTCAGTCATCTGTGCAAATGTTTGAGAGTTGACTACACATACAGAATTACTGTATGTGTAATTTGGGAATATATTTACAATCTCACTAACTGCACCACTAACTTCTCATCAGCATCTCACTTTTCTCTGAAATGCATCGTTATATTCAAAATGTAAGTCCATGAAACTAAGACACAGAGCAGCTATGTGACTTTCCTATGAACGGGCAGGAAGTCAGCAGCCAGGCCTAGGAGTAAAACTTCGTGTACACCAAGCCCCCACATAGAGAAGCCTATTACAGGGGTAACACCAGAGAGACAAATTCAGTGCAACATGTCAGAGAGTATGTCTTTCAAGATAAGTATGCCAACATATGCAGGGCTATAAGACAACTGAAGTATGTTGTAACTTTAACCAACTTGGTACTGCCTCTCTCCCCTGAGATATGCCTTACTTTTAACTGCAGCAGCACTCTGCTCAAGGAGAACCTCCAGCAGCTCTCGGGTGTCCATCAGGCCCAGGGCTCAGACTTCTTTTCTAACCCCTGTAACTATGTCCTCCATGTCTTCATCACTGAACAGATGTGGAACCTCTCCTGCAAAAAGACAAAGGGGTAGTTAGGAGAAACCTTACACAACACAACCTGAGAAATAATCTTCTACATGGGATTTAGCACAAGGGGTTTAGGCGCATAACTAGAGCTATGCTATGATTATAGATAAAGTAACAAAACAGTTTCCTCCTGTTCCCCACATCTTTTCACCTAAAAAAACCCAATTCTTTTTATAAGACAGAGGAAACAACATTGTTTTAAAAAGGCAAAAATATTTGCCTTGGTAGGAAGTTCATTCATAAATATGTATCCCTCAGAATAGTAGTTCCTTTTTTTTTTTTTTTAAACAGGCTGTTATAAAATTGTCCGTTTGCAAAAAAAAAATAATAATTTTAAAAAAACCTTTCAAGATCTCCCCAACTGTACAGCATGGTATTATTCCCATTTTCCTTCCATCCTATCTCCAGATCCCTACATTCAGAATCCAGATTCTCTGAATTTCAAAACGGGTGAAACTGCACTGCTGTCTGTTACACTTGCACAGTCATGAAGACATTGCCTGAAGTCAGTGAAATCGTATCAAAGCAAACATGGATGGCATTAAATCAAAAAGAGATTCCCACCTCCCCCTAAATCAATGTGCTTATGCACGATAAGCCTTAGCAATTCATGGGCAACGCTTTCTTAAGCAAGTTAGACTCAATGCTCAAGTTGGATGGGTTGACTGTGGCTCCTGCTACAAATACCTGAAAGAGAAATAATCTCTTTAAAGTTCAATGAAACTACAGATCATTTGTCATTGGAAAAGATCTTTCAAGAAATGTGTTGGTCTAATCACCTGATGCCAACAAGTCATTAATCAGCACAAGAAAGCGTTCATCTGGAACCTGGGCATCTGTCAGCAAAAACACTGTGGGCATGTTCTTGGCACCAGTCTTGATGTACAAACTGGCAAGATCTACCTGTAAGAAAAGGAGGCAATCACTCATATTCTGTTAAAATGTTGATACAGAAAATGAGTGAAATGCATGTCAGTGAATGGCAATGCATTGCTGACTTCTTACTTTTTTCAGTTTATTTACATATTGCTACTTTGCTGCATAACATCCAAAGGGAAAAGCAGTTTGCCTCTATTTTTCATTTCAAACACTGAGGTTTTGACATGACCTAGCAGTAAAGATCAAAACAGACTACTAATCAAGGAAATCCCCCATGAATGTATTAAAAAAGGGACATTGCAACAATGGGAGTCCCCATCAAGAACAGCCATAACCATACCAATAATGTCTGGGAATTGCACTGAAGAGTCACATCTATTTCAAACTCTGTTATTTCTGCAAGATGTTTTTTTTAGTGAATTTATTTAGGAGAGCTTTCTCATGTTAAAAAAAGAAAAAGGACAAAGAAAAGACTGCATTGTGCACTGGCGCACTGTTACTTTTGCTGTCACACATGGGTGGCCCAGATAGAGATATGGAGTGGGACCATTGTGCTAGCAGTGGTACAAACATGGAATGCGTTTGGCATTGGGTTCCAGAAGAAAAACAACCTGTGCCGGTTGCATTCAAGTGTGGTCACATTTGAAACACAAATTAAGGCCAGTGCTGGCTGATATGAACAGGTTGCCACATGACCTAGCAGAAAGCAAATACTCAGACTTGGTAACAGAGGTTTAGAAGTTTCCCTGCTTGGAAACAGCATGGGGCAAATGACCACTTTAGCCCACATCTTCCACTGCACCTCATTTGCCCAGGGATGGAGGGCACAAAAGGTTAGATACCACATTAGAGGTTAGACACGGAAGAACATGGAGCACTTTTTCGAAAATGAACAGCGTGTACATCCCTCTGAAAATGGATGTCTCAGGCTGCACACACTATGGTGGTTTGACCATGGCCCAAGGCTAACAGAAGAGCTTTTTGGGAACCACCACCCACCAAATTTGGCAATAATCAGATCCTCATTTAGCCTTGTCCAAGATTCAGAAGCATCATTTGTCTTCATAGAGTCAAGAGGAAGAAAATGTTCCCTCCTCCCCTGTTTGCTCACATAGGGCTAGGCCTTGCAAAATCCTGAAGTCTGTAAGCCTGATAGACCACCTCACTCAACTATATTCCTTATTTTTGCATATGACCAGTTTAAGTGATTAAATTATTTTTATGCAACTAAATCAATACATGTGCAATGACATGCAAGAATATGTAACAGCTAACTTTCAACACCTGAACTCCAACCGCATCTTTGTAGTGTGTCAAATAGCTGTCTTGGAAAGGGTGGAGAAAGTACCAAAATTCTGTGAAGCATATAAACAGACACTAAAATATCTTCTGACCACCCATTTTTTCAGAGATAAAGAAAATGAGAGGTACAGCTGGAAACCACAGGAACCACAGGGGTTGTTACTGTAAATTACATTGCTTCGACTGTGATTTTATCAAGCCCATGTAACAGCAAAGCAAAGCATTCTTGAAGTAGTGAACTCAACGGACTCAAATAGTATCTATTCATTTACCCTCAGGTCCTAGATCCTGCAGTCTATAGTCTCTCTTCAGCGTGATTTGGAAAACCTCCAGGGAGCAGATGTATGCTGCCAGCCTCAGCAAGCTTTGTCTACCACTACCCTCCTACTCCAATCAGAAGTGTGTAACCCCTAGGGGCTTCTAGGATACGACTGATCGGGCACCTGATGACAAAAAAAACCAATAACCTAAGAGACTTCCACAACCTTGTTAGCCAAGTTTCTCAATTTGTTTTTATTGCACCAAGCTTGCTTCCCTCCCCCCGCCCCCCCCCTTTCTTTTTTGTGGTAATGTGCTCCTGACATCTAAAGGTACATTATCCTCATGTCGGCATTTTGTTTCTTTCCAATATTTGAGCAAGTAGAAAGAAAAGCTGTATTCCTTTGTAAAATATTGAAGGTCTGCACTGACCTTTACAATGACCAGAGCTGTCTGGTTGCTCGTTCTTTACACTGACCTGCTCCAAAGCATCATTCCAAGATACTGATGGACCCTGATGGGACCTAGAATAAAGACCTAGTTAACTTGAAAGGAGGTTGACTGGGCCCTAGGAGCGCATTATAATTTCACATCTGGCAGTTTGCACCTCAAAGGCTGAAGGATGATGAATCACTTCAAGAAAAATATGCATCAAACTTCAATTTACTCCTGGAATATCTAGCCCAGACTACTTAAAGCATGCCTTTATTGGCTGATCATGGGATACACTATAGGATGAATGAGGCCAGATGAGAATCTGGCCCAAAATTAGACAAGATTTAGTTGCTAGAATTTTCAGATATAAGTGTTGAGGTAATTCTTCCCCAAAAAAGCCTGCCTGAGGCATTAAAAGAAACCTCTTGCAACTGATATTTTAATGATTTATATAAACATCTAAAAATTATTTTCAAAATTTCATTTTTTAAAATCAGATGCAGATTCTAATGGATTACAGTCTAGTATCAGCAGACCAGAGTTTAGAGTCAGCACGTTGGACTTTTTGCTTCATTTTTCTTCCATGTATAAATGAAAAAAACTAAAAAGCAAACCCTCCTTCTCTTTATGTCTCGTGCCACTGAAAAAATCATCCCTGAAAAAAACCCATAGAGAACCTTCTTAAATAAAGGGATAATCTGTCTAATCTCTATGCATCTAATAAAGAGGTAGAAACCTGTTCAATCAAAACATTACTAGAAGTGAATTCTCTTTGACCTCACTGTAGAGCTTTGTCAGCCTTATTCATGATTTCACAATGGATCCATTAAAAAAAAAAAGCCATAAAAGGTGCCAAAAACAATTTACAGGATTTAATTTCACATCTACTTTTCTGAGACTGCCAAATGGTAAGGCTAAGACATCCTGCTACTTTGTTTGCCAAACTGAGATACCACTCTAGGTCACTAGACTTCAGGGAGAAGATAATGGCTTACCAACACTTTCAAGCAAAACTAGCGATACCTGAGAAGGCTTCTGTCTGAAATTCTGATGATTATCACATCAACCTCTAAATCAGCAGAACAAAATCTACAGTCCCTATGAAAGATCCATATGATTATCTTTGAAATTTTAGCTTTTATTTTAATCCTTTTTGAGAGAAACTTCTACAATAGACTGCTTTGTCAAGAGTGCCGCCTTTTACATAGCTCCTGCCTGAGTATGTGCAAACTGAAAACCAATGACACTGAAATCCTAGTCCAACTCAATGAGGAGAAAAGGTTCCATGTTAAATGATTTGACACTGCAAATAATAGAAACTGCTTTTACAAAACTAAGCTCTGCCAGCATGGGCCTCTGTCTCTTGCTGGAAATCACTGGTATTACACATGACCAGAATGACTGTATATGTTGAAGAAAGATTACAAATAATGACAAGGAGCAACAATGAAGTCTGTGCCTCACTTACTCAGCAAAATCTTCACTTCATCTTCTGAAAACTGGCTGGTTTTCTTCCATGCAGGAAAATAAAGTTAATGTAGTTTATCAGATTTCAGAAACAGAAACAGATTTCAGGCCATGATGGATACTAAAATATTGCCTGACATGAGAAAAGCAAATTGCATTAAACTGAGATAAGGTAAGAATGCATACAGAAAAGAATCTATAGATAAATAAAATAAATAAAAAAAAAATTATGACACTTAGAAGTCTGGGCTGGTTTAGATTTAAAAATGTAGAAGGATAGGCTGAAAGCAACTTCATCTGCCATAGAGTGGCATCATTTAGTATGTGCTTAAGGTATTACTTGTCCTTGTTTTGAATGAATCCAATTTTAAAAGCATTTTCCCTTTCTTGGAAACAGAAGATAAATATTACTTTTCCGATAAAGGCCTGTTACATCATTAACTAATTAAAAGATAAGGCAGACTATCTACAGCATTATAGATTATCTTTCCAACTTCAGAGAATAAGCGGTGTTAATTTCTGTGCAGCGCAAAAAAAAAGGCTGAATCTTTGTTTAAACAAACAAAACAGAGGTTATGTTTAACACTGAGCCACAATCTACTCTTCCATAATGGCACCAATAACGTATATTTAGCAGAACTATTGCTGCATGGCACCCTTCCATAAGCCTTCCATTAAGAGTGTTATGAGTCTTCACTGCAACCACCTCTGAACAGTAAAAAGCAACATCTTCATGCAAACATTGGTAGCATCATTATGAATTACTTGCTCCCTTTATAAATATTCCACTTACACATGCTGCATGGCATCCTCAAATAAGACTAGGTTCATAGAAACATGCATTTCATTGTAGCTTTCTAGGAACTCTCAAATATATTCCTCGGTGGTTCCCACCCTTTCACTGGCTTGTAGCAAGGGTCTGCTCTGCCATTTGCAAAACGGCAATAGATGAGCGCAGACTGCAGCAACACTTGGTCTTTCATATTCTACCACACAGTGACAGAGAAAAATAATAGTTAAAAATGACCCAAATGCAGCACATGAAAAATGTTTTCATGAATGAGCAGTCTATTAGTGTAGTGATTGATGTACCCATGCACTGCAAGTACACTGAAAGACTAAAAGTAGAGCAAGTATGGGCTTAAAGCATTTACATAGTACCTCCAAACAGCCAAACTGCAAACAACTACTAGTAAAGCTGTCTATATCTTTAATTGTTCATAACTAAACTATTTAAAACTAAGGAACAATAATTTCTGTGTGAGAAGAAATCACTGTTCAATCAAGGTTCAAACATTCCCAAATATTTTAAATTTTCTATTTTGGTCCTCATTCCTATCCTTATTTGATTTCTTTTCACTCATTTTTTTTTTTTTTTACTGGCAAATAGAGATCAGAAAGGAGGGGAAAAAAGGACTAGTGAACAAAGCTGATATTTTCCAGTTTCCATTTTTTGACAAACAAATTCAAACACTCATTCTCTCTTTTTCTTCTCCCTCCTCCCCAACTGTTAGAAAAACTATTTTCTTTTTAAAAAATAAAATATACATGCATTTAGCATGTTCATTTTAGTTCATGTTTCTGTTGCTTTGTCTGCTGCAAAATGAGTATGCTTTCAAGTGAAGAGTTTTTGAAGGACAAGTAGAAACAGTATTGTCGTCCTCACTAATTAATTCATTCTTAGTACTGGCACCAACGTAGATTAATTCCAGAAGAAACAATATACACCATAGTACTATATAATATGGGATGTTATTTTGTCTTCCTTGTACCATGTATGATGCAATGAACAATACTGAGAGGTACTATATTTCATTATGTATGACAAGTTAAGGAAACAAGAGGCATACATAACAAAACTTAACTGAGAACATCAAGGCAAAGAAATATACTTGTTTCCTGGCATATACATGCAGTGTTTGGACTGTGAAAAACCTCATTTCCATAGAACAGAAAGACTAAAACGAAACTTGCATATACGTTTTATATATGTTGTTATGTCTTGCAATTTATAGCGTCCTAACTATTTAGTAGTTTAATTCTGATAACAAATACTTTTATTTTGATAACCATCAGTGCTAGTTGTAGTTTAAAAAGTACATGTTGTTTTACTGACATTCTCTGAAGCCGAAAGAGAGACTTAAATTTAAAATTATTTGAAAAAAGAAAAGCTAATTAAATTTTTTTAATATACATGCATATACATACACACTTAAGATAAACTATTTAGGGAAAGAAAACTAATACAAAAGGAACAATTAGTAAAGAAAAGTACATTATTCCTGTGGTTTGAAGCACAGAATCAGGAAACAGAAAATGAAGATTGCAACATGTTTCCACATATCCAGGGGAGGACATGAAGAATCATGTCCACAGACAGGTTGCCATCTCTGCATCCTAGGGAAGGCTCAAGTGTTTGCTTTAAGCTACTAACAGTGCTGCAGAGATACCTGACGGCTCTCTGCTAGTCAAATATTACAGTCAAGTTAAGAATAACTGCCTCTGAATCTTCTCAAGGGGGAAGTTTCCTTGGTTTCCCCTTTTCACTTACTCTGGCACCTGCTTTTCCTCAGTAAGGAAGATGCTTGCATTGGGGGTTGAGGATAAAAAGATAGTGCACTACTGCTACTTATGGTTCCAGTAAATAAGACCTTCACTACCCAATTTTTAACTTTCTGGCATTAGGCAAAATACTTTCAACCTACCAACGTACCTCAGAATACTTGTGCATAGTGTCCATCATCATTTTATGAAAGAAATTGCAGTCTTTGTTTTCCACCAGTTTATCCCCACAGACACATGCCAATTCATGAAGCCAAAGATGTTGGAGATCATTTGGTTTTTGTAAACACTCGGGTGTAGCAGAGTGCCCCAAAGAGAACACAATATATTTTTTTAAATGCTGTCATCTGGCATTAAAATAGGCCACCCTGCAGACTATCAGCTAGTCTCCCTTAAAAGGCATTAATGACACTGAGTAGATACCCAATACACAGGGTGCTTGAAACCATATGTTCTTTAACATGAACTAGAATGTCTGTAATTTAGTAAGTTCTCCAGCCAACTGAGCTTGCAAAATAGAATCACAGAATCGATAAGTTTGGAAAAGACCCTTAAGACCATCGAGTCCAACTGCTAACCTATCACTGCCAAGTCCACCACTAAACCATATCCTCAAGCACCACATCTACCCTTCTTTTAAATACCTCCAGGGATGGAGACTCAACCACCTCCCTGGGCAGCCTGTTCCAATGTTTGGCAACCCTTTCAGTGAAGAAGTTTTTCCTAACATCCAACCTAAACTTCCCCTGGCGCAGCTTGAGGCCATTTCCTTTTGTCCTGTTTCTTGTTACCCGGAAGAAGAGACCAACCCCCGCCTTGCTACAGCCTCCTTTCAGGCAGTTGCAGAGAGCGATAAGGTCTCCCCTCAGCCTCCTCTTCTCCAGACTAAACAACCCCAGCTCCCTCAGCCGCTTCTCATAAGACTTGTTCTCTAGACCCTTCACCAACTTTTTTGCCCTGCTCTGGACACGCTCCAGCACCTCAGTGTCCTTCTTGTAGTGAGGGGCCCAAAACTGAACACAGTACTCGAGGTGCGGCCTCACCAGTGCTATATACAATTAAAACAAATGTCTGCTTTCCACTGACTGGCACACTAGGTGACTCATTAGGGTTTGAGGCCCTGGTACAGTACAGGACACAGGGAAGTATCAGCACTGCCAGAATCTTACGTGTTCACTGGCCCCATTTTGCAATATCACTCAAGAAAATAGGACAAAGTTTATCATGACAAAACTAGCACTTTCTCAACTGCCACCTCAAACTTCCTTCCTTAACAAATTCCACGCCTGCCGGATGGGTGCAAATGTTCATGATAGGCCAGTGCATCCCCATCAAATTGAGCATGTGTTATACAGAGAAGTATTAGTAGGAGACCTGATAATCCTTGCCTCCTTGCTAACAGTTCATGATGATCTATGGAGCGGGCAGGGAAGAAAAATATTCTAGAAGAGAACAGAGCTGCACTTCAAGGAACAGGAAAGCAGGTAAAACCAAACCAGGACCATACGCAACTGATTTTACAAGAGGGACCAGGATTTGCTGACCATATTATATCCTTTTCTCATTTTCTCTTTAATCCCTGCTCTGATGTTTGGTTACTGGTTTCAGTCCCTGCTTCAGGGCTTCTTCAATCTCTGTTTCATTCTACCTAGTCTCCAGAAAGTTTTTCTTCCCTCTGAACAAGTGTTTGCCTTGTCTTCTCAAAATAAAAAGTAAGCATAGCAGACTTTGTAAACCATTACCGTATTTCCACTAAATATCTTTTGTTTCTCAGCTTCTAACCCTTTTCATCTGTCTGACCACAGTCACCTCAGGGCAGGGACTATCTTCCACTTTATACAAAGGCCATGTGTTCTTCATTGGTCCACTGGCCAATTTATTCATTAAATAATAAAGAGCGGCAATAACAGAGTGTTGTTAGGCAGAAAATTAACTCCTGATATAGACAAGGAAGGCATTGGAGAGATCTCTCATGGAACGTAATAGCAGTTGGTGGGAAGTTTTGAACCACCGCCTAGTGAAGCCATATGGCTGCTTGTGCTATGGCAGGAATATTCTTGATTACTGATGGAGTAAGACCATGTTGCTGGAAGTGGAAACAAACTATCTTTCTATAGAGGGTAGTCAGGGAATCTGAAGAAGGGAAGTTCAAAGCAAATACTGCAAAATGTCTCTGAAAATAAAAAGGGGGAAAAAAAGAGATAAATGTTCTTCAGCATCAGACAGCAGTTAAGGGTCAATGAAGTGTTAAATGACAATACAGCTTGGTGAAAATACAGTTACTTGTGTGTCACAGAAAATACTTCATTTCTAGCCCCATTCTTGATACAGTTCCACAGCAGCTGCATGTGTGGCTGAGCCCCAAGGGCACACCTGCAAAGTGAAGGACTCCATGAAACTGCAATTGCTGTGAAATTCAGGGGAATCTCAATATCATAATAAATATGGTTTGCCTATTTCTGTTTAACTATAGGAACAGCATGCTTTTGAACCTGTACTAAGTTTCAGACACTATGTTTTGTCCTATCCCCTTCTGTCTCCTTCCCACCGCAGTGAAAAGCTAAATAGTAATTACCTCACGTATTAAATACAAGATTTCTATAATATGACTCTTCAAACCATACCTGGACTCTAGGGTTGACAGTGAAGCTGCCAGCAGTTGGATTCATACAGGCAATATACTGACAATTATGAATTTCTTTAATAATTAGCTTCTGCCTATCACAGCTGAGAAATAAAACGTAGCTTGATTAATAGTTGTGACAAAATACTGTACATTTTTCAGGCTTAACCTCAGTGGACGAATCAACATTTCTGCCCTACAGGAAATCTGGAATACAAATGGCCACAGAAGTATCAAATTAGAATAGACATTTTAAAATGAAGAAAAATCCCACAATTGTTATCACATAATATTTTGTTCAACATTTTTTCTGAAATGAAGATATTGCATTCTCACGAAACATTCTGATGATGATAAAGACAGACTTTGAATTAAACTGGCTCCAAACCAACTTTGATAAGTACAACAGTCAAAGGAAGTTCTAATCGGTTTGAGAATGCACACAACCATGATAGCTAAGAGCAGACAAAATTAACAAATTTCAATAAGAAAAAACCCAGCAAAGATCATCTTGACATGTATGAAGAAATGGCTCTGAGAGCTATGTAAAACAACTGTCATCAAGCACACCTAAGAGAAAACATCACAGAGTAGAAGGTAGGAGGCTTAAAAGATCACTCATGTTTTTGGCAGCCTCATCCAATAGATACTGTTTTGGCTCTCCAGATGACATAGCTCCAGGTGAATTAAAAGGAAAGCACTTCAAACAAACAAACAGAGGCATTCGGTAGCCAGCAATTTGAGTTCTGATTGCCCAAATCTGAAAACAGAGTCTTATTTCTTTAGAAGTTAGCATATACCTGAACTAGGCCAAGCAGCTACCATCTTTAAAAAAAGAGTAAAAGAAAAACTCATGAATAACGCAGCCACTCCATGCTTAAATCAACAAATCCTCTACAGAACTTCATAGTATAATGCATTCTCTTTCTTTCCATGTGCTTGTAACAAATTTTACTCTATTTTAGAATTCTCAAATGATTATGCTCCAAATTCCTGAATGGCACAGTCAACTTTTTTCCTAATTTGATTTGTTTTATAAAATGGAGATTTTTAATTTTTTGTTTGGTTTTGTTTAAAAGAAACAATTCAAAAGAAAGAAGCATCAACAGTTTTAAGCACTAGGAAATTTTAAGATCTGAAGGTTGAAACCTTTGTGATAAAACAAAAAGATTCCAGGCTAGAATAGCTTACAGCTCTGGGAAGAAAACAGAAGGGCATTAAGACGTTAACTTTGCATGTCACTGAATTAGACCCGACTGATTTCTCCGAGCTAGAGATGTTTCAGATTTAAGCAGTCACTTCCTTTTTTCTCTTTACATCTCATTCCTTAACAAGATATTCAGCTGACACCTGGTATCATTCCCTCATGAGACAAAGTATGACCTAGTGAAAAGCTTATACAATTCAACTGAACCTGCATTAAAAGATGTAAGAACAGTACGCATGCTATTGCCTCACCTTAGTCACGATTATAGTCAGATCACAGCGTATGTGCCAGTGAAAAGAAGAACCCTTGATGAAACAAAAATTGTAAGGCTATAATAGACACAGATGTGCATTTCACTGTTCTTTTTAATGTTTGATTACTCTTCTCCTTTACCCACCAGATCATTCCCAATGTTTTCTTTGTATGTCTCATGTTTTCTTCATGTCAAATAAGTGACATGCTTGTTTATGAAGAAGAATCTAATATGCATTTATAATAACAACTAAGTATTTATAGAATATGTAGATCCTCCTGCAGCAGAACAAAATCGTATAGTAACCAGCTGATTTTAAACTGAAGATTATCTCCTTCCACAGACTCTGATAAAAGGATATATTAATAATTTTAACTGCCCCCCAAAAATGAATTGTCCTTTGGAAAGTAAGAAGACAATTACCTTAATTGCCCCAATCAACTTAATTATCCTTCAGTGGTCATCATCATCTCATGGCACAGAAGGATCATTCATTTGAACCAGTACCATAAAGTTTCTGTGGATTTTGTCTGCTGTCTTTACAGGGTGATGAAAAGATAGGTGTTAGTATAAGCTGAACATTTGGCAGGCTGTAATTTAGGGAACCAATTTCTGTTCCTCATACATCCCTGTTCTTATCAGGTCAATTGTTGGGGTCAACATCCAGCAGCTCTATCAGGAGCAGCTGAAGGATACTTTCCTTCTGAGACTCTCTACAGCCCCTTCAGTTTCTGCTTCTCTTTTCTAAAACTGTTTATAACCTCCAGGGAGAGCATGCTTTTCCATTTAAGCAATTCTCTTGGAAGCTTTCTGTTTCTGTGTGGTTTAGAGATATATAAAAATTATAGCATAACATTAAGTAAGAAGTAAACACTCATCAGCGTCCATAATCTATATGCCGCTGCATCAATGCCTGAGGTTGAACTGTTCCATATCTATCCCCTTCAGGCATTTTCAAATCATCAATAAAATCGATGTTTCTTATTTCCTGCTGGACTGTAGTTATGACCAACTTTTTTCTCCAGCTTTTTTTCAAGCATTTCTGAAGTGTAACACAACATAAAAATTATTACAATACTATGCAATGCTGAAACTAAACAAAACAAGAGTTCAAAATAATGCTGGCTAAAATTTCTTAAGCATTTCACCAACTACAAGGGTTTTTGAACTACTGAAGACCTTAGTAATCAGTGAAACTCCCAGACTGTCTTTGAAAAAACACCACCCTGGGATTCTGAATTCCAGAACAGTTGTTGGTTTAGTTAGTTGACTACTTCACAGCTTTTGAAAACCTTGCTGCACATCCATCTGCATCCTTTGGAATGGAAATGGTTTGAATGTGAAATCCCCAGGTATCCTGGCACTCAGCAAGCTTATCAGTGAAGTAGATTATTTCCTCCTTCTCTTGGGAAGGATTAAACAACGACTTTACCTTATGTAAAGTGTAAAAATATGAATGATAAATATAATTTAATCAGGACATTTAATCAGGAAACTAGTGTGGCATGTCCCATACTAAGGAACATTAAACTGATTGTATTAAATTTCAGCCTATTCCCCAAAATGAGGTGCTTACATGATGCTGAATGCAGACCATCAGATAACAAAACTACAACAGTGAACAAATTAATTCAAATACCCTTACGTAATCATCAGAACTGTAAAATCTTGGGACATAAATTGTGAGTTTATACAATTTTTATCCAACTGCATGGCTTCCCTTGGGGTCTAAGGGAAAGAATAACCACAGAAAGCTGCTAAGTCATCTTGAAAATACAGAAGAAAACAACTGGTATTAAGCATTATTAAAATACTGAACTTTGGCTTGAAGTGATTCTCAACTTTTGCCACTTTGTGAAGTATTCCACACATTCACAAGAAAGGACTCATTGTCCATGGAAGTTTGATTTCTAATTGCCCTGTTTCTACTTTGTGCATCAAAATAAGAACTTGCAGAAATCACTAGGAGTTTATTAAAGCAGGACTGGAAACTAACAGCCTTATCTCTCTTCCTTCTTAGGTTGTATGTTTTTGTTGCCTAAATGATCACATAACGTTTTGCACAAAATGAAACCACAGTAACAGGTGGACTTCAAGGAAAACTTTTCAGCATGTCCCAGTGACTGGGGCTCTCATCTTCAGTGAGCAGCCTAATTTCAAAAGCTCCCTCTGCCTCATTCAGAGCACGGATTTGAACCCATGGTGGTTATGAAACAGGGAAGATGGTGGTTACAACTCTTGCAGTAAAGGAGAGAATTTAATTCGGATTTTCTATGCATGAGATTTCTCACTCGATACTGCTGGGCAAGAGGAAAAAGATTTCTGAAAAATTTTGTGCATCTAGCCCAGATTTTTTTGTCTAGTCGATTTTGTCACAAATTTGGGCTATGGGTTTTGAGATGACCGAGCCCACATTTTTTGTCAAAAAGAAAGGAGGGTGAGGAAAGGAAAAAATGTTATCAGTTCCATGTATAATAAGTAGAATAGGAATAACAATGCAGGCTACAGGCGGCTTTGTTTGTTTTTCCATTGTATTAGGCTGTATGTTAAAAACCTTTGGGTTAGATTAAAACAAACAAAAAAAAAAAAAAAAAAAGACTGAAATGTAAGCATATGGTTTTCAACCTGTCTTGTTTTTTCCAAAACACTGGGCAACATGTTCGTGAGAGCTTGTATGAAATGGAAGCTGTGCTTACATAGTGACAGCTGAATGCTGTATGTCATATCCCTGCCACAGTCCTGATTTGCAGCAGACTTCTTGCTTTCTTAGGCAAAGCAGTATGAACAAATATACCACTGCAAACAGTTTCCATTAGGACAAAAGGAGTGTTGTGTTGTCACCTTGTTTTTTTAAGACAGTGAAATAAGTCATCTGCAACCTTAACAGTGATTTTGTCTGGGCAATTCAAGAAAAGTAACAAATGCTTCCAAGGACATTTCCATCTAATCACAGTCAGCTAAAAGGATGGTTACTGAACGTGGAGAAGAAAAGTAAGAAAATAAAAAGTGGAAGTGTGCTGGAGAACAAGAGAGAAATGTAGAACCTCAGCATATTTGCAACTGGATGATAAATTTTTTGGGGAAAAGCCATGACTGCAGTTATCATGCTTCTCTACCACAAAGGGGAAAAACTTCTTGCAGAAACTATGTGCATATGAAAGGTTTAAAGTATCTTAATTACCTAAAAAACCTGTGTAAAGGATTTTCTTCTTCTTCTATCTGAGCTACATATATACATGTACTTTTAAACCCAAAAATTAGGAATACTCCCTCTTGATCCTTAACCTTATCTATATTTCAAGTAGTGTCCACAATTCTAACCTATTACTTCTATTATATTTTTAAAAATATTGTATTATTGCAACACAATAATATATTGTTCTAAATACTACTGTACGTAAATGTACAATGTACAAATGCAAATTTCTTCTCTGTGGCACTGTTCCAGACTTCAGTACTACTGAAGACCCCAAACTTAATGTACTAGTATTAGTTTGCATCAGAACCTGCCTCCATCAAGTAACATTTTGAAATATTCTACTGTTCTAGAGGGAGAGTGGGTGAGTCACATGCCTTAGGGGAATGCTAAATAAAACCCAACACTACATGCTAATCTCACCCACTCTAGCAGATATCTCAAAAAAAGTTATATGGATAAAGCTAAAATGGGAGCTGGCAGAAAATACTGCAGATTAAAAGTGATATGATCTGTTAGAAAAATCTTTCAACCTTTAAACTATGGAAATAACACGGCAATGTAGTGAAAAACTGTACTTCAACAAGTTCAGCTCTTAAGCTCTTCTTTTTGAACAGAGATTTAAATTGCTCATTTGTGTAATTCGATGTGAACGCCTCTTTCCATTAAAAAAAAAAAAAATCCAACTAATTGATTGTTCCAAACAGTTGCTTGGAGTGGTAGCCTAAAACACACAAGGAATGAATTTCCGTGTGTCACCTGAATGCATTTTATAGGAAGAAACATTGGTACACACAAACACAAATAATGTAAGAGGCAGTCATTCTGAGCTGTACAAGACAGAACAAAATCATTCCATCACAGCTCACTGAAAAATGTTGTAAACACAATGGAAAGCCAACACAATATATTTGTTTCTGAATTGTTATGCAGTTCTTCACCTGCTGTGATTAGCGGAGGGACTTGCTAGCAGACCATTCAACGAGAGGGACTTTGATGAAGAGCAGCAGACAGAAGGAAGAGCTGCTGACAACCAGAGGAGCCCACTTCTTTGTTCACTTCTTAACATTTCTTAGAAGGAGCAGTGGACATTTTACAATACTGACTTGACTTAAAATCTGAAGGAATACTACTAGCATTTCATAGCAAATCCTTAAGCATTCATAAACTCCCCAATTTTATGCCACACTATAGTTGGTGGGTGTGATATACTGGAGAGAAAGCCCCTGTGATGCTGACTTCACCTATTTGGTTTATTTAAGAAGTTTCCTGCAAGAATAAAAAACAACCCTTGCTGCCTAGGAGTTCCTTTCATCAGCTTCTGTTTGTAATGGAAAGTGTTATAACTTTGTGCTCTAGTGCCTTAGTCATGGTTGCTGCTGGAAGGGCAAGCATTAGCTAAAAAAACCCCTCTCAGAACAGAGGAATATCTGAAAACTTTTCAAGGCTGATTCCCCATTAAAGGAGCTATAACAGTTACAACCGTTCATGATCCTGCTCTGATGTGCACCATTCTTTCCCCCAAATCTCTCTGTTCATTTTGAGGGGCAAAAAGGTGATTAAGTTCTGTTAATGAAAGATTCTAAGTTAACACGAATTTGAAAACACTTCAAAGAATTAACTAAAGTACAAAGCAAACTGAAAATGGTATTTGGTTATCTGACCTGAATACAGAAGAAATCAACAGGAGATGGGAAAGAAAAAGCAGGGTAAAAAGTTATTCACTAGAGATCTGGGGATTTATACTTTTTTTTTAAGCCTAGTGACAATTTGATCCATCAGCAGCAATGTAGATGGATAAAATCTTTAGAAGTATTTAAATTTGCTTGATGCTTAATTTAAATGCTTGTGCAATCACATATTTAATTTTGAGCCAAAGACTCTCTACGTTTTGGAAAGTTTTTAAAAGCAAGAAATTTTTTTCTGTATCTTCTCCCAGACATATGAGAAGATAAGACAGATGTATTAACGTCTTTCCCTGGTGCTTTTTACAGCTGTAAAAAGCTGTACAGTGAATAGGGCATGTCATTTTTTCCTCTATAGTTGTATCAGTCTGAATTACTGTAAGGATGAAAAAAGAAGGCAAAGAGGGCATATTCACTGACAGATAGGCTCTCCCTTGATTGTGTTGTTCATAAAAAGCAGAAGAGACGCAGGGCTTTTACAAGTCTATTTTACTTTGACTGTATGACTACTCTTGCTCCAAAACCCACCATCAGCGTAATGTTTTTGGCCAACTTACAGCCTCTTCTGCTTGTGTGTTATATTAACATCTCCTTTGCTCTGCATCCATCTCGCCTACGGAGACTTAAAACTTCTCGAGGCAGGGATTGCCCATCCTCAGGGATTGTGCAGTGCCTAGCAAAAGCAAGCCCAGCTGTCTGTTTTGGTACATCTTCAGGCACAATGCAGAGACACCCAGGCTAGACAAAGCTGGCTCAAGGTTTTTTGCTAAAATAGGTAAAGACAAATTTTCTCTTGTCCACAAGCACAGAGCAACAATGGGAGCACAGTGTCAGCGCCAGTTTGCCCCGAACAGTTTCATCCTCCTCCTTTACCCTTGCCTGCCCAAACTTCATTAAGTTTTCCACTTTGAAACGCGATGAGCTTGCCGAGACCTAGACAACAGCGGTATCCAACAGCTACTGCTCTCAATAATGAGATCATAACAACTGTGTTATATTTTTCACCTTTACTGTTGAGGAAAGATAGGTTTCTTACATCTGTATGGAACTTACTCTGGAGCACTGCTGATGTTGTGTAGTAGTTGAAGGGGATGTTAGCCAGTGGATAGTCTTCAGAGGGAGCAGCAAGCCTAGCACCTACAGCTTTTCCTAATCCTCCATTTCCAACAAGTATGACAGGTTTGCCTTTTGTTAAGAGTAAATCAATACAATATTTGAGATGCGTAGTCGCAGATGTGTGAACAAAGATTGCCTGAAATTGAAAAGGGGAGAAAAAATAATCAAACACTTGCACAACACAGTTTAGTTTTAAAAGCAAACAGTAATTTTCTCTCTCCCTCTGTCTCTCTCTAGGACTGAATTCTAAAAAGCAGTGAAATGGGATACACCGTTCTCTTGTTCTCAGACATAATTACTCGAAGACAATGCTCTACTGGATTACATTTTACACAGCGTTTCTATGTGAAGATTTGTATTCAATTTCTTCTAGTAGGAAAGATTTTTAAATCAGGTTGTAACTGAAATGTGTTGATTCCATCTCAACCTTTAGCGAATACCATTTTCCCAAAAACCAGTAGAGAAACAAAGGCTGACGCAACAGATAGTTGGAAATACTAATTGAAAAATTAAACCATTTACTTTTTGGTCTGGCTTTCAGCATACCTAAAACCATTTGGGCAAATAGTTGGCAACAGATAGGCTTTATTTACTGTGAGCACCTAAAACCTTCATTGCCTAAGAGAGCTTTCTTTTCCAAGTTCTCTATTTTCCTACCGACTATTAACCCTTAAAAGAGAACTTGTTACAGGATAGCTGATACTGGATAATGTCTTTTGATCATCAGCTCTGTGTTTCTATGCCCACAAACTTCTAATGCCCCCAGGAAAATTCCTACTCATCTAAGCATTTAAAAAGAAAAAGACCTAGAAGTTAATGCAAGCAAAACACCATGAAGCATTTGAGAATATTTTATGCAAATCAGACTGGGGGAAAAAAAACCCAAAACAACAACAAAACCAACCAAACCCCCAGACTAAGGCAATTACAATTAATAGGTTATGCTTTCTCTCTCTCCACTGACAGGTATTATCACACTATCATAACTTCTACAATTTGTATTCCACAAACATAACTCCTAGCTTTGTAAGTAGATCAAGAGCATAGCAGAAAGGTGATAAAGTGATTTGCTTCCTCTAAACCCCATACATTTCTGTTAGTATGAAGGGAATTTAGCTGGCAAAGAATACCTGTGCCTAAGCTGGCAATAGGAAAACATTAAGGCTTCAATTTGTGGTGTTCAGTTGCTGTGGGCATTATTTTCAGTGCTTAAATGGACTTGGAGCCTGAATTACTCTGACTGTGGTAAAAAGGTATAAACCACTAACAAACTGAATATAGTGCATCTTCAGGAGTGCTTTAATATAAAAATCAATAAAAGCATTGCTTCATTATTAATCCTCAACGTTCATCTAAAGACACATGGCTCAAGAGGCAGGGATTTATACAAACACATCTAGAGAGCATTACTTCCAGGACATCCAAGATATCAGAAATCATTACAAGACCCTAAAATGTTCCTGCATCCAGTAATGCTCAGTGTGTGGTCACTGGTGTGCACGGTACCTGCAGGGGTGCATCTGGATCCACATCAGGACTCGGGACCTTCTCCACCCAGGGCAGAAACTTCCTCATCTCTGGATCGAGGTAATAATCAAACACTGTGCCCTGGGATAGAAACTTTACTGCTTTCATCTTCTTAAGCCACCAGCAGCTAAATTCAGCTTGGTAATTTGAAAGCTATAAAATGGTGCATTAATTGTTTACAGTACGTTTTCCATATCTAGACATTCCTGTGAAGCACATATGAAAAACAGACTTACAAATAAATCTTATTTTTAAATGCATACACACATAGACTGTGATGAAATAACAAAGAACATCAATGCAATATCTTAGTGCTTCTGCTGTTTAAGGGGCTAAAGACAGGCCACCTTCTGATGACATCCTGGATTGAGCATAGGTGTCAAGATATTGGCAGCGGGCGCTACAGGGTGGCCTCTGTGAAGAGGCGATAGGGGCTGCCTGGTGCTGGACATGGCCGGTTCCAGCCAGCTCCAACAGACACACTCAGAGAAGCTCATGTTACCTCAGGGAAAACATTCAAGAAAGAGCAGAAAGACTGAGAAAGAGCAGAACACCAAGGTCAGAGGAGGAAGAGGAGGAGCCCCATGTCGCTGGAGCAGGTACCCACACCGCAACCCCCTGAGGACTCCATGCTAGAGCAGGTGAATACACCCTGAAGGACTGCAGCCCATGGAAAGCCCATGCTGGAGCAAGGGTAAAGCATGAGAAGGAAAGAGTGGCAGAGAGAAAAGACTGTGTATTGACCGTAACCCTGATCCACCTATGCTGCTTGGAGTGAGGGAGTAGAAGGGTCAGGAGTGAAGGAGTGAGGCTGAGCTAGGGGGGTGGGAGAGGGAAAGGTTTTATCTTAATGTTTGCCTTTGCTTCTTTACTACCCAAATCCATTTTAATTAGCAAAAAAAAATGGTTTGAGGAAAATTAATTCAGGTTGTTTTGCCCATGAGAGTAACTACTTACCAATCTTTCTGTCTTCAGCTCGACCCATAAGCTTTTGCAGCCTATTTTCTCCCCCTACCCTGCTGAGGAGGGGGAGTGAGCAAGCAGCTGGGCAGATGTTTGGCTGTTTGCCAAGGCTAACTCACCACACATTCAGCCCAAATGTTTTATTTCCTAAAACTTCTAAATTAAGTTTAAATTTATATAGCTGTGAGGCCACAGAGATGACTTGCTTCAGAGAAGACCTTCCTGAGTATGTCCACAGAACAGCAAGTCTTCTTGAAGGACAGGAAAACAGATGTTAATATGACTGAAAAGATCTTCCCAGTCTCTTGATGCCATAATGTGCTGTTTCTGATTCTTTAACTTACGTTAAGTGCTCCTTTACCTATGGATAATGCATATATAAATTTGTTCCTTCACAGGGGCTTCATCTAATTTAAACACCAGTAAAGCCAACTATTTTTTAGTCTTTAGTGGGCAAGTATGACTAGATATTTCTCAAGAAATCAAGATCTAAGCAAAACACTGACAAGTAACTGTAGTTTTAGAACTTTCTTTTTCAAACCTTCACAGCACCACAACAAAAAAGTGTCACCAAGGGGAATGCACTGTAATGCCTTCCTTTTATCTACTTTTTTCAGTGTAAATCCATCAGGTGAGATTAAACATACATCTGTCCATCCCTTTACTAAACGCTTTAATTCTAGTAGGCATGACCTTCATATTACTTTCTGTTGCTTGCCAGGGACTTCATATAGATAAAACAGTACAACCAGTATCACTTCCCTAAGTAAACACAGCTTCTCTGCATGGTAAATGACTCTGCACACAGTGTTGCACTGTAGGCAGTCAGCTCCCTCCAGTCAAGTTAGGTCATTTACAGATGAGCTCTGATAGCTAAGTATACGGTACTACAGGCCAACAAATCAGATGCATGGGCCATTGCTCTGCATCCCTTACCAGTATCAGCGAGCAGAAACCTGCATACACTTATATATATATATATATAAACACACACACACATATATATATATGTATTTATATCTGTTTAAATATGTAGGTAGGGGGTGTGTATATATCATATCTGTTTTTCAAGGACAGTGAGATACTGTGGTAATTTTCATTAACTTACCTGACCTTGAGAGAGTGCCCCACCAAATGCCCAAATACAAGCAAAGACAAAATACATCTCATAGAGCTCATGGGGCGATCCACTGGCACATTTTCAGGGGTCAGCAAACAATCCAGCAGAGAACAGAGGATCTGCAATAAATAAATATAGCAAGAGAGTGACCTGTGAGTCTTACTCCATAGGAAGGTGACTGTGACCTCAGGAAGGTATTTACATTTAAGTAGTGAGACTGCAACTCCTTGCTGTGCTTCCTTATTGTCTAGGTGCTCCTTTCAGAGGTCAAAGGCATGAAGAGGCTTTCGGATAAAATGTACCAAAATACCTTCATTCTGTGCTACTTAGAGCAAGGTACATGAAGACAACACACGTACCTTACAGCAAATTCTTAGCACTCATACTCAATAATTAACTTTCTCCTCTCATATTGACTTAATTAGAAGCAGGCAAACACTCAGAAGAGTTTAGAATGACAAGGCATATTAAGTAAATTTAAAATGTCAACATAAGGATGTGCAGTATCAGATCGTATGTATATGAAACAAATAAAGCTCAGCTCCATTCTTTAATAGCATTGGGCCTCATTATCAGAGTATGAGAGTAACTAACACTAATGAATTTAGCAAGCATTTAATTAGACAGAGGCAGAATGCTTGTATGGAGAGATGAAATAGCTAGCCCTAAGCTACTTAAGATGTTACTAACAGCAGCAATGCAAGAACTAAGAAATCAGGGAATTACGTTCAGTGCTATAAGCACACTACGTTTCTTCTTGTTACAGTGGAATGCAGCAATATGAAGCCTCTGAATTCCTGTATGTCTCTAAAATAAGGGTCCAAGTTCCATATATAAGAGCCTCTCAATTTCATCTCACATACATTTCAGATACCCCATAATTTTAAGTGTTTTTGCTCCTGCATAGGACCACATGCTCAGTGGATGTTTCAGAAATACTGTTTCTTAAAACATAAGTAGTTTTAATCCTAATGCATACCTGAACCATACTATTCTTTAGAATAGGAGTAACAGTTTTAAATCTTGTTCTGAGTCATTCTAAGTAAGGAGGCTCATATTTACTGAGGAGAACAGTCAAGTTGGCCTTTTCAGATTGGTATCTCCTTGCTTCTATCCAGCAGGCAACATACCTGCAAAACAAACTGGAAAGCAACAAATTTTTAATAAGAGAGAAGCTGAAAAATACAAAATTTCTTCCCTCTATTTTTGAAATACAAACTTTGGTTGACTTTTGAGAAGTGAATGCCTTTAGTGCAATGCACAAGTACTACTGCACTGGCTGTAAGTCAGACATAAGTGCCACCAGCCTTACAACATTTTTATTTGTTCATGCAAAGGTCATCATGCTGTGGCGTTTTTAAGAGCTATTATGATAGTTGAGCACACTGGCATATGGCTATACTCCTCTTCCTTGACCTCATCCTTTATTCCAGGGAGGGCAGGGAGAAAGGACCTAGATGACAGCTTGCTCCTGTTTTCAGAGGGCTGCGTCACCAAAAAACAGGTGGGAGCAAGGATTCTGTATTTATTTTACATTGTTTGAGAACAGGCTATTTAAAATACCTGTGTGTATGTTGTACAGAAGGCCGAGGATATTGTGACACCCAAGTTCAACATCACTTGCGTTGCAGATACCTACAGTATAGATACTGTATCACTGTGTACAGCATATCCATGCACACAGACTATAACCAGTCTGGCTGAAAAGTCTGTCTATATGTAATTGAAGACAAAAGAGTATCCCTTCTCATCTGCTAGGTCCTATCATAACAAAGTCTAAAATTCCTTATCATTACGCTAACTATAGCACATGCTTCAGGTTAGCAGCCACATGCCTAACTGTCTATATTCCAAAGGATTTGGCAATTTTATCCCCTGCTCGTGTTCACACAGTATTAGTCAATGCAATCTAAACTGATTATTTACTCATTCACAGCTGTTCTCTTTGGACAGTTTGTTGCCTACTGTTTCCATCTCTACACTCCTCTGTTTGCTGTGACAGATTGTATTGCCTTCTCTATGTCCTCACCAGTCCTCTGATCCTTATCACCCTAGGTGGGCAGCTTGATCAGACTCATGCTGTTTAATTAAATTCTCCTACTGACAAGATTTCTCTGGGAAATACGTGCACTGAAGGCTTCTTGTCCCAGTGGCATACAACTCTAACACAGACATTTAGAACTGACTGAAATGTTCATGACATTGGAATACTGCAAAATTGAATTTTGACATGAAACGGCAGTAAAGCTGCTTGAAAATAAAACCACCGATGGACAAATGTTAAAAAGATTCACTTCTTACTGAAATTGTTAAGAACTGTTTTGGATCAGCTCAACAAATGCAAAAGGAAAAGATCACATTGGACTGCTTCAAGTAAATGCATGTTGCCTTGCCCAATTAAATTACCTTTATACATGGAAACCCATATTATTTAGAAAACATTGTTCTCATAATTAATTTGCATGAAGCATAGATATAAAAGTAGTTAAAAGAGCAGTACTGTGATCCAAAGGAGCAAGAGAAACAAGAAGCCAAGCTGATGTAAACCAGCGTCCTTAACAGTATCGAAGATGGTGACAGTTATTAAAAAGCTGTCAGAGAACAGTAGCCAAATGATTCACTACTTGCTACTGCCATATTTGCATTACAAAAACCAGACAGTCAGTTCACTACTTGTATTGGCTTTGTGTGGCAAGGTTTTTAGTGGCAAGGGGGCTACAGGGGTGGCTTCTGTGAGAAGCTACTAGAAGCTTCCCCTATGTCTGATAGAGCCAGTGCCAGATGGCTCCAAGATGGACCCGCCACTGGCCAAGGCTGAGGCTATCAGTGGCGGTGGTAGTGCCTCTAGGATAACATTTAAGAAGAGGGGAAAAAAAAAACAAACCAATGCACAGCAGTGGTCAGAAGAGAGTGAGAATATGTGAGAGGAACAACCCTGCAGACACCAAGGCCAGTGAAGAAGGAGAGGGAGGAGGTGCTCCAGGCGCCAGAGCAGAGATTCCCCTGCAGGCTGGGGTGAAGACCATGGTGAGGCAGGCTGTCCTCTTGCAGCCCATGGAGGTTTAATAGTGGAACAGATATCAACCTGTAGCCTGTGGAGGACCCCACGTCGGACCAGGTGGATGCCCAAAGGAGGCTGTGACCCCATGGGAAGCCTGCGGTAGACCTGCCTCCTGGCAGGACCTGGGGAAAGAGAAACCTACTCTGGAGCAGGTTTGCTGGCAGGGCTTGTGACCCAATGGGGGACCCACGCTGGAGCAGGTCGTGGAATACTGTCTCCTGTGGGAGGGACCCCACGCTGGAGGAGGGGAAGGGTTTGAGGAGTCCTCTCCCCTGAGGAGGAAGGAGCAGCAGAAACAATGTGTGATGAACTGACCACAAACCCCATCCCCTGTCCCCTTGTGCCACTGGTGGGAAGGAGGTAGAGAATTCAGGAATGATGTTGAGTCCAGGAAGGAGGGAGGGTTGGAGGGAAGGTGTTTTAAGACTATGTTTTATTTCTCATTACCTACTCTGATTTTGATTGGTAATAAGTTAAATTAATTTCCCTAAGTTGAGTCTGTTTTGCCCATGACAGTAGCTGCTGAGTGATCTCTCTGTCCTTATCTTGACCTATGAGCCTTTTGTTGCATTTTTCTCCCCCTGTCCAGTTGAGGAGGGGAGAGTGATAGAGAGGCTTTGGTGAGCACCTGGAGT
Source organism: Phalacrocorax carbo (assembly GCF_963921805.1). Lineage (NCBI taxonomy): Eukaryota > Metazoa > Chordata > Aves > Suliformes > Phalacrocoracidae > Phalacrocorax > Phalacrocorax carbo. Next base: position 133,220,079 of record NC_087514.1, read on the forward strand.
CCAGCCAGGTCAACCCACCACACCGCTGCTTGATAAGAGGGAAAAATAAAACACTTAACTGACAGAGAAATTTTCCAAACTGTGTATTTGAGAATATACACAGCCACCAACTAATCCATCCCACTGTTATTAGAATAAAAACTAGAAGGAAGGATTAATATAAACAATGGAGTCTATTCCCATTGATCTCTTCAAGACATATCTTTAAAATGCTAACTAATATCATTGCATACTCACAGATTCAACCCCATGTCCTGGCTGTTCATATAAACAATACCAGCTCTGGATACTGTAGTTGGGGTAGCAGCTCTTAAATGATGTACCTCATATAGCAGCCACATTGATGGAGGATAGAGTCAGAGGGACACGTCCATTGTTTGTAAGGGTCAGAACCTAGAAATCATCAGCAAATTTTTCAGGAAAAGCAAGCTGAGATACACTGTCTAACAAGAACATGATCAGGGCAATCTTGTTTATTTATAGCCCCGCAAAGGAGCAAGGATTATCTGCAACACCATGCACATACACTATTTCTTGAACGTAGCTAAACAACTTTATTTGAGCATGGCTATAGATTTTTACTTCAAAAACACAGAAGGCGACAAATTCAAAAGGTTTTACTTGAGTTTTAAACAGTTTAATTCATTCAGAAAATGACTAGCCTGCTTCACAATGTGAGCTTTCCTGAAAGCTGCTAAAAGCAGGGGAGGCAAAGTCTCTCTCAATGTCAATGGAAGTAAACAGAAAATGATTCAGAGCAGGAGCCTAAACTTAGGTGCTCTGAAAATCCTTTGGAAAAGCCACTTTCTGTTCATTAGCTAAAGTTAGGCTATGTGGCTAGCCCCAGACAGACACCTTGCTGAGTAACCAGAGACCATGTCACCAGGTAGGTTTAAGTTCTTAAGGCAGGAAAGCTTAAGAGACTGGGCTAAACTACAATCACCTTCCGAAGGTGGCATTCAGATTTTAGATTTGGATTTCATTACATTACAGCATTTCAGACAACCAACAAAATTGGTTTAGCTGTATAATTAATAAGATGGGAATGAGAAGTCTGGGTACTATTGCTAGTTCTTAGACTAGCTAGTTCTTATTTGGATTTCCTAACACTACCCTTCCTTAGTACAGTGATGCATGGATGTCACTCATGTAATCTCAAATCTATTTTACTGAGAGGCTTTCCAAATACCAGTTTCAATAATCTTATGACTGACATGTTGAATTACATCAGCTCATACACTAGGAGGCACAATCACTCTTACATTGTATGTAGACTACTTTAAATCATTATGTTGTACAAAATAGGCAAGCCAATGTGTTAATCAGATGCTAAAATATTACTTAGCAATGGTGAAAACCAAAGTAATTAGAAGATAAAAGAAATGTACACTACAAAACTACCTCCAGAAAATTAAAGGAAGAGGAAAACATGAAAATGGGCCGAGGGGAAGCTACTGTACTTACTTCTCAGTTGCTCACCTTGTTATCATCCACAGTGTTGAACAACCCAATCTTCATAGGATCTATATCCCCATCTAAGCCTAATAATTTTGGCTCCTCATGAGTAATATTAGCTTGCTCTCTCTCAGCAGAGATGACAGGGGACCTGCAAATTGTATTTCAGTAAAATCCCATCACTTCAGTGCTTAAATAACAACACTGTACAGCAATTAAAACTTCAGAACTTTTAATGCATCACTGAAACAAGAAGCTTTTGTAGCATCAAACCCATGCTTTTTTCCTTTGCTTGCTTATTAGGTTGTTATTCAAAGTAAAATTAAAAAAAAAAAAAAACATTTTCAGTGAACACTTGATACAACAAAATGACTGTGTTTTATGTAATAATGACCTATTTCTGTTTTGATTACAGGAGAGCATGTCATTAGTCTTAATGATATGGGTGGTTTCATGGGTCTGGGAAGAAAATAATTCGCCCTTTAAGGCAGATGAATCAACATTGTTCTGGCTAGTACTCTTCTGTGTACTAGCACCCTGCCCTGCCTCCAGTCTTTCCACAACAACCAGTGCTCTGCACCCACATCTCACTGCATCAAAACACAGAAAAACAAGAATTCAGTCTCTCAAATCTTCTCTGAATTCTGACACTGTCCGTTTCTGGTGGAGAACGATGCCTCCAGGAACACGTCCTAGTAAGAACACACATGCTACCTGCCATCTTTCCATTCTCAGGCTGCATGGTGTATAAAATTGAACAGTTCATCAGCTGTCAGAACTTCTGGGTTAACGTCATTCCAAACAGGCTTTTGTTTCATGTTCATGTACGTGTGATGCAGAACTTTCAGCACCTGAAGAGGAGGAACACGCTGCATGTTAGTGACACAATTTTGATACAACAGGGATCTTTGACTTTCTTCCTGAACTGGGTCTCTGACTGCAAATCCATGCGCTCAGTCAACTGTTCACCTTGATTTACTCATGCCTCTGTGCTAGTTTAGTCCCAAATTTCCATTAAGCCTAGGGATAGGAAAGGAGAACCTTTCTGAAATGGCTGTATTCTGCAGTCAATTTTAATAGAAAGTGTTAAATGGGGAAGAAAATCTGCACAGCTGCCAACATTTAGTAGCAGAAATGGGCAAGCATTATCTATTAGAAGTATTAGTTTAGTGTTTTGGCAATAAATTCCCCAATTTCTGTCTAGAAGCCTAATTAAACTATCCCGCTTCTCCTTCCAGAACAAAGTATTACTTAGTGTATCTGTCAAATTGAATGCTCATTACTTGGTGCCATGATTAATTTTTCTTTGGGACATGCAAACAACACAAATCGTAGATTTTGCTTGTAACATTTCAGCTTTGCCACTACACATCATGCGGCTGACTGGATGGCCCGAACAGCATGTTATTACACTGCAGCCTAAGGCAAAGGCAACATGCAGAATGATTTCTACAAGAACCACAGCAATTTCTTTACAATGTAAGATAGAAAACATGCTGCGTAGGTAGGTAGGTACCTTACGCTTTCCATACCCCACATTTCCAATGACAAATAGAAAGTGACACGCTGCCAGTAGCTCCTCCAGCTGACCAACCTACACAGAAGGGATACACAGTAAGCACCTTTCCTCTTCCGTTCTCCTTATTACAGAGACACAATTATTCGCAAAAATTATCTCCCCCTCCACATTCCCATTCCCTTTAACAGGAAAAAAAGAATTTACACCTTCTTGGCAGATTTGCCTCAGCTGGGCTGATGTTGCATCAAGCTACACTGTTTGCCTCCCAGAAAATGGGATGTGAATTGGCTTAAATTAATGAATGCCGTTACCTCAACATGTGAGAACAAATTCTATTCCACTAGGCAGCCATACAGTCCAGTAGGATTGTGCCAGCCCAGGGATACAGAACAGTTATCACAATTTTGCCATCACTTTAGCAGAGTTAATTCCACACTCAGAACAGTTGTGCAGCTAGAATTTGGTAAAATACAAAAATCAGTTCACAAAGTAATACCTTTCTTCCAAAGAAGTAGTTCTGTGAACCACAGAATGAAAATAGCTTGTCTGCTTATGGATTTCTGTCTTAGTGAAGAGCATCCATACTGATCTTCTAAAGTCTTAAGGCAACAAGCTTGTGTTCCTCAGTGCTCATCTTCCGATTCACCCAGTTATCAGCAATCAAAATATTCCATAGAAGGCTGGTTGCAATGTTCGTAATACCCCAAGGTATAGCTTATTGTCTTTCAACCTTCTGTCAGGATAATGGAACAAGACAGACAAGAGCAGAAAATCCTTTATAAATCCTGAGATCAGTCACATTTAACCAGCTTGGTTATTTCAGTTTCCAATATACCCTTAATAAAGGTAAGGAGCGCTATCACATACAGTAGATGGGAATGTTCCTCGAAAGAGGGTGGGAATAGACTTTCTTAGTAGTCCAGATAAGCACACTTTTTTATTTGGTCTTTATACTAACCAGTGTATCTAAGCTTCACCTTTTCACCCTGTCAGTAACTCAAAGCAAAATTAGAGTTTAATTTAGTGTATACCCATCTAATTCTTATGAGTATACATGCATACGTACATGTACACATGCAAGTTTTTCATGTGTATAGCAAGTGCATTATATTATACAGATATACCACATCACACAAAAGCCACATGTAGCCATGCACGTTCCAAATCCACACCTTATTTATATGTTTTTGCTCCCTTACTCTCCTTTCCTCCCTATAAATAATCAACAACAATTAATTTGCTACCGAGTACAAATGCTTCTTACTGTACACAAACAAACATGTTTGTCACTGTAGACAGCTTTTTTGAACAGGATACGTGTTTCTTTATGGGCATCTTCATCATAGTGAGAAGCATTACTGCCACGACAAAATGCCTTTGAAATACCGAGACATTGAGGACACCTTATCAATACTGTTCCATACTAAAAAATAACCTTCATGTCTTATGCAACCCATTTGCAATTATTTTGATTGAAACTCTTAAGGGGAGTAATTAAAGGCAATGAATTCTTTTACTTTGAGAATAAAGCTCTCTTCAGGCTGCAAGTGAAGCTCCAGGGTAGATTGTTTAACCATCTGTTCAAATTGCAGGTTCCTCTTCCTTGGAACATCCAGAGCTGGAAACAGGTCACTGATCAGGCCCATGAAAATTGGGATATCATCTGTCATTATTTTAGGCAAAGTGAAGTCTCTTAAGGCTCGCATAAGCACCTGGAAAAGGATGGTAAACCATGTATCACAAGAGCATTAAATCCTTCTCTTTTTAGGATTCCGGGTTTATTCAAAGGCAAAACACCAGAAACAGCTCATACTCTTAGATGTTCTTAAGTTAAGATTTTTCAGAGAGCCAGCAACTACCAAAACTGACTTGATAGCACAAAGTCCCCAGTCACAGGTCCCGTGAAACCATTTTAACTGGTCACGTTAGCACAGGAAATAAAACTAAGTGGTAGTGTTTACGAAGAAAACAATTGGTTTACACACAGAGTAAAATGACACCTTTTTATTCCCTTGTAGTTTTGTAGTGGCTTTAGGCCAGTGTTGGAAGTCTAGTAAATGAAAAAAAAAAAAAGTGAAATGTGTATATCTATCTAATTTTTAGTATTCCACCACTTTGTTCCTTATTTTTAAATGGCAAAATTTGCACCATCAAGTACTATTATATTCATTGGAACTATACCTCCGTGATGAAACAAGGCAAGCAAAATATTAAAAGGAAAAGAGAAACATACTCAGCTTAGAGAAAAAGCCTAGAAACATTTAGTAAGTGAAGGGCAGAGATAGAGCCTATATCCTCCCTGCCAGTGGGAAGGTAGATGACAACTTCTTCCATCACACATATGCTCTTCAATCCCTCTTCCTCCTTTTTCCAGGGCTGTGTAACATTCACCTCTTTTCCTCTACTTCTAGGTAACACAGAAGTAGAAAGAGAAGGTGTCTGAACCATCTTGGAGACTTAAACAATTTGAACAGCTCCTTGTATGATTGGAGTGCCCCAATAGCCAATTCTGCAATTTGAAGAGGTCTACCATGAAGTTACAGCTCTCTAAATTTAAGGCTACATCTACACTTAAAGGTGTTCTTGCAGCTCATGTAGAGATCCCAGATGGTTAATTTTGGTATAAGCAGCAGTGGGACCAGCTATGATGAGAGCAGCTGGCTAAGTATGTGGATAATCGTCTCCTCTCTAACCTCGGTGCTGCTGCAGCCAGGAGTTACATGCTGATATAGAGATGGTGGCTGTGTATCACACCACTCGTGGTGGGCTACAGTTGCCTTAGTGTGTGCACACTACCCCTTCGTTTCAAAAATCTATCTGGGGCTGCAACTACCCTGTTGTCAGCACCCAAACTGGCTACCAGTCAGGTAGGGTTTGAGAACATTTGATGCAACCACACCTAGGACTTCAATATAAATACAGCCTAGTTAGTATTATCACCCAAACCAAAATAAATTAAAAAGAGAAAGGGGGCGGGGGGGGGGGAACCAAACCAAACAGCAGCAAACCCACAACTTAACTATACACAAATTTCAAAGTTGCCAAATGTCACTATCCTCTTCCGTGATAGTAGCACTCTATTAACTGTGAATCGAATGCACTAAATATATCATGAAGAAGGAAAAAAAAAAGTAATTTTCAACTTCAGAATGGTTCATCATCCATAAGGAAAACTGCTACTTTTTTCTAAGATGCTAAAGATGCTGAGTATCTGCAAAGAAAATGGGGCTTCACATTTTACAAATGGTACACCTAGGCAAAGAAGTTAAACATGGAGCTGGTTAGGAAAACAGAAAATTTAGGAATACACTGAGTTCAATTAGCTTTTGCTTAGATTTAGGTAAGAAATTTTTTTCCCAAAAGTTTTTTGTTGGTTTGCTGTCTGACAGGTTGTTAGAGAGCAAGCTATACATCTTTACAGCAGCCTGCTGTGCCGGTTGTCCAGTGTACAAGGACTTTAAGACTTCCAGGCTATTTGCCATGGCCTGTCAGGACCAGAAATCCCTTCCTTCACAGCGTAAGCACTGAAAGCCCTCACAACCCTGTCCTGAAGCAGTTTACACAGGCTAGGATCCTAGTGCCCCAAAGGTATTATGAAAGCCCTTAATAGCCCCAACACTGGACCAGTATTTTCAGAGCTCTCTGAACTGCTGTATGTTTTTTGCAACAGCCCAGAATTTTTGCAAAGGGATTAGATTTCTCCCATTTCCATTAAAACCAATAAGATTTAAAAAGTAAACAAATAAAAGCATTCCAGGTTTTGCTTCAAATATTAACATTATTATTATTATTATTACTATTATTAATACTGAAGTGGCAAACATTGGTATAAATTATTTTTCTGAATTCAGAAAATGACTGCAGGACAAACTAAGCTTTAGAGTTGAGGAATCCCTGTATAGTAAAGCAGACAATATTGATATCTTAAGACATAAAGGTTTAAATTCATTATCTCCAGGAACATTGCACGAATGTGTCAGGAAAGCTACAGGATATTTAGAGATAATTTCAAAATTATGCAGGCATGAAAATAAAGTTGCTTTTGCTTTCATAATAGCCCTGCTTGTTAGACTTTATAGCTTAAGGTTGAAGGGTTCTCCAAGTTCTTATTCTACTAATAAAACTGAATATTAAGAATGTCTTGTGAAAAATTATACAGTTGGAAATGAGTAAACAGCATCCATGTAGGGAAGAAATGATAAACCTCCTAAGTTTTACAAGTTGTAGCTTTTAAGGTAATAATTCTGAATACGAATTCTTTCTAGTATAATAATTAAATTACTTAGCAATGCTGTATTTCCATTTTTCAAACACTCCTCCACTGTATTTACTGGGGAAAGTCTAAAGAAACATTCATCCAAATATAATACGTTATTTGTTTTTCAGAAGAATTCCTACCTTGGTATAAGGTTTTTCCTTCCTCCAACAGATAGTTATATTTCTAATATAGGTATTACACAACAGCATGATGTATTTCGGCCATCCCAAGTATGAAGCAGTGATATACAATTATTTAATGCAAAAAGAATTGCAAAATGAAATGCAAAAAATGTCCCAAGATCAGAGGAAAGGGCACTTTCTTCTAAATTCATATCTGACAATTTAATAAGTTTGGACATATGATTTGAAGTGTATTCAAAATAAAAGATAAGACTATATACATTCAAAAACCCCTATTACTATACAGTGTCCAGTCACATGGGTATGGAGCATATGTTAGTTAATTGACACATATCAAACCCAGAAGCCCAAAGAGATCCTCACCTGTTTAGAAAGCAGCTCCCTGCAGAGAGTATACAAGGTAATAAATTTCCTGGCTAACAGACATGCATCAATAAACTCTTCAGCAACCAACATAATTTCAGAGATCAGTTCAATGTCAGGGACAACCGTGGCACAGGGTCTAAGAAAGAAAGCAAACCCCATAACCCAAATACACAGATTAACATTTAAACATGGTAAGAATAAGTCACTTAAGTCAAATGACTGACGCGTGCAAGCATTTTTAAAAACAGAGCTCGAGACAGTCACAATTAAGAGTGTCAGTCAAGCTAACAAGGACCTTACTTCAAAGTAAAAGGAGCTAATTGGGCACAGCTGATTGTTGGTATTCAGTAACATCGCTGTACACAAAGGAGGCAGCTGAGAAATGCCAGGCTTGCGATACAGGTACTACCAAAACTTAGAGCAGGCACAGTCTGCATTGGCATCACTTACCACCACCGACTGGAGGACACTGCCAGTAGCTGTAGAGGGTCTGGAAGTCAAGCGAGACACTCTGCCATTGCTAAAAATGCCATAATTTTTTAAAAGGACTTCGATTTTTGGAGGGCTTTAATGCTTTTATATGAAGTTACGGTTGCCTTTGGAGCTTTCACTGTTTCTTTTTTAAATATAACCTTTAGCTCAAACTTTTCGAACAAAACCGCACCATTTTTAATGATAAAAATGAAAAAGAATCTCCAATTAAAAATGTAACACAAAGCAATAATGCAAAGGCTAAACAATTTCCCCATTAAAAATCACTACTTAAGCTACATAGTAGGAGAGATCTTGAATTTCCTGTTAGGTCAGCTACAAACCAGATAATTTGTCCCTCAGAACACTTTTCTTGCTACTGACAAATACAAAGGTTTCTTTTGTTCCCCACTCATATTAAAAATATGACAAAATTAAAACGAGTGGTTCAGTCCAGCAGCATATTTCTGACAGAAATCGGTAACACATAGTCTAGAAAAAGAATAAGCACCCCCCTGCTAAACAATTTTTAAGTAAACTATTCCCTCAGAAGCATTTCTTCATAAGCCCAAACAAGGGCTGCTATATGCACTACAGTCAATTATAAAAAGTTATATGCTCTTCTACCTACCATAACCAATACCCTTCGTAACTGCTTGTACAAGAAATATGAGGCTAGTAGGATTTAATGTATCTTCTCTTCCTTGTGAGGTTTTATTAGGTGGCAAATATTAGGAGTTAATGCTTTACCAGTTACCTCCCACCTTTCCTGTGCACTGTACAAGCGAGGAGAGCTACTACAGAGCTGAATTCCTGAGTCCCAAATGCGGCAGTTCATACTTTAATTTCAAAGGCTTTTTATTTTATGTGCAAACCAAGTAAAGGTAACACTTCAGCTCTATACAGCAAGTATCTTTTGAAAGTCAAAAAACAAAACAAAACAAAGACCAACCAAAAAAGCGCCAAAACCCAAACACAAAAAAACCAGCCCAAAACAATAAAACCAAAGAAAACCATAATAGAAAGCACATAAAATAAAGCAATAATTTGACTTTAATCTTTCAGTAGAGATATTGTCAATTAATATTCTTTAATGTCCCTTACTCTTGTCTTCTGAAATGAAAAAAAAAACACCAAACCCCACAACCAAAACCAAAAATAATAAACAACAAAAATCACATGCGTTTTCCATCCTCTGGTAGTCCACTGAGAAACAAAACACCTGGTAGCAACAGGGAGTGATCCTTCCTGCTCTCTTGTCAAATACCACATCTAACTGCCTGCAGAAGACATGGCCACCAGGGCAGCTGACTCTCTCTGAATGCAGAAGGGGTGGCAGCTGCACTACACGCACACAGGTGGATGGGGTACCTGTCACCCTGTCCTCCCTTGTGTGAGGTGCTCGGCATCATTCCCTTGGTGCGTCTTGCTTTGCCTTGTAGAGTTCTTAGATGGCAATTAATGAGAAGGCTTGGTAAAGCAATAGCTAAATTGTGAAATATTAAAAAAAACCATGAGGAAGTGGGATGTATCTCTCAGGGTATCCTTCCAATGTTTGCTAAGACTCAACTATAGGGTCTTCGTGACAGTCTTTGCAGAGGCCCATGAATTCAAATCCTAATCTCCCCTTGTAAACAGATGTTACTTACTGCTTGTTACAAACGATTGCAATTTAGGCCCAAAGAACAAGAAAGCCAAGTGCTGCTGCTGCCTGGTCCTGCTATCTGAAGCAAGATGTTTGGCTGGCAAGAGGATGAGATGTGCCTGAGCTTTCTAACTTTACCAGACCGCGTCTTTCTGCAGTGGAGGCATGAAGGAGTATGGTATCAGGAATTCCATGGCTAAAGAAGAAATAATAAAATACACCAAAATCTTTATGCACTTTTAACACAGACGAAAGTAGTATTTGTGTTTCAGCTTGCTCACAGAAGCAACAGTGATGCCTGATTCTGCCCTAAGTTTCTATCTTTAAAAATCAAAGAGATTTACTGCTCAGAGAAGCAGATCTCAGCACATCTATACTTGTTCCTCCCCAGACAGCCTGGCAATGCCTTGCAACTCGCCCCATTGAACTTCAGTATGTTGAGAAATAAAGGCACAGAATCATTGTTTTCTTAAGTCTTGATTAAATCAGTGAAAAGTGTTAATGCAAGAGCAAGGATTTTAAGTGACAACTCTTTTTTTAAGCAAGCCCTGCACCATTTACGTCAAATATCATTACCACATAGCTCAAAGCACAGCTCCAACACTTCGTCAGAATAGACTGGCATCATTTTACTGCCTACCATGCTGGAGCAACTGCTTGTGGAATTAATTCACTCTCAGAAACACCATTTTGATACAAACTCACCTAGCGTAGCACACAAAATACAGTCAGATCTTTTAAATTGAGAATTTTCTTCCTTAAAACATTAGTGTTAAGGTTAAAGCATAAATATATACTTTAAGAAAAAGATAATGGGCTGTCCTACAGCATCCAGAAGCACATGAATTTTTTTTTTTCTGTCCACTGTACTTTTCACAGCTTCTCAACAATCACATATTCAATATCTTACTAGGTAACAGTATGCGGCTTCATTTTCAACTGGTAGTTATGAAACACCTATGAATGCTTGCATGCCTACACCCATGGAAGAATGTGATAGCTAGACACTTTTCAAATGGTCATTTTACTAGGTTGAGCCAGCTATGAGGGCTCCCATTTACCACAAAACAGCAAATATTCTTGCACATATTTAGGTACATCCCATGTGTTCACAGGTACCTTTAAAATTTTAAGTAGAAAAAAAAGGGCCAGATAAACATTTAATTTCCCTTGTCATTACAGTGTACAGGCAGGCACAACAAGAATACTGATTTTTTTTTTTTCCACAGAAATTCTGAAGCAAACAGAAATTGCGCTTCCCTGCAAACCAAGGCTCGTAACATTAGGTGGGATATGTACTCTAAATGTAGACTTGATATACTAGTATATTATAAAAGCACACTATAGCGTACTTGCCTGAACAGAGCTTTGAGGTTTTCAGGTAGTTCTGTCCGACCTGCATATCTTGGGTTCGTGGTAATATATATTCCCACTGATGACTTCAATGTAATATTTTCACCAAGGAATAAAAATCTGTTGTAAGAAAGATAACACAAAAATTTTACAGTTGGATTAGATGTAAATAACTGCATCAGCCATCCATCCAGCCATCGGGTCAGCTGACAAAGGTGCATCTAGGCCTGGATCCTGTCTCACAATGGCCAAAAGCAAATACCTAGGAAAGTTTATTAGAGTGGAGCAAACAGAATTATCTCCGTGGTAGGCACCAGCTTTTCATAATCTCTGGCATCTCTGGCCAGCATTGAATTTGGAAGGAAAAGTCTGGACTGCTAGACCAACAAAGAGTGCATATGCCAGAAGTATGTCTATAGGAGGAATTACCTTTTGAAACATGTAGAATAAATGAGACTGGTAGGGATGTGGTGGTTTTGAAAAGGCCAGTAGACAGAACTGAGTAAAGAAAGCAGAGGAAGGAGATCATAAGACAGTGGAAATGCAAGACATGTCCCAAAAGCACTGGGAAACCCTGGAACCCCTGAGGATTCTTGCAAAGTTGAATCCTGCCAAACTTCTCACACATATGATGCAGTGATTTCACATGGTGGGACTTGAACAGGACCAGAGTTTCAACAGCAAAGCTTTAAGTGGATTCCTGTAGGGCCAGGAGTTCACTCACATTTATTGCTACATTTTGAAGAGAATGTTATTTTAAGGTAGTATATTACACAGGTGATTTAGTGTTACCATCTACTCCCTCATTGCAATTACAAAGGGTTTCGGAGGAACTATGGAAGAAGATTTTACTGGTTCAGCATTTATAGCCTGCAAAGGACAACAAAGAAGCACTTCTAAAACATTAACTTCTTTTCCTTGTTCCTAATTGCATCATGGAAGTCTTCTACTGCTACCGCTGACAGAACTTCTACTGAGATGCAGCTGAATTCATCAAAGCATCCCCAAGCTCCTGTCTGGGCCAAACCTTTATGGATATTCCCTATAGACTAAAATCAAAGGTGAAAGATTTAACATCTTTATGTTGAAAGCAATAATTTCCAATGTACTTCATATGAAAAAGAAACTAAACAACAATTTCCATACTGCTTAGAAGAACATCTCACCTTGTAATCCATCTGCTCAGAACAGTTGAAGATGTACACCATCAACCTAGGGCACGGCCTAGATCTTTGGAGATCTCTGGTTTCACCGGCTGGTCCTGCAGGAGCACCGCTCATGGTTCAGTGGAGAGACTGGGCGAGAGTAATACCTTAACATAACAAAAGTGATTGTTAGCATTGCAAGGAGCACCTACGATGTCAGGAGTTTTTTTGGTTGGTTAGGGTTTTTTGTGTTCCTGCTTTTGTTTTATGGGTTGTTGTTTTTCCCCAAACCTTATGTTTCATTGGTGATTTATTGAGTCCACTTTCTCATTAAAATTTAAGGTCCTAAATCACAAACGTACCTCCTTCATGTTCATGTAAAATCATGATGTGTCACTACTTGGAAAAAGCTTATTTTGGATATGGAAATCAACGACATCAATATTTTTTAGCAAAAGGAGGAGTATCCTATCAGTGGTCACACAGGACAGGAAACATGAGGCTGTAGTTGCCACTTTGCCTATTTCAAAGAGTTGAGCCCCAGAATTGTTCCCTGCAACTGAGGGTCGTAAGCACTAAGCCAGCCAGGACTGCTGGCTGCATCTTTTTGGATCACTGATTTTGGCAAGAAATCCCATTCTAGAGCCAAAACATTTCTAGAAAAAAAAAAAAGCTTCATTGTATGTGGTGTGTACTGGTTTGGACTTTAACACACGAAAAATAAAATTCTTTTGCTGAAAACTCCTGATGAACCTTGGTATGGACCCACTCACATTCTTCTTCAGACTAGACACTGATTATGTACATTAAGTTATGCAAGAAATGTTTCAGTTATTTTAGAAGTAATGAACATTAAAAATCATACCATTACTTAAGTAGGCACACCTACATGCACACACATGCTCAAAGATGGTGTCCTAATAATCTCATAAAATACATATGAGGTCTGAAAACACACTGAACTTCTAAGAAACATTTAACTTTTTATTCATTGAAACAGATAAAACAGACACTGTGTTATTAGTAACAGTTATTACCTGTCAGTCAAAGGAGTAATAACTAGCTGAGGGGTATTTCCCAAGCACTCATAAAAGTACTGAATCTGGGCATCATAAACGTTGGCAGAACAGTGCTACTGGCCATCACCCCATCTATGGTGTAGCTGTGACAGCCAAGCAAAAGCTCGGGAACTGGTGACCTAAAAAGGCGTTGCAGAGCCATCACACCACATAGGAGCTCTTCAGATGAAAGAAATGAGACTCATCACAAAGCCACAGCTGTCATCAGTAGGTCTCACACCTCATTCCTAGCCATTTATGAATAATAACTACTACAACAAATTATAAAGGATTTCAGATGCACCTCAAGGCATTTATGCTTTCATATAGATGCAGTGTAATATAAGATCTTTTTAACAGAGCTATTACAGCAGAACACATTGCCACTTATTAAGCCAAGACCTCTCCTTACAAATAATGCAGTCTTTGCATGGGAGCAGACATTACTCTGACCAGAAGCAGTTTCATTTTACTCCTCAGGTCTTGTTTCTTCTTGTCTTAGAAACCCATTTTATTTCTGAGGCTCGGGAGGTCAGAAGAAAAAATGGGAATTCTTTCCTATTTCAATAGCCATCCAGTGAAAGGTTTTGTGCATTCAAACCAGAAACATGTGCCGACCATCTTAGTTTTACCTGGACAAAGTTATACACAGGGCAAGCACTTTCGTTTAAATAAGCATTCAAAATTGTGATTGCATGAACTTATGAAGAGTCACCACAGGAGTGCCTTGCTCTAGAGATGCACATGTATGCCTCTAAAAAGAGAGCAAAACACACCGTGAAAGATTGAAGATGGAATAATTAAAAGCAGAATAAACTAAAGACATTTGGAAAAAACACTCAGATTGCCCAAGGAATGTCTGTACTCAGTTCTGTGATCTGAAATTTAAAGGAAATATCTCGCTGCTCACAGAAAACCTACAAAGAGTTTGAATGGTTCCCAGAAGTAGGGTAGAAGTTGACACCTGACTTTTGTTCAGGAAAATTTTAAATTCAGAAGGCAGTAGCCTGTAAAAACGCAGGCACGGCACACCGGTCTGAAGCAGGCTGTCTTCATGAATACACCTACTCCTCTTCCACTGCCCTGGTGCCCACATGCAGATCCAGACCCAAACTCTGCTTAAGTACTATTAATTTCTGTGAAAACCATTAGAACTGCCCATGTAAAACACAGCCTATCCAAACACATATCTTCTGAGCTACAAGGCTTGCTACAACATCTCTAGCATGAACATCTATGGTGCAAATGGTCATGATCTTTTGTTGATCACCCGAGGAAAGTTCTCCAAGCAGCACGGTAATAAGAGCATTTAGACGAGCGATCTGAAAAGATTTAGGTAACCCTCTAAGACCAGCTGGATCCCAGTACCATCTACCATTATGGCTACTAGAAATTAGTTCTGCCTACATCATTAATTAAATCACCACAAAAACTGGCCTGTATCTACAAATTTACTGGTTTTACAGAATCACAGAATGGCAGGGGTTGGAAGGGACCTCTGGAGATCATCTTGTCCAGCCCCCCTGCTTGAGCAGGCACACCTAGAGCAGGGGGCACAGGACTGTGTCCAGGCGGGTTTCGAATGTCTCCAGGGAAGGAGACTCATGAGATGCCAGAAGAAATCCTGGTTTAAAGAGACTTTTGAACCACCTACAAAACAATGACAATCCAGATGAGCACAAATACCAAATATGGTCAGCTAGGCAGAGTAGGAGGAATAAGATGATGTGCAGGAAGTTGAATTGTAAGCTTTGTGTTAAAATCTCCATAGAGGGATGCACCAGGCTCTGCAAAAATTGTAGTAATTATATGAGAACATTTATTGGCAAACTGTTTGAAAATATATTTTAGCAAAGATCAGTGACTTACATTTTAAAAAGAGGCAAAGTGATGAAGGGAAGATCACAAAATATGATATGAATGGTTGTACAGAGTTACACAGTAGAAAGACCCTATGGAATTTTTCAGGTTTCATATTAATAGAGAAGAAAAACATACACAACTACTGCATGTAATTCTAAGGCAGCAAACAGCCTTATTAGAAAGATAGTTTATTGGGTAGCTAGTGTGAGACAGAACTATGCTTGCACGCATTTTAAAACTCTGGCTTAAAAACAGGCAGTGAACTAGTGAAACCTTAAGCACTACACTTTCTGTATTATTTTTATATAATATACAAAAACACCTACTGGTGCTGTTTTTACTGAGACAGAGTTAAAGGCCCAGAAGGTAATACTCCATACAAACAAATTATTTGAGAATCACAGTCTAAAGCCCTGGCAGATTTTGAAAATGTTTACAAAAATAAAATCAAAGGTAATTTCAATGGGCTCCCTAATTTTTTCTGTATTGTATCATAAAGCAGATTTCAATAGCAACATTCTGAATGAAATTGTCTAGCATCCTGAAATATTTCTGGCATCTTCGTTCAAACACACCCAAAGCTCCATTTCTTTATGGCAGTGAGCTGCCATCTGCAGTGACATTCAGATGATCTTTCCTAGTCCACTGTTTTTACAGCAGAACCACTCCAAAGTCCCCACCACAGGATCAGGAGGCAGCAACAGTACGAGACAGCGCTCAGCAATACTTGCACGGTGACCACAGGAACATACCCTGCCTGGATGACAGAGAGGTTCGTCGTGGATCTCTCTCTGCCTTTCACAGAAGCTAGCAGAACCAAACCACAACCAAACCAAAAGGAACATAAAATACAAGTCCAGGAGAAGGATATCCCGAGAGCATATGCCATAATTTCCCACAGACACAGCAGCCAGAGTTTACAAAACAAACAAAAGAACCAAGCCAACAAACCCAAACCCCTACAACTACGCTACCTATTTTATCATCATATTTATTAGCCCTGAAGCGGACTGAAATGTGGCTAACCCTTCATTTCACCTTTTCTATACTACTATATTCTGTAGGCAAGAGTTCCATATTTTAAACTGTACACTGCGTGAAAGTCTTTTGCTTAAAGTCTGCTACCTAATAGCTTCAGGTAGTGCCTATTAGCTCTTGTATTATGAGAAACACAAAAAAAGATTAATCTTTATCCACCTTCTGTATTACAGGGATAATTTTAGACACCTCTGTCAGATTTCTTCCCCCTTAAAAGTCTCTTTCTTATTTCGCATTTCCCCTTGGCAGATTTTCTAGGTTAGAAAAGAAAACAAAAACTACTTAAAGTTTTCAGAGAGAAACAATACTCACACCAGGACAAACACATTCAAAATAAGTTGGAGGTAAACCAGGGTGAAGGGGGGGAAAAAAAAAAAAAATCAAACTGCGGAAAGTACCCTTCTGAAGTGGGACTAAAACTAGTGTCAAACCAGTTTACTTCTAATATTACAAGTAAAACCAACAGTTTTGGTTTCCTTATGCAAATATATGTTTAGTGTTTGTATATGTACTGGTTGCATACTCTGTTCCTGTCACACCACCATGGTTGATATTTGGCAGTATGTTTGCTCTTACCTTTCATCTCAGTTCAGAATAATCTTACAGAAACCCCCGTAATTAAGGTGTAATAACAATGCCCATGAAATAACAGAAATGGAAGTAAAAGGTGTATTTCTTTTTTCAGTAGGTGCTAATAGCAGTTAATTTACTGCAGGACCGAAACTACTAGATATGCCACTGATCTCTTTTTAAGAGACCGTTTCCACACTGTACTTGTTCTCGCTGAATTAATCAAAAAGAAGATATTCATACCTGCTTCTTGTGTCAGTCCTTCAGGGCTGATGCCAAGCCCTCTTCCAGCCTACCGAAGGCCATTGCAACATCTGAAACCCACCATATTTGTGAACTAGTAAGTGCAACCTGCACTGGGTAGTCAAAAACCCACTGTTCTCTCTGCTTCTCTTCATAGGCCAGTATCGCCTCCATGATACAGTTGTGCATTGTTTTGTATACAGTTTCCTCAAGGTATTGCAATCAAGACTCTACCTTTTGAAGAAAAAAATCCCCAAACACACATAAATTTATGCATGTAACATAAATGGTACATTTTATACTAGCAATATAGGAAGTTCATTTCATTAATCTTTACAAACTTGAAATGAGAGTGGGTTTTTTCTTCCATTTTCTCTCTCCTACTGCCTCCTCAGTAGGATTTAGCTCAGAGGAGCCCTTCTCAATTACTGAGATACCAGACATTGTTTTGTTTTACATATCCATTTGACTTGAACCCACAAGCATACTGTCTTAGAGCTCCGAATATGAAAGTCTGAAGTTTCTGCTCACAGACACAGAGTAAACACAGACAATACAGTCTTTCCTACGTTTCTGTGTGCTGAAAGGTAGCTGTAACTTGGAGGAACTACCTCCAAGAGGCAAGCTGCATATATTTGTCCATTCAGTTTGGGGCCTCCCTGCTGAGACAATCAATCATTAGAACCACATGCAACATTGATTTTATGCAATGTGAATGCTTATCCATTCAGCACTGTTCTGAGAACAATACATTATTGTCTCAGAAGCCGCTGATCTGTTCTTTCTGACCTACCACTACCCAGTGAGCAGACGTACTGGCTGTCCAACTAGCAAATACGAGACTCAAAACCAGCTAAAATCCTGTTCAACTGATAGGGGACACGGGGAGAGCTGGAGGTCTGGAGAGGTGTGTGCTAAAGGATAAGAGAGGAGGGGATTGGAAAGTATAATGGAAGATTAAATTAAAAGGCAGAGTAAGAGAGGAAGTATAAGAAATGCAACATTTAACCATAGGCTTCATCAGTTCTGTGGCTTTTAGTACTTTTTTCTTCTTTTTCATTGCTACTAAACACTTAATGCTCTACACTTCTTAAAAACCAAAACAAAACCAAAACTTACATAATAAGGGACAGCTAGAAAATTTATTAAATTATTAGTTTATTACAGTTTGGGGCCACAAAATGCTTTGATATTTGGAAAAAATAGTAATATGGGGTTTTTATTACTTTTTTCTTCTAAATTTACATTTTTAAAAGCAGCATTTCATGCCATTGAAAGCGTCTATTTAAGTTACATCCCAAAAAGGGCAAAACCCATAAAGGAAATTTCATATAACTCAACATACCTGACCACTGCATCCACACCCTTCATAGAATGGAACATACTCCTTTTCTGTCCTGTACATCCCAAGAGCAGTATTTCCAGATTCCTCTATGTTCTCTTGAGTTTTAAGATCAGCAGTGTTGCCAAAAAGTTTGTTAAGATGATGGACCACCTGCATCCAAAAATACCAGACATATAAAGAAACCATTTATCTTAGATTTGTGTCAATCACACTACTGTAAGGCATATTTCTATTAAAGTGGATGACTACTGGGCTAACAATTGCTATACACAATAAGATTTTGTGGTTCAGCAAAATTTAACACATTTTTTAGCACCTAACTGGACAACATGAAGTCATTGCAACTAATCTTACAATTGTGTTTCTTATTCTAATGCTTTCAGCATACAATGCTTCAGCTGATCTTAGCAAGATGCACTGAATGGCCAGGTGATCAATCAACATTCCATTTTTAAGTTTTAAAGACAATAAAAAAATTAAACCCCATTTTTTCCCCGAAGTATTAGCACACTTACATCAATTGAACAAATGATGAGAATACTTCTGATTTTCCTGGTGGCGCAGAGTGACACAGCAATGCTGTCTGACTGTCTGTCGCATGATCACTCCATGGGAGGTTTTTATGGGAAAAGCTGGAGTTAATTACACTATTGTCAGTCATCAGAAGGACCTGAAGGACAAAGATAGCTCAATATAAAACTGAAAGGTCTTGAAATTGTCATTAATTATGGCTAGTGCCTATTTCACAAATTGTCAATTCAGGTCTAAATGCCTTGCATAACTACATATCTCTCCAAAGACCATGGAGTTTAAAGATCACTGTCTACACACTAGCATGCTCTATGTCTGATAACCAGAACAGAAGATTTGTTCGATTGCTCTTATATGTGGTGCAAAGAGTGGATGGAACAAGTCACTGAGACTTCGTTATGTAAAGAAGCTACGGGACTCTGTCATCATATTTGAAAAGGCTCAGTGTTCAAGCCTCACAAGCCCTTCATCCTCTTGGAAAGTATCAGTTCTTCCATTATATGTCACATCACATCTAAAAAGGCTTTGCCTGAGACACACCAATAACTCTAGCAGAAAATTAATGGCCATGGCTGGATAGTCACCGAGGCCAGGAGTATCACCTGGCATTTAGATAACATAGTATAAAGCTTCTGACATACATCAAAGTGCCTGTGCTTTTATACAAATTGGTCTCAAAGTGTCACAAAACCTAGCAGATTATTGTTCAAGGGAGGAAAACAGAAGGATAGGTACAAAAACACTCCTCGTTCAATGGTCAGAAGCTCAGTCAGAAACAGCCTAACAGAGACCATAGATCTTTCAGTCTCACTTATCATCATTCTGCATAACGTGCCTGAAATTTGATTAATCAGCACCAGAAGCAGAATAGATTTGATGATCTTATTGACCTTTTCCATTTTTAATTCCTGAAAACCTTCAATCCAAACATCCAAACAAATGCAAATTGCACATATCTAGATTTCCAGCAAGAGACAGCACAGGATTTGTAACACTTCTTATCAGCACGATGGTTTCATCTCTCCTTGCTGAACACCTTGTACTTTTCCTATCTGAAGGAAAAAACATTGACTATCTCCTTTACACAAAGTGTTCCTACTTGTAAAGTAAATTAACACTCAGAAAACAAAGGTGCAGTTCTATGATACTATCTCCTCACATAGTTAGCTGGAAAACTTGCCTTTCTGTAGACAAAATGAAGTACAATAGTATGCAAGGAGGTTCACCTGTTTTGGCTGTGTTCCTTTTGAAAGGGTGTTGAGTAAGTCTGCTGAAGAAACAAAACAGAAGCGAGGAAAAGCTATTCGCTTAGCTCCTAAATATTCAGCCAGATCTTTTTTCACAAAGAGAGGGTCTGAAAAGAACACAGAGATTTTAATATTACATGGCTTTAATCACCCTAAAGCCAAGAATTTCCTCCCAGTTAAGAAAGAAGTCAGACAATCAGACAAGAGAACAATACAATCCACTTTTGATTTAAAATAATAACGATTAATATCTCTCCCTTACAGTTGTAAGGTGGCAAACCTTACACATCTCCTTTCCAGAAAATGAAAGGGAACATGTTCATTTTAACCAGTCCAGGGAACCCAAAAGAATGGAATGGTGCCAGAAAAGTCCCTGAAAAGGTAAGTTTGGCTAAGCAGAAACTCCCCTTCGACCTTCCAGAGTCCAGTCTTAGAAAGCAAGGGACAAGAACAAAATTTCTTACTTGACAGGGCAGTTATTTGCAGATAAATAAAATAAATAACAATAAAAAAAGCAGCTAAGAAACAGTCTAACAGGGGAGGAAAGTAACCACTCTTCTTAAGATGCACACATTTTCTTTTATGTATGAAGGATAACAAACGAAAACATGTTGGTATTGACACAGAAAGTTTTAATAATCAAAATACTCAATTACATGTCCATCTGGAGAGGAAAAAACCCACATTTATTTACATGTGACTGATGCACTTCAGCTATTAGCTTGGTATCTCTCATAACAAAAGTGACATCTCAGAAGACAGGTTTGTGTTTGTTGTTTGGTTTGGGGTTTTTTTTGTGTTTGTTTGGGTGCTTTGTTTTGTTTTTGCCCTAAACTTCCTATAACAACTTTTTCCTGCAAGGAGAAACAGGCTATGACTCCAAACATCACTGCCTCTACAGGTAGGAACAGTGGATATCAGTGGGAAGTTCAAGGCATAACTAAGACCTTTGTTGTACACAATCCACTAATTCCTGCTGTAAGTGTGAAAGAACGACTCCCAGGCTGTGGATAGGGAAAAAATGAACTTGATCCAAACTAAACATATTTTTAAGACTTTTGACAACTTTTACATCATGCAATCCATAAATAATGAACCAAAGCCTCAAATGTAATTACCATATAAAAAGCAGTAAAAATCCAACATGTCAAATAGAAAAAAAAAAAAAGAGACAAAAAATACTATCATCAGATTGTCTCACACCTGTACAAAAATCAGGCATGACCTAACAGCTCTCATTTCCTGACTGTTCCAGAAGTGCACTTTAGAACAATTCATAATCATACTGGAAATTTTACCTGTGCCGCAAAGCTTCATATTTTTCATACACCTTTGGCTTGGCAGTAGCTTCCATCACATTTTTGGTGTCTGGCACAGCAAATACAACTCATGCACAGAAGTGCGAGGAAGTTATTGCAACATGTGGAATTCCTCTCAGATTTTTTTTTCTACTTTACACTGTTTACTATGCTGGACAAGAAAAGCACTGGGAAAAAGAGCTGGAAAAAGGTACCTCATCAGATTTATTTTAGGTTCTATTTCTTAAATGGCAAAAGAAAACAAAAGTCCATAAACTCCTATTCTGACAGTGTTTAGACTGAACATGAAGGAAATATCAAATGAACAGAGAAAACTGCACTGGAGGAATGCAAATACCACTGATTATACTCTTACGAGTATTCTAACATATAGTTAGACATGCTGCTGCGCACATGTTTATTAAATTGCAGATTTAAACAATTAGAAATGTATTTGAAATTTTAAACACAGAACCCCCCTACAGAACATTAGCATATCTTAGCTTTTCAGAATTGTACGTAACAAGACCTTTCCCTGACATATGTGGATTGAATTATAGGTATATTTATAACACAAAAGTTTTTCTCTTTACTAAGCAAGGGTTCAGTGGCTTTGGGGTCAGAATGAACAACTAAGGCATGATACTTGGTGTAAGTTCTAATGTTTGTGTTTATTGCTGTAATTACCTTTGGCCAATAATAAATAATAAGACCATAAACTTGTACTTCGGCTATCATTATCCTAATTATATGGAGTTTAGCAGAAGTGATTTCTGTAACTCAGAAGTATCATCTCTCTGTGTGACTCCAGCTAAAAAAGACTAAATAGAAGATGAAATTAAAGTAATGTGAAGGAAAGTTAAGGAAGTGTGGGTTGGATGAGTGGACAGTGAGGTGGATTGAGAACTGGCTCAACAACAGAGCTCAGAGGGTCGTGATCAATGGAGCAGAGTCTGGATGGAGGCCCATAACTAGCAGTGTTCCCCAGGGGTCTGTGCTGGGTCCAGTCCTGTTCAACACATTCATTCATCAATGACCTGGATGATGGGATAAAGTGTAACCTCAGCAAGTTTGCTGATGATACTAAGCCGGGAGGAGTGGCTGATACACCAGAAGGCTGTGCTGCCATCCAGCGAGACCTGGACAGGCTGGAGAGCTGGGCCGAGGGGAGCCTGGTGAAATTCAACAAGAGCAAGTGCAAGGTCCTGCACCTGGGGAGGAACCACCCCATGCACCAGTACAGGCTGGGGCTGAACTACTGGAAAGCGGCTCTGTTGAGAAGGACCTGGGAGTGCTGGTGGACAACAAGCTGACCATGAGCCAGCAACGTGCCCGTGTGGCCAAGAAGGCCAACAATATTCTGGGCTGCATCAAAAGGAATGTGGCCTAGGTTATCCTCCCCCTCTACTCTGCCCTAGTGATACCACATTTGGAGTACTGTGTCCAGTTTTGGGCTCCCCAGTTGAAGAAGGATGTGGAACTCCTCAACCAAGTCCAGCGGAGAGCTACCAAGATGATCAGGGGACTGGAGCATCTCTCTTATGAGGAAAGACAGAGACTTGGTTTTGTTCAGCCTGGAGAAGAAAAGACTAAGGGGGGATTTCATCAATACCTATAAATATCTAAAGGGTGGGTGTCAGGATGATGGGACTAGGCTCTTTTTGGTGGTGTCCAATGACAGGACAAGGGGCGACGGGCTCAAGCTGGATCACAGGAAGTTCCACCTCAGGATGAGAAAAAACTTCTTTCCTGTGAGGGTGACAGAGCAGTGGCACAGGCTGCCCAGGGAGGTTGTGGGGTCTCCTTCCCTGGAGACATTCAAAACCCGCCTGGATGCATTCCTGTGCCCCCTGCTCTGGGTGTGCCTGCTCAAGCAGGGGGGTTGGACAAGATGATCTCCAGAGGTCCCTTCCAACCCCTACCATTCTGTGATTGATTCTGTGAATGACCTGCAGAATTTTGTCACAAATCATGGTTTGTGACGATGTGTCAACGTGCAGCTGCCAGTCTATGAAAAAGAAAGACAAGGCAAATAATTACCTTAATTTTAATAACAAAGAACGCAAAATCCACTTCTGATATTCACCCAAGTAAGCCTGAGGCTCTCATAATAATGTTAATTCAGTGGGTTAGAAACAAGCCAATCAGAGAAATACGCAAACTAAACTGTCAATATGGTATTTTTTTAAAAAATATCTATTAAATTACCCACTCTAAATAATTCAAATGCAAGACAGAACACTAACTTTACTAGCTTTGAAATATCTGTTGATTTCATCAGATCTGCTTGCATCTTCAGGCAGCTGGCTTCTGATATCTTCCAAGCTAGTGAAAATACTTCCTAGATAGACCATGTGCATTGAAGTTCCATCCAAATGGAAATTACAGAATTTGCTGTGTTTAATTTATTTTGCCAACCTTGCACTTGTTCATTGAAATGTACCATATATTTACTTTTCAGAATTGTTTGCAGCTGAACCACAAAAACCCAAAAACCAGCTAAAAACTGCCCTAATGAAAATAATTTATCAAACAGAGGAACTAGAGTTAATAAGTGTTTAACAAACTCTCCTGTAACCTGTTATTACTGTATATCATAACAGAAGATATCTTTAAACACTGCAAATGGAAAGCATATTATTAAATGATTTTTTTAAAAATCTAAGAAAGGATATGCTTAGAAAGCTGTAACTAACTCCTACATAAAGACAGGAAATTTTCTGGAATATATATAGTTACATAGTATACATATAATTTCCGAGGACTAACATCTGGAGAAAACAACTTTCTGCAATAGAGAGTCAGGAAAAGTTTCAAGTGTAACAAGGGAATAAATAATATTGATATACTAATAGTATTTGTATTAATTGAAATCCTTACTTGATTGTTAGCTAAAGTTTCAAGCAGCTGTTCATCTGACTTTAATAAGGGAGCTTTGTTCCTGTGATGCTCTTCATAAGAAAATTCCATATGAGTCCATGTTTGGCTGTTTTCTGCCAAAATCTGGGAACAAGAAGAGTAGCAATAACATCTGTCTATATGTATCAAATTTCATATTTGAGTTGAGAACTTCCATTAGATTATATTTAATTCACAGTGATGGCAAACTACACCACAGACAAGAAGTTAGTTTCACTAGGCTGTGAATTTTACTCCCTAGGTAAGTCACATGAAAATATTCACTTCTGTCATTAATTTCTTGAAACAAAACTTAAAGAAATGTAAAAACTGAAGGAAAAAATGGGCACCTCTCACCTTTTCAGTACCCAACTCTTTCACAGTGTTGCCAACTATACTTTGGACTTCATCACCTACTTTATGAAGCTGGAGTCCCAGAAGGTCTGTCAAGGTAGTTTCTTCTGCTACTAAAAGCCTGACATATAAAGCAAAGAGCAAAACGAGTAAGTGAATAAGTCAGACATATAACAAAGTGTTCACATGCAACACAAATAAAAACCAATGAAATATATTATATGCACTCTAGGTACTGGATATACTTTCAGATTTGCACCAAAACTGTGAACTTAATCAGCCTAGATGAAATATTTCTTGATGCTGTTACTGTATTCTTTTTGTCTTTTACTGTGACATATGGTGTATCATAACACTAAGAGGCAAGTTTATTTGCACAGCTGCCATTGAAGTTGACATAAGCTAGAGACACAGTATTTGCACACTAGAAATCTTGGGGAGTAGTAGGGGTATTTGCCATATTTTGTTACTGCTTTGTAAGATATCAATTAAGAAAAAAACTTGAAAATTTTAATCAGGGCTTTGAAAAGCCTTACTATGGTCATCATTTTTTCATTTTTTGTTGAAAAAAAATCACAAATTTTGTGCTAGGCCTGCTTAAGGGCTTTCTGCATTAAAAATTATTTTAAATGTGCTTTTATTAAAACTGTATATGAAAAATGCTTGGTATATTGGAATAGAAACATTCTGTTATGCTCACTCTCTTCTCTGTGTTTTCTTTCAGCTTTCCAGTTGTCTTCATTTCAAAAATGATTGAAAATTCAACTTCAGGTTTTTTCAAAATTATTAAAAACATTTTTATTCAAATTTTGAAAATCAACAACTTGTTCATATTATACCCTAGGAACCAAAACCACTGGGATTCTTTTTCAGAAATTGAAATAACTTTTGTTTGTTTGTTCATACAGACTTATTTGGTTATCCAGCTATATGATCAACAGTTGGGTAAAACATCTCTTCCCCTTCTGGCACACTTCCCCCCCCCCCCCCCCATCCGTCAGGTCAACAGTCTCCCTACTCACTAATTCTTATAAACCTTTACTAGTAGGCTAGTATTTTAGGTGGCCTTTCTTTCCTTACATTCCATTTCCCTCTGCCCATCATTTCCTCTGCTCACTAATAAGAAACGTTCTCTTTTGCTACCAAGTTTCTAGCCACATTGTTGTTTTTCTCATAAGCATTTAATAAAAATTATTACTGGGAAGTATTTCCCTATCCCACACAAGGCAGTGAACCTTTCAGACTTAGTGCTATTTTCAGGCTCAGCAGGGGAGACAGCCAGGTATGGAAGAACCCTCTAATTTAGCAAGGCAGGTCTGCCTTCAGAGAATTGGGTCCTTTTGTCTGAGCAGAGATCACAAATTCACTTCTCAAACCACAAGATGCCTCTATCTGAAAACTAAATCTCTGCCCCACTTTACCTTGAATAGCTGGCAGCAGTGTCTCTACCATATGCCTGACAGTACTGCTGCATCTATGGGTAGAGCATGAAAGACCATCACTGGGGTCTTTTTGGCTTAACACTTAACTCCTGTCACATTCATGACCTGGTACCAGTGTCTCTCTTGGATTGCAGGATTTCGCTACTCCAATATTGCCCTCAGTGATGACATCAGATTCTCCACCTTTAGGTCCAAGACCCTATATACATCCCAGGAATGAATTCCTTTATCCAAAGACTTGCATTTCCTATGTAATAAGAATAAAATAATTGCAATAATTTCTTGTCATTAACAGTCACCTTGTGGATAGCTTTAAGAAAAATTTAGGACGTCTGTCAGAAAACTCTACTTTCCTGTTTCATATGTGGATGTGTGGGACAGCTGTAGTTAGCACAAGCCTCAGGAAGATTTTATTGGGGTCACTGGTTTATGCAGCAGATAAAGCAAAGGCTCTGGAAATGTACTTTCCAGTATATCACTTGTAGTAATGGAACTGTATGAACACCGCGCTTACAGCATGATTTTATGATTACAGTTGGATCAGAGCCATTTACTGCATCGCAGCCCTGATGATTTAAGTCTAATTTTCTTATCAATTAGTTCACTGCAGCTAAAAGTATCCATAACTTTAATATATTAAAAACCACCATTCAGAGGGGTAAGGGACACTCATATGCACACAGGAGTGTGATGAACATGACACAAGTGATCAGCTCACAGGTAGTGATCAGCATCTTCTCTGTTCCATGACCTGGCATATGTGTCACAGTGAGTGATCCAAAAGCAGAAGAGGAACACAGTTATCTCAACTCTCTCCTCACTTTTGCCACCCCTACCACAGCATATGACCCCTGGCATCATAATGGGCTAAATGGAGTCACATTGTTTTGAAGCATTTTAAGCCAAGACATCTGCTGTAAGTCCGATTCTTCTCTTCAAGCATTACTAACTGGGCATGCAATTAAACATATTTATTCCTGAATGAAACAAATGTGTAAAGCAGCAGCAACTTTATAACCATTAGGTTCAAGACTTCTTTCCTTCCATACTCAACTCCTATGCTGTCTATGAATGGCAGCTATTCTTCTAGTGTCCTGCAAATAGTCTGGGGCCCTTTGTTGCTATTTTTGCTTCATAATTCCCTTGTCTGATTGGAACTGTCTCTGCAGGGCTACTACCAAGAAAATTTAGCAAATACTTCAAGCGAAGCGAGTGCCCTCCCTTTAAAAATGAGCATCTTTGCTACAACTCCCAGCACACTGGAGCTATGCCTAAATGCAGATTAGATAAACCTCTGCAAACTCCACCTATCATAAAATCCCACCCTCTTTATCCTTTCACATACTGCTTTGATTCAGAGAAGTGACAGCACAGTTTGGCCATGTACCTCCACAGGGGCGGGAAACTCAGAAGAATAAAGTTTAAAGGAAAGTCCCCAAAATAAAACATGTTCCAGAACATCCAGTTTGGATGCGAGCAACAAATCCACTGGAACATCAAAGTGGGTGGGAAGAGTGAGGAAGGGGTGGCACCAAGACAGATAAATTGCCAAAAGAGACAGCTATGGAACCTGCCTTGGCAAACCTTCCGAGCTCCACATCCATCTGTTCCACATTAATCTGTCTCCGCTGGGTTTTAGCCCAATCATCAATGCTCCTCTGTACAGAAAGTACAGATAAAAGTGTCAACAACATTTGGTAAAGACAAGCTTCTGTTATATATCAGGTAGATGAATGCAGTGATAAAGCCCATCACCAGCAATAGCTCTTGGACCTTATTTTTTCCGGCCCTACACCACCACTATCTAGAAGGCATACCAAATAATCCATTTTATCAAAATTCAGCCCCAAAACCTAGCATTCAAACCATTTTATATTTCAGTTTCTGATAGCTACACATACAGACCTTTCTTGCGCTATTAAACAAACACCTCTATCCACTGTTAATACACAGATGCACCTGGGAAATGTGGCAGAAACTGCCCTGCACCACCTCCTGGCAATACAGATGCTAGGCAAACAATTGTGGAAAGAAAATCTAGTTTGTATATTTTTAACCTTGCCTATGAAAAACAACTTGTTTAAGTAAACAAAACTTTACGAGGCTGATTTCCCACACAGGTCTGTACGCTGACTTTTCTGGACTCTTGATTCTAGTCTTCTACAGCTTCCTAATGTACAATCCTTAGTTCTGAGGTGGAATTTTCAGGTTTTCTAAATTTTTACTCAATTATTTTAATTATTCAAGCAAGGTATGAGTATTTTAAAAAGCTCAAAATTAAACTACAAAGGTTGTTTTCCTTTGGGATTACCTTGAAATGGATTAACTTGAGAATGGAGATATTTTTACTCTCGGTATCCTAAAACATAGTAACTATAATTCCAGAGGCCAAAAGGAATATGAAAATCTTCATTATTTTAAACTTTTTAAAAAACCAAAACTATAACATTTCTAGGATCAAATTAAAAGTATAACATTCAAAATATATTCTAGCTTTATAATTGATTTAAAAAAACAACCTTACATTAACATAAACACAAACACCAATATCCAAAACTTTCTTGAGCAACTGCACTTCTTTTCGACATTGTTTCTTTAACTTGTAGTCTAGAATAGCTACTTCAGATAGTTTTGCAGATTCCTGCATTAGTAAAATTTCTTTTTCCATCATCTCAAGCCCTTGAAGGGGAAAAGAGCCCTCAATAAAGTACAGTTATGGGGTATATTGAGCTTACCTAAACCTGTCAGTGAAGTCTACAGATTCTGTATGTATGATTCAATATAAAAAAGCTGAGAGCAATTATTGCAGAGGTTGTGTTTGCATTGTCTCTGAAAGCATCCAAGAGGCATAAGAAGGGCTCTACATTTAAACCATAAAAAGAAAAGCTGCACAGAAAATAGTTATTTTATACTTTCGTAATAAACCTCAACATATTAAACCACTTCTCCTTTGTTAGAATTTATACAACCTTAAAACAAGTCCCTTCAGATGTTTTAAAAAGATCCTCTAAATCTTCCACTTTAGACTACTGTATTCAAGAGCACATTATGCTGACTTTTAAAATGAACATGAATAAAGAATATGAGCAGGGGTACCAAATTCTTTTATTTTATCAATGAGCACATGCAACATTGGAAGGAAAACAAGAGAAACCTAGATTTGGTGGTGCTAGAACTGTACCAGCTTCCTGAGGGCAAGGGGAGGGGAAACCACCAAAAAACCCCCAACAAACCCACAACACAACAACAAAAAAACCCACAAACACAAAAAACACACACACCCCCCAAAAAACCCCAACACAACAAATAAACACATAACACCCCCCAAAATCCCCAGCTCACAAATCACAAATATTTTAATATCTACATCAAAATATCATTAGATTTAATACTGAACGATTACAAGCAAATACATCTTTTTGAGATTCCCCATTATTGAGACAAGCATATGCATTTTCTGCACCAAAGTGAAAGGGAGCTTCTATTTTAAATCTTTCTCCAAATTCCATCTGCTTCCCCCGATTAAACTCAGGTAATGACACCCATCACTGATCATGTTCTCAGAAAAAAAAACCAAAACAAAAAACCCAAACCCACAGAGATAAAGAGACTGATCACAGAATTCAACATATATCAAGTAAAGTGTATTTTCTTCTGATAACTGCAACCTCTGATGCCTGAAGGGGAGTTACTTTTTGCTTTGCTGACACAGCTCTCTTAAGGGCATTCCATTTTTCAGGCAATTCCTATTTAACAGAGTAAAATTATCTTGGAGGGAAAATATCACGAATGGCAGAAAAACATCAGTAAGATTGTATATTAACAGTGAGGATATCCCAACACCTGCCTACGAATAAGAAATTGTAATGGAGGATTTATTTAACCACACACTACACTCTGTGTTGTAGCTTTTACTAGAATTTTTGTCAACTGTAAATAATTAATGTAAAACTGTAAAATAATTAGTGTTATGGATTATTGGTAATGACAAACTACTTGAACTTAACAAACTCGGTCATTTTATGTATAATCACATAAAACTTCATCCAAAAGTATGTTAGGAATCTTCCACGCAGTAAAACAGAGAGCTCCACTCCTGCTGCTTTCACATTTTCAATTATATAAAGCTGACCTGGAAATGGATTTCTCATTCTACAGATCTCCCCAAGATCTCTAGAAAAACCATTCCGTAAGCCATGCAAAAAAACCATTCCATCAGGATAAAAAAAGAAACAAAAAAACCAAACCCCAAAACCCCACCTTGACAGGTTTTCTTGTCTGTGTCAGAAGAAAGTACAAGAAAGAGATGCCTGAATCCAAGCCACTTCACAGTAACTAGAAGACTAGTTTGAGGTACACATGAAAAATAATACATTTACTTTCCTAGTCATCTCCTCAATCTGATTTGGATCAGACAGACACATAAACAGAAATTCCACTGTGGACTCGAAAACTCATTGAAACTGGTGAGAAGTTTTCATTTTGACTAATTAAATTATCTGACGAAAAACATTAGCTGAACTTCTGCCCAATCCTATTCAACACTATTTACAGTGTGGTGCATTTCCCAAAACAGACCAAGTAGAGGTCTCTCATATGCGGGTGATGATCTTAAAGCTACAGCTTAATAAGCTCTTCTTTTAGTGTCAGCAGGGACCACCGCATCTGTAGTGCTTTCCCAGTTATTCTTACCACCAAGTTTTGTTTAATTCAGTTAATTGCCCCAATTTCACTTGCCACCCAAAATAATTATACCTGGAATGGGGCAGAATATATACAGAAACAAGTGGCTGAGGATGTCTGAATGACAATATTACCTGGCATGCACAATATCCCAGCTTTTGTATCCATGTTTGAACAGAGCTCCAGACTACTGTTAACTGTGGTAAGTAGGTGAAGCAACATAGGAAATACACTCACTAGAGTTTCTATATGGCTCAGCTCCTGTGAGGAGGCTTATGAATGTGAACATGATTTAGTCAGCAGACTTAAAAAAAAGGAAAGAAAAGCATTTCAAAAGATAACTACAGACCTCATCAGAACAAAAATGTAACAGATCTCCTTTTTAACTGATTTTCCATCATTCACATAAAGCAAGTCTTTTAAAGAACATCAGAAAAGCAACCTGGTTTTACAGCTGGCAGTTGAGGAGAGGAAAAAGGAGAATGGAATTATTTTGCATCACTGAAAACAAATACTGCTATTTCAGGACCACATACGCACATATGTAAACATTATATATTACTTTTACTACAGTACCTTTAAGCGGGCATAAACTTGATCCAGCATCTTCTGTCTGTAGGTTTCCAAGAGTGCAACCACCTCTTTTAAAGGTTCAAAGAATTCGTCAGCAGTTGTCTGCCTCTCTTTCACAGCCAAGAGATGGCCCGTGATTTCTATCAGCACACAATAACCTCCCTCAGTCACCTCTCTTTGAAGTCCAGCATCTGTCACTTTTATGAGTTCTTCTAAGCCAGTCTGACTACCAAAGAGAGGAAGGTATGATTACAAACAGGGCAAACATTCCTCACTATAGTGAATAAACATGT
Organism: Phalacrocorax carbo; assembly: GCF_963921805.1. Lineage (NCBI taxonomy): Eukaryota > Metazoa > Chordata > Aves > Suliformes > Phalacrocoracidae > Phalacrocorax > Phalacrocorax carbo. Next base: position 133,251,870 of record NC_087514.1, read on the forward strand.
AGTAAATACTACTGGAAATCCCAGTGGCACTTATGCTGTTTTACAAAATAAATAGTTTTTTATGAAATAAAAATAATATCATTTTATTGTATCATTTTAAGACATTTTGGGCCTGACTTCCAGAGATGGCAAGTGCTACTACTACTGAGAATTAACCCAACAGGATACGCAAGTACAATATCTGAAAAACAAAACACTAGAAAAAAAATCCCCATACAAAAAAACCCCAAAACCTGCAAACCCAGCTCATTGAAGTATTACATGAAAAAAGACCCCAAGCTTATAGTTATTCCTTTAGTGCATATAAATATGCACACACCCACTTCATTTTACCTAACAATAACAAATCTCAAGAGATACTCCTTAAACATCCAGCTCCATTTCTTAATGTTTGGCAAGCTCATTTTGAAAGGCTTCGTATCCACTTTAAAAGAACTTGCAAAAATTTTGAGTCTTCAGACTTGCTTATCTGAACATAAAGATAGATATCAATCATAGATATCAACGTAAAGCAGAAAAGAGACAAATAAATATATTTATAGTCCTCCAATTCCTCCCCCCACTAATAACCAGTTACTGAACCTTGTTACTTTCTTGCCTGCTTTTTAAACATTTTAATAGCAGGAGGCTGTTGAGAGACTTCATCAGTAAGAGGCATCTTTGTGGATGCTAAACCATGGCCGTGGAGAAGGAATTGCTTCATAAGCTCGGGCTGGTCCTCCAGCCAGAGGGATGCAGAGCTTACAACAGATCTTCTGTACTCCAGGGCTTTGCTAGTAACATTTGCCACTCTCTCTATAATCTCCTGCCCGATTTCAGACGGATCAAACATGTTGTCCATACCATTCTAGGCATCAGAAGAAACGTTTTGTTATTTCAGTAACTGAGACAGTAATATCAGTTGGTTAAATTTACATGCAGATGGAAGACTGGAATTCCACCCCTTTTCCCTAGAGATCTATTAACAAGAAAAATTACAATTCACTCAGCTGTTCCTATTTTGAGTTTACATTTCGTTACACAAACACATAAAAACACTGAATACGTATCCTTTGCAAGTTATTCAAAGCTGAACTTTTCATAGACTATATTTAATTTCTGACCACTGGTTTAGTGGATACTCCTGTTTACTTGTCTAAGAGATTAAGTTTCCGCTATGTGCGGATTTACACACTTTAACGTGGCACCTAAGGTGGAAGCTGACAGCACAGAAAGAGACATAAATATTCAGCTAATATAAACTAGCTTTGCATAAAATGGACAACCTCATTCTGCTGCTCACAGATGCAGAAGCAGGTGAAAGCCCAAGTAAGCCTTCAGAAATTAATGGGACTATGTCTCTATAAACCACATAACTGAGAGAACAGATGAGGCTCAGGATTTGAAGACCGATGCTAATAAATGAGTTTGCAACTAAAAATAAACTTGCTGCAGCTTACAATTAGTTGGGTTCATTATTTCCAAACACAAGAGGAGAAGCTGTACCTGGTAACATTCTGGTCCCAGGTGTGTCGCTACCCTTTTCACCTGGGCAGACATTTGGAAAACAACATGCAGGAGTTCATGTACTAGGTCATAAAAGCCATCACCATTCTCTTCAGAGAGGGTTTAAACTGGATCTCTGTGCCATTAAGGATCATTTGTGCTTGAAAAAGTGGAGTTGGTTTCAAACTTTCTTCTGTGTTTTCCAAAAAGAAGTCTAAAGAGCACATTAAGGCGTTATATAAACCACCGACCACAAGGTCATCAACATATTCTATATAAATCTCCCAAGAGGCTGAGGAGGAATCTGCTCTGAAGAGCTTTAAATTTCCCTAAATAAGCAAACAAACTATCTTACAGTAACACAACCATATATTAAAGTGGTTTTTAAATATTTGTTTTCATTCAGTACACCTCCTTTTTCGAGTATTATTTTACACAGTTAATGTATATTGCAAAACAACACTTTCTAATATTTCTTGTATCCAGTGTGCTGCTGGGCCATAATTTGGTCAGTGTAGGACACTCCTGAACCTCCTTGGAATCACATTCACACTAGCAAAACCTCTGTGCAAGGGTGAGGGTATCCCTGCGTTAAAAAGACTACAGGTTGGCAGAAAACTATCATACAGTACATCAACTTTGATGGAATATCCACATTTTGCAAGAACACTTCTGCATGTTTGGTTTGCATTGCAGTATCAACCCTTGTGATATTTAAGTAAACATTAAAAAGAAACCCTTATTTTGATCTTCTTAAATAAGTATCAAGAGTATAAATAAAGGCAATACTACAAATAAAATTAGGTCTGAATCTGAACTACAAGGTACTCTTCAGATAGTAACATTAAGAGATTAATGTTAATAACTGACACAAAAATTTGTTGCAGTAGACACAGGAGCAGGTCCCTTAAAAATAAGGAAAAAATGGGGCAAACAAAAAAACTGCTTCTGCATTTATGTCTTATTCAAGTTCTGTGACTCAGTCGCTGTATGACATATCACTTGCAGACATGTAATGCAATGGATATTATGATTTGATTTAGTATTCATAAGTAAACTTGTGAATTAAATTATCTGTTGTATATGCGTAATTAAAAATATGAGGAAGCAATATTCACAAGTCTAATCAAAATTATTTCACAATATGCCTAGTGCAAGAAAGTGTTTCAGGAAAATTTCTCCAGCTGCAGATATTACTTTACCCATGGGGATCACAGGAACAGCATAGCTTAGAGTAACAAAAATGAGGCAGCAGCACTGTCATGACTGCAGATTGCCCGTCATTCCCAATCTACCAACTGAAAGCACTAACGTTCTTTTCAGATGTTGCCAAAATTGTTCTCTCTTCTCCCTATTTGTCTTCAAACATCTATCTTCTGTGCAGTTTGTGCAATTATACAAATAATTGAACAAAAGCATGCAAGTGACCAGATATTTATAGTCAAATAACACCCACGTCACCACAACAAAATACAGCTCTATAATAGAGGTATAACAGAGCTGCTTCTTTAACTTTCCTGAAAAAGGGGGCATGTTCCACCCAAGCATTCATAATTCCCTGGATTGACCTGATGTTGTCCCTTGATTGCCGAAAACCCTGCTCCAGATCACACACTGTCGTTTTCACTTGTTTGATGCAGTCCCTGCAGGTTGTCACCTGCCATGTGCATATTTCTTCTGCTTCTTTTAGCTGGTCGTCAATAGTCCTCAGCTCTTTTTCAGTCAGAGGGTATTCCACCTCAGAGTAGTCTGCATTAGTCTGTTGTACAGCTGAATGACAAGGTCAAGGCATCTGATGCGCTGTTCGCAGGAAAGACACACACAGAATGAAATCCCTCTAACACCCCACACATGATATTATGCACTTTGCTGGCCAGAGCAGATATTTGAGGGAGGTCCACTCACACTGACACACTATGAAAGGGAAACCGTGCAGACCCTGAATGTGCCCAACCAGAACAGGCTGCCGGGTAGAAGGTAAGCTATGGGAAGACAGCCAGATCCACAGCCTGTAAGCCCAGAGTGGCAGTGCCCCAGGTACCTAGCGCTCAGCTGTGGCCAGCGTGGCAAGCTGAGGGTAAGCTGCAGTGGGATTCTGTTTAGACAAAGATGCGATATTTCCTTTCAACAAGAACAGCAGGGTAGTTAGAGCCACGCAGGTGCTCACACGCACGCAGGTTGCAAGGGATGTGGTGAAGAAAAAAAACCAAAACACCCAACCAACCAAACCACACCATACAAAACACACATTGCTAACATATCCTGCCGTCACGAACCTTTGCTAAACTGTTCCTTTTCTCATATACAGCTAAAGCAGAATCTGGAATACTTGATGTTGAACCAACCCAGAGGTATTTCACCTCTCTCAATAAAGCCACTAGCTAGAAGGAAAAATACAGTTTCTCTCATATTTATCCTTTCAGAAGCCTCAAACACAGTGACATTTTGTTTACTTTGCATTTAATCTCAGATACAAGGGCATTAGAATATCTTTTTGATGACTGGAGTATAAGACAGTATACAGAGACATCTTTTAATTATTATTCAGCAATTTAAGGGTAGGCATTTAAGGGCTTTTTGAAGTTTGATAACTTGAAGGTATGTTACAAGGTAAGAGCTGTCATTATATTATTATATTAACATATATTATTATATTTCCTCCATGTGTCTCTAGGGAAACAGTTTACTACTGTAATAACCTTCTTCACTGTTTAAAGTAAGAAGTCTCCCCTGAACAGATATAGGGCAACTATATTTCCCAACTGGAAAACAACGACAACAAAATAAGTAAATTTAAGATTTACTCATACCCTAGAATATTACTGTCATTTTATGAATATGAAGTCAAGCAGAAACATCAGATACAGATTTAATTACAATTATACATAAATACCTTGGGGCCAAAACTCACACTCAGGAGGCTTTTTTCAGGATTATGCTTAATTAGGTGTTGGTCTAAATTAAACTAACACATTTCATCCACCTGAACTTTCCATCCACAGTAGGTCTGATCTTCACATTGGTCAAGGAATTTCAACATCACATTCTGAGAAATAAAAGCACCTTCTGGACTTCCTAAGACTGTGCAAGGAAAAAAACATACCTAATCAGTTTTCTTCATTTAATGATACCAATTCACAAGCAAATTATGGTGAAAAGTTTTGGTCTCCCACATTATTCTTTTTTATATGAAGTTCCATGTACTCTGGCTATTTTTAAGCTAGCCATAGCCCTACCAAATTGAACCAGAGGGGAAAAGATGCATGAAGCAAGAAGTGAGAACAAGGGGAACAATAAAATTCGGGGGGAAAAAGGAGAATATGCCCCCATTGTATCTCAGTAGCTATATCAGTGGTTAACAGCGGGAATGTTTGTTACTCGATAATTTAATTCAGATGGGTCTAATTCTCTTACAGGAGCTTTCCACTCTCTGTGCTACCACCTAAAAGCATGTTTGCAGAAAGATCAGGAAAGGACAGAGAGACAGGGCTCAATTTTCAAGTAACTTGGATATCTAGGTCCCACACAGGTATCTTTGAAAGTTGCCACTGTAGAACAATAATACCCTTTATGTGGGATACGTTAGTGCTGTCCTAAAGCAGCGAAATTCCTGGGTTTGTTAGTTATTGACTCATCAAAAAAAAAAAAAATCATAAAGCAAATCTCTTACAGTTCTTAAAAAGCAATTCTGAGAGTACTACCAAGTGCACTTCAATGCAGAAACATGAAGTTTCCAGAATATACCATAAAACTTGAACTATACACATGCATAACACGGATGTATAAAGTCACTTGGGTAAGAGACTGTATTACGCAATCACACTTGTTCAGTGATTAGCAATGCCTTATTTAAAGGCTGTTACCTTTCCACTAAATCCACAACTATGAAGACTTACGATGAGGTGGAGACGAGAAGTAGGACCAAAATGCAAAATATCTGCATTCGTTCCTTCAGTTCTTTAGCCCATTTAATGCTTCCTGAAGTAACTGGCATATTTTTCTTAATTATTTTATTCCCTTCTTCTGCCTGCTTATTAGAATGGAAATTAAGTCATTGTGAACCAACAAGAACATAATCTTTTTTCACATTCTGGCATACCTTTTTAATGTGTTCATCACATATATGTCTGCAGTTATTCAGTTCTTCATAAAACATTTCCAATATTGCAATTTGGGCTAAATATCTTCATGATGACAAGTTTTTCTATAGGTCTTCCAAAGATAGTTAAAAGCTTAAAAATAAAATTGAATTTAAAAAAAAAAAACAAACACAAAAACTGGAAAGTAAGCATTATAGTTGTCTTTCTGTAATACTCTTCTCTCAACTTCAAATCTCATTCAAAATGATTTTGAAGTACAAGGACTGGAACTGTACCAAGCTATACTATCGGTATGTGCCATATACTGATAAACAGGCCACATATTTCCAAATATGCTCTTGAATTGTGCTAAACAGATGAATTCCAGAACGCTAAAGAATGACAGGTGAGCTTAGATCCTAAAAAGTATGGAACTAGGACTTCCAGATCCAGGCATATACCCCACACTCTGGATACTTCCTAAATCCTACCCTGCACATTTCTAACCTGTGTGTTTTCTCGCCTTTTTCCAGATATATTCTTTCTCTTAAGTCACTAGCGTTTTCCTCCAGTGTCTCACACAAATTCAAAGTCTTAACTGTAGGTTCACGGGGTTTTTGTGGAGGGGAAAAAAAAAAAGCCTACTGCTGTAAAAAATTACTAAACAAGAGGCAAACAGAAGTGATTTCTCTGAGGATAAGTGGTCTTTCATACTCCCTGCAATGTTTAAAGTTAAGACAAGTTGTCTGCCTTTTGAAAGAACAGACTTAATACTGGTTGTATTATCTGAATGCAGTAAGAAAGTTAAGAAAGAGACAGAATAAACACCAGCATTAAATGCAAGATATTTATTTAACTGCTAACGATGCCAAAAGTGACAACCTAAGGAATATTAATTTACTCAAATTTTGTAGTTAAGTATTACTGCCTTATACTTACCACCACTAATTTGCAATACTTCAACACAGTTTGAGTGTGATGTATACAATGGCTTAGAAATGTATGTCTAAAAGGGACTTGAAGAGCAATCTTGTATTCCTGCTGCAAGATGAGGTCTGCTACACCTATGTCATTTCCAAAAGATGTTTTTCTAGCCCTCCCTGACATATTTTTCAATAATTAAGAGCCTGTCACCTCCTCTAGCAATCTATTCTAGCAATTTTTTACCCTTGGCATAAAGTGGTTTTCCCAGTCATCAGACTTGAAACTTCTGCACTTAAAGTTCATTCTGTTCTGAATTTATAGAACAGACTATTAACTTCTGTACATAGAAGTCGTTAATGTATATTCACAGATAGATTACCTAGATATAAAGTACAATTTAAGCAATGCACAAACCTGTTTTTTTAATAACAAATGAAGAATGGGTTTATGTGTATGAGTATTCACCTTGAATATGGATTCTAACCCTTAACAGTCATGAAATCCTGTGCAAAGGACTGAGGCAAGATGTCTGTCAAGATCCACGGTTTTAGCTTTAAATTCAGTATAATAATCTTCAAACTCCAGTAATGTTAAAAAAAAAGAAAAAAGTGTATAAAATTCATGCCTTTCCAATAGGAAGAAAAGCTTATGCGCAGTGTGGTTGTACTAAGCACATAGCTCATTTCTGTCACTGAACAAACTTCTCAGATTTTTGTTTCACGTTTTTCAGTAGTACTTTAACTGATGAGCAATGATCAATGCTATCTAACAGTGCTGATTTGTTTTTTTTCTCACAGAAACTGAGTTCATAATTAAAGTGTTTCCTTAGCAATACAGATTATTTTAAAATAATAGTGTAAAATCAATATCTGTATGTACCAGTGATACAGATATTAAAGGAACAGAAAGTATTGAAATATTTTATTTCAATAAGCTTGATAAGAGGGGTAGCCATCTATGCCAGGTAATATTACTCCTTACTTTTATGCTGACACTATTAATCCTCCCATTAAACAAAGAACTTCAACAAGTTTTTACAAGCCCGAATTATCTCTGCATGTTATCACTAAGTAGGATATTACAAGTATCTTACTTCAGCTACTCAGATACCTGAAGCCAACTCACTAAGTAAACAGTACATTTTGACTCTCATTGTTACATTTGATTAGATTATCCTAAAAAAAAAATAATCAACAGCTACAATATGTATTAGGCAACAGCACAACATTTTCTATAGCAGAACTGTACTTTCTTAATACTCAAGGTAATTAACCATGTTCACAGATGAGGACTTTTGGGAAAATAATTACAGAGCAGAAAGTACAGGTGCATATTAGTGTAAATCCATGCTGGCTCTAAAGAGCTCCAGCACCTTCTGCTTTGTCCTGTTAGCAACAGAAACAATAACGTGCACAAGTAAAGCTACACTTGTTCCTCTGTTAAATATGTTAAACTTTCATAATCTCCAAGAAAATACTCTTCTTTACAACTTGGCTAAATATCTTTTCTCTTGCAAGTTACCTGGAACAAATAAAAGAGAAGTACCAGTAGCCAAGCTAGACACTTAAATAAAATCCAGCCTCTCTGGAAAGGCATATCAAATTAACCTGTTTATTTAAGAATATTTTTCCTTTCTAACCACCTCCCTCCCTCACTAATATGGTTTCTGTTTGGTTGGTTTTTAAACACACTGCATAAAATTACACATATATACCAAAATACATAAGAGCTACATGCACTTCATAACCAATAAAGAAATCCAGGTTTTGTTCTGTGACTGGGTGTGATATGTATTTAAAATATCTATATTTAACACATCAAAAAGGTGGTTAAGACAATCAGCCTGAGAAGCCCCTATCTGTGCCCTGAAAGCTAAGCATCCTTTAGTCCTTTCAGGGGTCAGACCCACAGTCAAACCACAATCCAGACCATTACTCTGTTCTGGATTCAGGGCAACTGCATCCACATAATCAAACGCATACTGCACACTGTCTGTTCAGGAGCACGTCAAACTTGTTCTTGGAAATATCCGGACACTATTCATGTATCATACACTGAATAGCATGGACCTTGAAGCTTCTGACAAACAAATTAGCTTTCATATGACAGATATTTTTTGATAAAGCTCCTGATTAGCATTGTCAAACTCACAGGCAAATATTTTCTAAAGAACCCCCCCAAAAATTATATTTTAGCAATGACAGTAAAAACAGCACAGTAATTGGTGCTTGGTATTCCACTTGTACCTCCTTCTGTCAACACTAAGTCCGCATACATGGATAAGAGTGGATGAAACTTGAACACTAACACTCGTTGCCCATGCTTTACTTGGCAATAAGCTGGAAAGTCAACAAGCCTACAATGCAGAATGATGTTTCAGAAACGTGCTAAAAGATTGCTTTTGTCCTGAGTCAGTCGAGTCACGAAGAAAGGGCTCTGCCTCAAAAAAGGATCAACTCAAACCATCTCACAATCTATGTCTGGCCAAATATGATAATTGCTGTACTTTGCCTAGCAGCTGAAAACTGTTATTCAAGCGTCTCACCACCATTTATATACCAAGTATGCAGGGAATCCTTCACAGAGGTAAAGGCAAACGAGACAAACTACATATAGGCCTGAGAAGGGGTGTCTTGAAACCACATCTCCTGCAGGCAAGGACGCTTCAGAGTGTCAGCATAGAGTACAGTATAGTAAGTCTTGACATTAAGACAGGGAAGCTTTGCTATAGATTTTAAAGCAGTGCCAGAATTTTACCCCAAAGACATTAACAGCTTTGCAAAGCTTCTGCATGAATTACTTTCATTTACTTCAAATCTGGTTTACAACCATTCTTTTGGATTTTTAATTACCTAGATTAGCCACATAGTTGTAAGAAAAACAAGTGCACATACACACAGATTATATTTCCTACCACATCTAATAGAACAGTAAATTTCTAAATTCTGCTAATAATTATATTATTATTAAAGTATATTATTTTGATAATGACTTCAAAATTTGGGCCTGTTTTGGAAAATTTACCTCTTAAAATAACACCTTACCCAAAACACATGCTCCTTACATCCACAGTGCTCTCTCTCCTTAATGCCCTGCCAAAAATACCATGCAGCAGGTCCAAGCTCGCAAATGCCAGCAAAACTGACACCCACCAGGAGTGTGAGCCTATGTCCTCATTGTCTGCACCTGTGAAAACCCAGTAAGGCTTGTGCGTACACAGGTGTCAGGAGCACAGGGAAATGGCAGGGACACAGCCAGGAGAATCAGCAGCCAGAGGATTTTGGGGGAGGAATGGGTGGGTGCAAGTGTTAAAAAAAAAAAACAAACGACAATAATAAAAAACAAAATAATTGGTCATCCAATAGAGAATAAGAATTCCATTTAAACTAAGTTCAGTCAGCAAAGAGATTAGCAAATATTTTTAATGTAGATTATTTGGAGTGATAGAATCCCACTTGTGATGGCAACCTTTTGAATCTGGACAGCAATGAAGAGAGTCGTCACGGGGCACCCATTAAATCTGCAGCTGGGGCTGCCTCGCCCCCCTCTGCTGCTGCCTTACCTGCCCTGGCTGGGGCACACACCTGTGAGGGGGCAGACCTGGGTTCACCAGCCTCCTCACTTCAAGAGGAATTTAATCAGCCCCTCCCCACTGTCAAAGAGTACCCTGCTCCACAAAGCTGCAGGGTAAAAAGGAAGAAGAGAGGGAATTTGGCTGGTGTTCTGCCAGCCGTGCCAGGTGGAGCGGCCGGCAGCCAGGAGAGCAGCCCAGCGGCTGGGGCGCTCACCGGGCAGCTCTGTCCTCCTCCCTGTGCGTGGCTGCCCAGGGCAAACGCTGAAAGCGCCCTGTGTGCTGGGACCAGAACCCGCTCTGAAGGAAGGTAGCTGAGTGCTCCAGCCAGCAAAGCCAACTGCATAATACGATAGGGTACTTCTTTATTTGAATTGATGGTAAAAGTGGATTAAATCCTTCAGTAAACACCATTTTCCAATCTTACAGAATTAACACCAAAATGGTGAATTAACACCAAAATCTTGAAAATGACAAAAAAGCGCACCTATGAAAAGAACAGTAATAAACATTCTTTCTGTTTTACAAGATATATGTACCATGACTGTCAGTGCACATAGTCTTACGAATTATTTTAGCTATTATTATAAGACATTGCTATATATGAACATTTTAAAAACTCTCTCAAGTAGAATCAACTGATTTATTATTTATACCAGAACTGTATATAAATCACATTCTAACACTCATGAAAAAAAGCTTACAGAACTGACTGTCAGTTCTGTATATTGTATGTCAATAATTAACTTTTCTTTTTAAGTTTTGGGCAATGTTGGTGGGGGATTTTGTTTCACTTTATCTAAATACATTAAATTTATTTATATTTATTTTATTCACTCATATAGGAGAAAGCATCCAGAAATCTTTTCTTAAGGAAATGAATTCCTGGTTTAAGAAGAAGTAGTCGACACTGAATCCAGCTGGGCTGGAAGCCTATTTCATACCTAGTTCCATTCAGCACGACAAAATTCCCAGTTTCACAACCTCCAAGTTCACAGATACTTTTAAATAAACAAGGAAATAACAGCACAAATGCCTACACACAGGGTGCAATATTGCCGCGTTACCATAATCTGAAGGTTCATATGTTCTTTTGCTGAAAAATTCACAGCTTTCCAGAAATTCTTTATTCATTCTGCAGACCTGCTCACTTGTTCCCTTGATTCCACCAAACTCCAGGTTTTCCAGCTTTTGAAATTCCAACAAGTTAATGAAAATTTCCTAGATCAAATGAATAAAAATTAATTAACGGTATGCCTCTACAAAAACTAGTAACAAACCTCATGTTTGCGATTATTTTTGCCTCATTTGACCTTCTCTCTTCCAGTTTAGCAGAATGAGAAGTTAAAATCTGTGCCATCTGAAATAATTAATATGATAAAAAAGTGGAGGAGCAAGAGGTAATTCCAGCAAGGTTTGATCCTGGTTGAGTCACATATAGGATTAAAACACAAGTGGAAATTAATTGTCCCATAGAAAATTAACATGGAGTTACATTTCTATGTTATCAGATTAAGTTAAAAAAAGGCCTAGATAAAGAAGAATAAGCACTACTAAACATGTACTTTCATGTATAAACACATGTTTTATCATAACACAAAATGTTGCTATGAAAATTAAACATAAATCTTTCTCAGAGGAGTAAAACTGAACCTGCTTTAACCTCCTTTGTAACATGTGCCAAATTAATTTCTACGGTCTCTGATTTCACTTGACTGAAGTAATTGTTTTATGCCCCAAAGGGATGAAAATAACTGGTTCTTTGTGTGTTTAGAAACGTGTAACACCTATTGTTTTCAGCAGAAAAGCAGTTGTGGGTTCCCCAGGCAGACTCCTGCTGGACTGCAGACCCTGGGCTCAGTATTATGATCTACAAAGACTTAGCTGACACCTCACCCTGAAGGGACTTGCTTGCACAGGGCTGCGCTCTCTGTGGGACCATCTGATTGTCAAGAACCAAGGCTGTCAGCAAGAGTTAGCTCATGTGCTCTGGCTGTACGCGATGCTCCTGACGGGTGCAAGCAGCCATGCTTGCAAAACTGCTGGCACAGGATCCTGCTCCTAACCATCTACAACTACCCCCCAGGGAGAGCATCTCGACCTGTCTGTCTGTCTGTCAACGGACAGCCAAGAGCCAATGCATTCACCCCAAATCCCTTTCAGAGATTGCTCTGGTAGGCACTGTCAGACACTGTAACACTGGATTCCTTACTCTGATAGTATTCTAAAGGGGTGGGATGGAGAGGCATACCAGCTAAATAACTGCAAAGCTAAAGTACAACATTTTCCAGCTCATATCCCAAGAGTGAATCCCCCACTTCCCAGAAGGGCAGCCTAAATCACCAGCCAGTCTAGACTCCTACTGCAACTGCTTGCAGGCTCACAGAAGCATGAAAACAGTCCCAGGAGGAGGAACCATAACCTCTGACTGCTCCCATCCTACACAACTACTGAACCATAATATTAGAAAAATATTCTCCACTCCTTTCCTGAGCTCTGATTTTTCATCTTTTTTTTTTGCTCGTTGGTATGGATTTAAAAGGAGAGGTGAAGAGTATTCTGTCTCATCCAAAGACTAGCCTAAAACACCAGTTTTTTCTAGCTATAAACAGATGATTCTTTCTCACTTCTTAGAACAAACCAGAGGCAGGTGCCATGCTCAGGAGAAAGTCCCAGTCATGGGCTGCATATGAAGAGAGGCACTTTACTCAAGCAAGTTTCAAAACCCTGGGAAGGACTGGATTTAGGAAACACATTTGTCATTTTTCTTACTGCTAATACTAGTCTGCTTCTTGCACAGCATGCAAGGTTTGCACCCTACTCAAGACTCCCAACTCTTCCTATGCACTGAAATCTTGCATTCTGGATATCAGAAACCTGAGTCTTGCTGTCTGTATAACTAAGAATAGCCCATATTTCTCAGATACTATATTTATCCAGCAACATAGATGACAAGTAATATCTCTGTCTTCACTAAGCGGTCGAGGAACATATCAAATCTGGAAAACAACATCTCAGATCTGAAATCCCATGCTTTGAATTCCTTGCCACAGGCAAAGTATCTGTCTGGTCTGTTTCTGTGGCTGAAGAATGAATCCTTAAAGCTTTTTAAGGTAGTTTTAGCTATTTTCACACACTCCAATTCTTCTTCAGTTTCTCCTTTGAAAAGATTTTCTGGTGGAAGATACAACCTGAACTAGGGCTTAAATAAATCCAAAGCAAAAGAAAAAAATTTTTAAAGTAACTTTTTAAAATGCAGTCATGACATCAGTCATAAAATTACTTTCCACTTTATATATATGAACACAAAAAATAATACATATTATCTTTTAAAACTGTTATCTCTAACTATTAATGTTTGTCAGTTATCTCGTAATGCAACTCTCACTTTTGAGATGCTCCCAAGGCATGCTCAGCCTATTACAAATCCCACCAGATAGGCTGACCCTTATGTATCATCTTTTGCACAGTGAACCTTCAGGAAATAACAGAGTAAAGGGATGTTTTTTCCCCCATAAAACTGATATTGGAAACATATTCACCCTTCTGCCGTAACACCTCTGCAGTCTTTGGGTATTAATCCTCATGTAGCATAGTAGTGCCAGCACATACAGAAGTGCCTACAAAAGCCCTTCTAGCTTTTTTTCATTTAGTAAATTAGCAGAAGAGTGCTTCCTCAAACCCAGAATCAAACCAAGGAGGCATATGTGCCCCATGAATAATTCTGGACGTGAGTAACATGAATAACCTGAAAGAGAAAACAAGGGCCCATGGATAACACTGGCCACATGTAGCAAGGTTTGGGCGGAGGTGGGGAGCAGTGATGAGGATGGGGCTACAGGTTGGTTCTTGCTGTTCTTACTTCATCAGTTTATCCCAAACTGGTATAACTTACATTTATTACAGATTCACATCAAACACATGATGTTAACTTCTTTAATTAAGGCAAGGCAAGCAGGGTTGGTAGGGGAGAAGTCAGGGAAATAAAAACCTTCTGCTGGTCATAGTTCTCATTGTATTTCCCCCCTGCCATATTCTTCTACTTCATACTGCCACCCCTAGATACTTCTTGCCCTCTCTTTCTCCCAGCCTTACAAACTAAGAATTATATATGGCTCCATCCAAACCTTTTGGCACCACTTGAAAACCTGCTGTTTTGGGATAGAATCAGAATGCACAGGCTCTGTCCTTCATCAGCACTTGCCTTCTAACAGAGAGCAACAATTTGTCAGGCATTCAGGTTGATTTCAGTGAAAATTCTATGTCAGCCTGTCAAAGCCCAGCTTAAACACACAAGAAAGGAAATGGTGCAAAGTTAAAGAAGTGGCAAATGGGGCCTTGCCATATATAACAGACGTCTGACAAAGTAAAAATAAATAGATCTGATAGTGTAGTGCTGTATGACATGGGAAAAACAATGATTTCTTCAGGTCAAGTTCTTTTCCAAGCAAATCTAAGCATTCAATTCCCATCTTGCCAGAGAGAGGATTTCTCCAGTGCACAGATGTTCATGCCACAGTTTTTTCCCCTTAAAAAAAAACAAAACAAACAAACCAAAAAAAGGTGAAGTACCCTGTACCCACTCGCCACTTCAATACTGCTGTAAGCCTGTAACAGAGAAAGTAGATTTACTCAGCCAAGTGCTCTCAGGAGGCTCCTGTTCAGTGACAGCCCTGCCAAGCCTCCTCCTACTTCTGCAAGCACGACCTGGGCGTTGTTTCTTGCAGAAGAGAATCTGTTCACTTCTCTCACTCCCTGGTCACAGGTCATCCTGGAAGCCGCACACTTGCCCCCTCAGGCAGGGGAAGTCAGGGAGGCTGCCTGCCCGGTGTTCCTAAGGGACGATTGTGCTGGCCATTTAGAAAGTACAACAGGGTGGCTTTGAAGGGAATTTTCCTGCTTCTTGACCAACAGAATTACCTCTGGAATGGTGAATCCTACAGAATGGCCTTGCTTGCCAACATTTAGAAGTTCTCATACTCCCACCAAAACAGTGGGTTTCAGTGGAAGCATGGGGAAAGTTTACTGATGAAGACAGAAAATGCATCAAGGTGGCCCATTCACAGCTTCATTGCAAACCCTGTATTTTCCTGATTTGCATAGTTCTTGCCAGCATTTTGCAAATCAGAAAAGGAAATACCTGCCAAGGAATGTGGTAAGAAAAAAGGCAGCAAACTCCCCAAAGGGAGGAGGGTAAGGAGCATCAACCCAACCTGAAAAGGTTATATGGCTTCTGAAGAATAGTCGTCTTTCACTAGACAAGAAATGTATTTCATCCTTAAATACACAGCATGTGAATGGTGCAGGTGATGGCTGATTATTCAGTTCAACTTCAAATTTAATAATCTAATACTAGTTGAAAGCACTTATAATGTAATTATGGTGTTAGACAACTAACAGGCAGATTAAACCCATGTCTTTCTTATTGGTGTACTGCATAGAAACTAACATTTATTTATGAGATGCTTATATGGTTTACTACCCTTACTGGAAGCTACCTGGTCAATAAGCAGACTGCAGAATTCTTGCAGCAGAACTACTATCCATGCAGGCATGCTCTAGAACTCCGAGTGGCTCCATATCAGGCAGATGGTGTGAAATAAAGATGAGATTAAATTACTGATCTTTGGGAATTCCATCCCCCAAAAAAGCTGAATGTATTTTTCCAGTGCTGTCAGGTACAGATCAATACCTTGGGCTTCTACAAGTGCTGTAAAAATATAAAAGGGAAAAATGCTACACCTTAAGATATTATAATTTCCAAATTAACCTAGCCTCAATAAGGAATGCAAAGTTATACTGTACTTATTTAAAAGAGAAGGATAGGTAGGTTTTAGTGGTGTGTTACAGCCAAAGATTGCTTATGAAACTGCACAGAGGCCCTGCAAGTGGATAGGATGGTTCCTATTCTACTGCTGGCAGTTCAGGATGCTTAACAACTTTCTGTAATAAGTCTGTTGTTTCTCCCACTGTTGCCAACCAGACTGAGGAGAAGCAGGAATCATTGCAGATAACCAGGTCATTGATACGTGAAATTCTGCCTTGGAATGAAAGAAAAAAATAAGCTGAAGCCTGCAATTGTTTTAAAGAGACTGGCTAGGTCTGATCACAAGAGGTCAAATGATAATCAGGTAATACTCCTGAATAATCTGGCACCACGAGGAAAGTGCATCTTGACATTCTGGGAAGGGCTGTGTGCTCCACTGCACCTTCCAGTGTTATGTTCAATGGATTGGTGTTTTTCATCAAAGGGGAAGAGGACTCCACATTTTCTTCAAGCTGGATGTTTGACAAACATTGACAAGTTATTTCTTTTCAAAGACTCTAGAAGCTTGTGCTATTTTGCCCTCCAGCAGAAGGCACAAGAGGAGTGCCCTGGGCTGCTGCTGGCATGGAATGACATGGGAAGGATTCAGACTCATACAAGCAGTTAGGTTTGGGCTCCGTTCAACGTAGATAAAGTCTGTTCTTTTACGGCTCAAAACTTTTATTGACATGAAAGTTGTAGAGCAATGCCAGCCTCTGCAGCTGGCAAGGTCCTGTTGAGTAATGTCTTTCCATTGCCTGGTAGGTACTGCACACATCTGGCCTCTAAAGTTCAGAGGAGACCTGAAAATTTTTGACCTCCGTCACGGTAGACTATTTGCTGACTAAAGGCACCTGATTGACTAAGGAATTTTCAACCCTTTCTTCTAGTCATACATTGACAGAAACACTGCTTAAATATATTTCAGTTCACTAATACAAAATTATGACCCCAATCAAGAACCCAAAATTTTAACACTGGGATTAAAAAAAAAAAAAACACAAAACAACAACAAAGAAACCTCCAACAAGTAAACATCTGAATACTTTAAAGGTTTTGTTTCAAAACTTTAACAGTGATCTTTATCCATGAGTAAAATAGGAAAGACAATACTTATAAGTGTAAGCTGTTTGCAAAACTAGCATCTCCAAAACTGAACAACATTATAGAAGCTGGCAGTTTATTATATTCCATTAAAGTTTAATTTTATATACAAAGTAGTATATTAGCTAAGTATTTCTTTATTGTTAACTGCCTTATTTAATTTCTTTTAGCAGTAGGATTTATCTATCTACAGATTTACTGCAGCTAAAGAATCAGAAACGATGCTGAAAAAATGCACATACTAATTGATTTTGCTACTGCTATATCTCTCACCTATTTTTATGGCAGGAAAAGTATTCAAATAAAGTTTAAAAAAAAAAAAGAATTCACGAGCCAGTTCAGCACACAAAGGAGCTTGATTTAACATGTGTATGCCCCTGCAGCCCTGATATATCTCACCATCACGACTTAAACCGTTACATCAAGTCAAATTATAGATTATTGTGTAACACACACATACAAGCACAGATAAAATACACATCTCATTCACTCTACCCTTACCTTCTTCTACTTCCTTGAAAATGTCCTGAGAAGCAGGATAATAGCTGCTTTCTTTGGCTTTTAAGATCTTAATCGTTTTCTGAACAACAGGACTCTGAAGCTGTAATTTAACAAAAGAAGAAAGCAAGCAATTAAAGATCATGGTCACCTGTCAAAAGAATAGAAAGAGTAGAAGGGAGAATTCAGGCAACTTGCAGCTGCACTCAGAGAATTAATGAATAAGTATGTCTCAGGTCTACTAACAGGTAAGAGCTGATCCTTGCCAGCTAAAATCCATGGTAAGGCCCCAAAGGCTTCCAGTGGGGAACGAACTGGGGCTTTTCATAATGTTCACTTTTTTTCATAATGTTCATAATGTTAACTTACCTGACATCACATCACTAATAACAAGCATGAAAAGAAGCAGAGAATTAAACCCAGCTCTCAACAACACTGCATATTTGGAAAGTAAATAACCTTGCATACCTTTTTCAATTAAAAAGAGCTGTTTCACTTGTAACATCTACGATTATTATCATTATGCAACAGTATCCGTTTCATAGCCAAATTTGGCAATAATTTCCCAGAATGTAAACTTTGTTCTCAACCTCATTTTTTCCAGAGTTTGAGAAACGCCATGGGAAGAAATTTGGAAGAGAAGGACAAGAACAACAGAATGCCTTACAGCTACATAGCCTTTCATCACTAACTTTCACTGTCCTCTAACATTTAACTGTTTACTCTGTACAGAGTTAACTCTGTTAACTCTGTTTTTCTTAGGCAAAGTCTGATTGGAAACCATTATAAATTGCAAAAATAAACCAACAAAAAATAATTTTGGTGTCTCATTTTTCAGAGTGCATGGGGAAAGGCAAACCAAAAGAAAGTTCTCCTTGATGTTTGCAATAAAAGCTGAAAGCACTTACTTGCTGATTTGTATGTAAAAGGTTGTCTTGGTTTCCACAAGTTCATCTCAGTTTAGCGGTCTGTATGAAGGCCACGCAGTAGAGGTTCAGCAGAATCCTTATTCACAGTGGCATGAATCGATGCGACCACCTAATAACCATTGATTCGATGGCATGTAGCACTGCCCTGGAGTTAGGATCTTGTCTGCAAAATACAAAAAAAAGCCCCTGAATTTCAAAGCAAGTACTCTACTGTGATAGTACAGAGCTCTTCTCCGCCCCACTCCCCTTTACATTTAAGGATGAACAACACTGAAATTTGGGATTTAGTTCTGATAAGAGGAAAATCATAAGAAAACACCCTGAAGACAGAAATAAAAAGGCTGTTTATGAAGACACCGACCACAATTCCTGATATATTTACTATTCAGAACTATAGCCAAACACCCTCTCAGAAATTATTGGCAGCAGATCCTTTGAGCGGTTCCTTGCAATTATTCCAGATGTGAAGAAATCTACATTTTACTGTTTAATTTTCTAATAAATAAGTTACACGATAATCTGGTGTTTGAATGAATGCTGATAGTTAACAAATATTAAATAGATTTTATTTAATAGATTTTTATTACACTTTACCAGTGTTTACAAAAAGAGGAGCTAACAATACACAGCAAAACATTTTAATAAAATATTAATGGAACGTTAAAATTTACATTCTCCCTTTCACACTCTACTTTTTCCCCTTCAGTCCTTTCATTCAAGCTAATTCATCTGCTGCACCTCAGTTTTATCTCTGTACTTACTTACACTATTTTGCCTGACATACCTGCTTTATTGCCACAACATGGCAAGGAGCTGACTTTGACCAGGGCCTTCAAAATCACTTATTATTGACAGGTTTATAAATCTTTGCTTATCCAACAACAGATTATCAACCATGTCTGTACACAGTCGGTCCTAAACTGAAATCAAGCCTTTGGTTTACTTAAACTTTGAGTTCTCTGGGACATAGCTCATATTATTGCTGTTTCTATGGGTAATAGATGCACATCCCAATGGTTAGTGCCACGCTCCTTTTTGACATCATCCTTTGAGATTAGTACTAATCTCATTGAAAACAATGCAGCTTCTTTTATGATAAGAGTCCAGTTCACATTAAACACTCAAGGCAACAGAGGAGTATAATCTATTGGAAACACATTTAAAAGGTAATTCTACACAATAACCTTATTTTGTACTCTGGAAGCCTAGATTCATGTGGTTCAAAATCCTGGTGACTCTACAGACAGCTTAAGTCTTGTCTTTGAAACTAATACCCAAAATACAAATTCTTGGAAATTCATGGTTTCATATGACAGAGCAATTACAGTGCTTAAAATGTATTAATTGCACATAAAATACTTTAAAACACCTTTTAATGCTTAGAAAAATAGAGTAATAAAAATGTTTGGAACACTAAGAATTTAATTATTTTCTTGTTAATGCAGTTTACTACCTGTTTACATCTGAGACTAAAAACCACCAAAAGCAGTGCACTTTTTTACCTTCACTCCCCTAACGCCCCACCCCACTCCTGTCACACAAGTCTTTCCTTACTTATTTTCAGCACATATTTGATGCAAGTCAGTCTTTGCTGCAGCTGTGGGAATGAGAAAATGAGTTCTTCCTGACACCATTCCTTTCATAATTTGTGTTTTATTTTTCATTATTTTCCACATGATGTTCCATATCTTGGGAAGCACAACCTGGCCAGGACACAGGTTTTTCCTTATTGCTTGGAATAGGCTCTAACACCTGGAGGCAAAGTGGGAGAAGTAACATTACAAATCAGTAATAACAGTAACTTGGCTATTGGTGACCTACTGCAAACCACTTCTTCACGTCTGACAAGAACAAGCTAACCCAAGCCACACTTCTCAAACTCATGACTATTTGAATCAAAATCAGCTTTATATTTCATTTTCTATCAACATAAATGTGTATTTTAATCTCAATCATA
This sequence comes from Phalacrocorax carbo, assembly GCF_963921805.1. Classification (NCBI taxonomy): domain Eukaryota; kingdom Metazoa; phylum Chordata; class Aves; order Suliformes; family Phalacrocoracidae; genus Phalacrocorax; species Phalacrocorax carbo. Next base: position 133,272,223 of record NC_087514.1, read on the forward strand.
TTGTACTCTAGATGGAAATTATGTTTTGGGACAGTATTACTTCTCAGTCAGCTGAAAAAGAATACTGAGCAGCTTCAGAAATGCAGAAGACGTTTCCACCACTTCTATTACCTCTCTCCTCCTTCCCTCCTTTCTTCAAAAAACAGAAATAGATTGGGAGTAGGGTGAGAGGGGAGCAGGCATAGTTTCGTATCACCTACACCGAGTATTTTCCTAACACAAGAAACAAATCCTATTAGTAGCAGAAACTCTCCTTTCCATGGTTTAAAAGCCACTAATACATACTATTTAGAGCCAATTTACTTGCAGGCTATAAACTTATTTTTAAATTATTTCCTAGAAATAGGCATCTGTGATATCCTTTGGAAAGGTATTTTTTCTGTGATGCAAATGCATAACCCTGACTATGAATTTGTTCCTGTTCACACATTTATTTTAAATCATTCACCTACTTTCACTATATAAACATTTCCTAACTTCTCTCTGCATTTTTTCTTAAACCATGTCAGTACAGAGTTCTGCTCAGGACAGCATGTAGGAACTCAAAGTATTTGTCACAACACCCAATTTTAAGCACATGCTCAAATCAAAGTACTTTGCTGATTCAGGTCCAAGCCATAGACAGATGAACAAAAACTTCACACCAGCATCCCAAGTGACCTTCTTGGAGGAACATCTTCATGTCTTCCTCAGTGTATGGACTTCAGTCACATCAGGCCCTCATAAGGCTCAAAGTATTTTATTGCCAAACATCAAAATCAATGAGTAACCTTTGACTTACAGAACTCAGGGAGGTGGACCCTTGCTATGAACTCAGTTTTAGGCCCTAGTGCAGCTAAAGATGTGCTGTTACATCCATACCGTGCCCCGTTTACTCCTCTCTGTGCCAGAGTGATGTACAAACGAGAAAGTGAAAAATAACAGAAAGAGAAGCAATAAGGAAAATAGTGATGCAAGTCTGCTCTTGCACAAGTAGTTACAAACTCAAGGTTCACTTTTATGGTTCAGTTTTGCTTGTGTTGACAGCGAAGACAGGAATAGCACAAGAGCAGCCTCCGCATACCTGTTGCTTTGCAATTATTACTCAACTGTGATGTGTAAGTAAGTGGGCGAGAACATGAGCTAGGGAAGCTAGGATGAGCAGCACAGTGCTTCTGTTTATCTGTTTTAACCATTGTCCCTCAGCCAAGACCTAATTTATTAGGCCCTGATAGAGTAACAAATGGTTTCTTCAGCACTTTGAAGCTCCCACTTCATCAAAGCCTGCACCTGAGCACCGCCATCTGCTTCAGAGCAGCGGAGCCCCGCTCCCACAGCAGCCTTTCCTCCCCTCCTAAAAGCCTTCCTGAGATCTCTTCCTTGGGCCAGATCCCATCCCATCCATGACGAGGGCATGCCTTGCACTGCTTGTATGCTCCCTAGAGACTCATAAGGCAGACATTAATTTAATGAGTTCACTTGTGGCTTTTATGAAAAAAAGTCATGCTCCCTTAACATAATAAACCCCTTAAACTTCCCCAACTTCATAAATCTGATACAGTTTGGGTTTGCTCCAGTGTGGAAAAAAGGAGCAAAAGTGACATTTTGGGGGGTTATTTTTCTGTGATTGAACACTGAAGTCAGGTTATGAACTATTGTTGGAGTTTAGAGACTGGATTTAAATATCAAGGCTATAAATGAAACTACTTGTGTATATACTGATTAAGCACTAAATTAATGTCAAAATCTCTAAATTTCAATTTCTCATTTAGTCTCTCCTTTGCAAAAGGTTTTACAATATTTTAATTTAAAAATAAATTTTTAAGCACTTTTTAACAACTCAGATGAGCAACACACGGAGACTGGAAGTTATGAGATATTTAAGTTATAAAGTTTAGCAGGTGCTACTGCTGGGAAATTTTGGCTTCTCCCTGCAGATTATGCTAGTTAAATAAACAGCCACAGTGGTGCTACAGATACCGTTTGCGACAACCAAATCTTAGATATTTGTTTCCGTAACATCAAACTGAAGGAGAAATAATCCCATTCTCATTTTAAGCAGAAATACCTAAGACAGCTGAATGCCTATATCAGGTTTCACAAAAATCGGCTTTCTTAATAAACACAGATTTAGCAACGAACTGTGAGCTTAGTCGTCAACTTCCTCTTCTCTTTTCTTTATGCTAGTCACGATTTGCTCTCAGTCTTTTTCACTTCCTTACCAATAATTGAAAAAACCTTGACCTTTCCAAACTGCCCAACAGTAGATTTCAGATGCATTCAGGTTGCTGCGCTCAAAATCCGTCTCCTTTGAAGTTGATGGGAGTTTTGTCATGGGCTTCAATCAGGAAGCGATTTCCGTCTAGGCAGGAGAGTTGCAGTTCTGTCCCTGCCCCTGTTCATAACCACTGTCTCTCAAGATCAAACCACTGAGAAAATGGCCAGCCTGAAATCTGAACGCTACTTACAAAGTACTAAAAGACGGGAAGATGAAAACTATTCTTTTTGTCATTGCTATCAGTATTTATACACAGTACCTGTAATACTGTGGCATAAAGGACACACAATGGCACTTCCCCCCCACACACACACACAAAAAAAAATGCAGGAGTAACAACTAAAACTGTTCTGTGAAACCTGTTTGGATGTCCTAGTCTTAAATTTGGTTTTCCTGAATCCCAACTATGGACATGAAGTACTATATTGGTCTCTTCCTCAATCTAAAATTTGATCCTAGATCTGTAATTACAAAAATTTACTCAGAACTAGAGTACTTCCTTTTAAAAACATGTTATTTTGATGAGCCAATGCTGCTTAAAATTTTCGGTAAGAGTCACGGATCATCAGGGTCAGGATCACAGACATGACTCAGGATCAGAAAGAGCAGTACAACACTTTTACATTCATGACATTGCCTTTTTGTTCCAAGCATAGATCCACCACTGGTTTAAAACAGAGCTTCAAATGCAGTTTTAAGGGAATTTTTATTGCAAAGATAGGAGTCTGATCTGGATTACAGTCTCTCTGTACTTTTTCTTTGAAATATTCACGTAGACTCAGCTACACTTCAAAATGAAATATTTCATTTTATTTGCAGAACTTTCACAAGACAAAAAAACCTGCAGACATTTTGCATCCAGCCCTAATTCTGAGTGTCTGCTACACAGTGTTGTTAATAAAGCAAGAGGTTTCTATGCAACTTTAAGACATGTACAGTAAAAGAAATTGCACGTACATGAATTTAATTACTTATGCCTTATTCTTTACTTGTTTTTATAGCTTAATCCTAATAACTTTTATAAGACAAGTTTTGAAATGCTGTATATGCATCTCCTGTGATTTACATTTCAGAAGCAGCACAATTTTGGGAAAACTTGTAGAAAAATAAATACTACTTCTGGTTCTTACTACCTTCTCATGAGCTTTCCTCCTTTATGAGCTGTAAAAGCCTTTAATCATGTGACAATAAACTGTTTTTACACCACATAGTCATCAGAGAGCCAATTTGAGGTGATGATTCCCCATGTGCCTAACTGCTGGTGTGGTAGCTTTGCCGTGCCATTGCTCCTGAAGGAGAGGCGGTTAGTCATCACTGCCCACAAGGGAAGTGACTCATCCCTCATCTTTCACAACGACATATACCGGACAAGAAGTACACCACCTATCACTGCATCGAGGATGGCTCTGGAGACCCAAGCGCAGGAAAGGATATATATTTCATGCTGTAAACAATTCAGATGACAGCAGTCACATCCATTATACAAAAAGCAACAAAAAGAAAGCAAGAGTGACATGCTACACAGAACTAAGCCTCCAGCAACAAGCCATCTCTGATGAGTCTACAGAGAACGGAGTAGCTACTTTGTTTCAAGAGTCACTTTTTTCCTTTCATAAGAGTTATTTTGCATCAGTCATCTCTGGTGCCAGTTAAAATCTCATCCTTGGTTTTGCTGCCTTATTACAAGTATTTGGCTATAAATACCTCTTCTATGAATGCTACCATATTCTCAAGTGGCGTTTGAGACAGCTTTCCAAACTGTCTCCATTGTTCTCCATTCCAAGGCATTCTGTAGTCTTCCTCACTGCACTGACAGCTTTCTGCATCACCTCACGTGGCACCTGAAGCAAGTAAGATGCAGGTTATCGGTTTGACAATGTCGTTGTTGCACTACTCTTTAGACAGAGTAAAGATGAGGAAAGCCTCTGTTGCCCATCACAGTTCAGCAACTGATGCATCACAGAAGTCAAAATCTCTGCATGTTTTCTTGGGATTGTGGGGAGAAAGTAAGGTACATAAGCAAGCAAGTTGCAAATCCAGTGTTTTCCAGAACACCTATACTACCTGAACATACATATACACCTTGGTCTTCCTCCTAAGCCTGCTTTTCCAGCTTCCTTATGGATGTGTGTTGACTATGCAAATCACCTTTTGAAAACTGTCCCTGGATACTCCACACCACTTTTCATCAGTACTGTATTTCAATATACATAATTGCATTTAGTCACCTATATTCTCTTTGCTCTGCCAAAGCCATATATTCTCATCTTCCAGAGAGCCTGCTTTGTAACTAACATACAGACTTAGGGTCGCACTTCCAGACAGCGGTGAGGTTGTATTTTAGGACATAGAAGAGACTGCCACAGACCTAACTCTTCAACTCTGTACACACGACTCCTTCTTAAATTAGCGGGAATGAAAAGAATATTTCCAACAGCATAATCTCACCGTAAATCATATGTTCATGTCCAAAAATAAACGAACTCTTCAAAACCTTGTTTGCCAGAGCTCTGTATTTCACGACTTGGCAGCTGTGCAAGTTACTGTGAATTTCACTGCTTGCTCAGAAATACAGAATCTGAATATTCATTGAAGGAAAATACTTTTAACCTACCTGAAAAAGTTAAAAGCCATAACTGAGTACAGCGTAGCCTGTAGTCAGCTGTAGCCTGGGACCATGCCAACAAGCGGTCAGTCCATTCTGCCGCACCAACAAGCACATATAGCATTAAGTGATCCTTACGGATAGGTTGTAGCCCACTGAGACTGAGGCAGCTCCTCAGCGGAGGAATAATCCCCTCTGAGAAGGTCAGCATGCTCCTGGCATAGATCAGCAACTAGAGGTGAGAAACAGCAAGAGTCCTGCCCATAGCGCATGCGTAACTTCATCGGTAGAAGGAGAGGGGGAAAAAAGGGGAGCTATGCTATACACAACTAAAGTTTTAATAGATTTTCCAGTCGGACACTACATTCATGAAAACAACCCATTTGCCACAAAGCATTTTAATGGGGACCAAGATTTACACAGTTCTTATACTTCTAGTTCTCAACACAGATGCCACGGAGACAGTACAGCGAGGAGAAATCAACGACCTGTGCCAAAGTAAATGGCACAGAAGATCTTCAAAACCACATACATTCAAGGGAGGAGGAAGGAGGGGATGGGAGGAAGATTGCCGCTGTTAAGCATCAGCGTTTCCAGCCCTTGGTTTCTATCACAAAGTTAAACTATTCTTAAAATGTATTCAGTTTAGCTGAGAAGAGATACAAGCGCAGCCTCGGGTGACGCAAGGAAGAGTTACATGAACAGTTAATTTTTGAGCCTGCCGGTCAAAGCAACATTTTGGAATCAGCTTGAGGTTTTGTTTATCCCCATCCCCCCCCAATAAAAGAAGAAGGACTTTTTTGTTTCGGGCTGAAACGAAATTTCATTGAGAGAGGACATTCTCACCGCCTTTGCTGCTGCTCGCTGGGCTCCTCAGACCTTCACAGTATCACAACCCTTAGAATTAAGAGGGAAAAAAAAAACCCAACCAAAAAACCAAAAGAAGCACGACCCCGCTGCTTTCTCCCACTACTCACACTGGGCGGGGGGACAACAAAAACCTTTGAAATTCCCCGGAAAAAGCCCACCGCGAGCCCGCCGCGCTGCCCCGCGGGCCGGCAGGAGGCACCCGCGGCGGCTGCCGGCGCTGATCCCGCGGGACGGCGGCGCCGGGGGGGCTCCGCCGCGGCCGTGGGGGACCCCGGGACAGCCCCGCGGCCATTTATCGCCTGCGTCCCCCCCGTTCACACCCCCCCCACCACCGCCCCGTACGTCCCGCTCACCGTGTCCCGTCTCCCTGGGGACGGCGGCCCCCGGAGCCCCGCTCGCTGCCGCCACCTGCGCCGCCGAGGGCGGGCGCGGAGCTCGGGGGGCCGCTCCCCGCCGCTCCCCTCCCCGGCCCGGCCCGGCCACCGCCTGCGGCAGCCCCGGGGGCGGGCGGCGGGGCCCCCCGGCGGGAGGGGAGGGGGGAGGAGGGCACCGGCGGCGCGGCTGGATTTGAAGGAATTCGTGATCATGTACTGCATCGCATCCTTACGGAACGACACATACATCATCCGCCGCCTCCAGGAATGCGTTAAATACGGTTCCCTATCACAGCATATACAACCCGCCCCCCCCCCCGCAAATGTTTACAAAACTGCCATGAATTAACTGTTTCCTGTCTGCCCCTACTTGCTCCCCAGCATGCCCTGGGGATGCCGGGACACCCCGTCAGATGGAAGCTATTCGGAATAGACCACAAATGTCCGGTTCCCACTCGGGGCCCAGCGACTCCAGGTCCCCTGGGATGCGTCCTGCTGGGCCCCACTCTCGTACAGAGAGCATTGTAGTTATTGTGACTTTATTTGGTGCTGGAACGGGTTTGCCCAGAGAGGTTGTGGAGGCCCCATCCCTGGAAACATTCAAGGTCAGGCAGGGCTCCGAGCAACCTGATCTAGTTGAAGATGTCCCTGCTCACCACAGGGGGGTTGGACTAGGTGACCTCTAAAGGTCCCTTCGAACCCAAACCATTCTATGATGCTATGATTTGGGCAGGTCTTAGTTAAACTTGAGGTCACACAAAAAGCAAGTGCTTCTTACGCAGAGGTATGGGTCAGGATTGCTGTTTTCTGAAGTTGCACTTGCTGCTTAGTAAGTCTTTTCTATTGCAGTTTAAAACTGTTTCTTAGTTTGGTTTTTGCAGAAAGAAGAAACACGTTGCTAGCATTTGTCTTCCCAACTTCACAGCTGCTAGAGCTGGCTAAGCACAAACAAAATACAGATATTTGCAGAATATATGTTTTCGACCCAATGAAAGCAAACAATCTGTAGATGTTTGAGAAAAACATCCATTATGTCAGCTGCAAAGAAAGCCAGTTTTATTTGATGTGTGACAGTGATTTCTCTCTGAGGCTTCTTCAGTTTGCACTTCAATTTGTCTGCTCATTCCTCTGTCTCTTAGCAGCGGTCAGGCAACCTGCTGGTCAGCCAAACTGTAGGGCACCACTGTAGATAGCTACTCATTTCAGAACAGGTTGTTTTCTCCGTGAGACTAATGCAAGAACACCCTTATACAATATGCATGTACTCTTGGCATCACCATCAAGAAGACCTCTGTGATCATGGAGGTCTTTGCAAAAAAAAAACCAACAAACCACCACCAGATTGCATCTAGGAAAGGCAAAATATTGACCATAAGTTGAGGTCTACTACCAACATACTCTAGAAACCAGTACCTGCAGGTGAGCAAAACTATGACTGCGGAGAGCCCTGTTCTGCTGCTTGTAAAGCTCTCCCAAAAGTTAAGGACAAATAGCAAGATAATGCCTAGCGACAGCTATCCACCATGTGCCAGGCTGCTGCCCGATGGACCTGTGGAGCTGGTTTGCCTTTTCACTTTGTGCAAGAAACCATTGTGTTCCTTGATGAATTTTTCTTCCTTTCTTCTGCAGCAGCAGGGATGTTACACTTCTTCCTCTAGTTTCTTTTTCTGTGAGCAGCTTTGTCCTCATACTCTTAGGAAAGGGGATTATTTCCCCCTCTGCAGGGCCCAGCTGGAGTTCAGCACTGTTGCTAGGGCTTGGAGTTTGGCTCTCTCGCCAGCACCATCCATTTGCTTTTCATGCTTCATTTGGTCGATATTTAGCATGTAACCAACTTTTAGAGCACTTTCCACCTCTCTCAAGGAAACAGCAAGAGAACTCTCTTCTTTCAACTTCTCTTGCTCTTTGGAGCCATCGATCTGTGTGCAGTGTAGCACCTCACTGCCTGGTTTCTTCTCTTTTCTGGGATCACAGAGCAGCAGAGAAAATAGCTGTCCTAGTGTAAGTGCAGGGGTTTTTCAGGACTTCTTCACAGTCAAACAAATCTGCCTCTTGGGTCACATCTAGAGCAGTCTACGAACTTAAATGGGCACTGGTGAAAAATTTGTATCATCCATCCATCCATCCATCCATCCATCCATCCATCCATCCATCCATCCATCCATCCATCCATCCATCCATCCGTTGAAGGCAAGTAAATGCCCCATGTCCTTGGGGAAAAAACAAGTGCAAGTTTCTTTAAAGAAATAAAATAATTCCAGCATTGAATGAGGGATAAAAATCCTGAAGATTGACCCTAAGTATCTTACCGATTTCTTGTGTAACCTCAGTGACTGACAGAAATTGTCCTCAAGTTTTATTTGCCTTATTCTTTGCTGATAATCCTTTTGTCTCTTTAAATCTTGTCTCAAGTAGTTCAGCAAAGCAGAAGGTGTTCTAGCAGTGCCATTTGGCAAGAGTTTGGTTGAAAGCTTCAACATAATTTTTTTAGTTAGCTGTTGGAGCTGTAGCACAATGAAGAGACACATTCAACAAGGTATGTAGAGGGGATATTTGAATCTCTTGGTCAGTCAGAATGACAATTAACAGATGATTAGCAGGCAAATTCAATAGCAATTTGAAATAATAATCTTAAATCTTTAGGGACATAAGGTGAGAGTTGACTAGATGTGTGTGAAATAGATATTGATCCCTAAGATCTCAATGAAGTAGTTGAATAGAAGCTTTTGTTCTCTGAAATGAAAAGGGTTAGCACCCTCAAAAAGTCATTTTCTGATCCTTATTATAAACTTCTGTTCATTGAACCTTTGTGGAGAACTTTGGCTAGCTAGTTCAGCACAGAGATTACATGGGACATTCTGTTAAGTCATTTAAATGAAGGGATTCATACACATTATTGTAATACATGAATATTCATTTCTTCAATATGACATAAAGGTAATCCCCCAAAATTCCTTCTCTGATCTTGTGACACATTTGAAATCTGTTATAAATTTCAGCTGGCAGGGCTTGGTTGCAATAAATGTCTCAGCTAACTTTTTGCAATGCTTGTGTTCCTGTGTGTTTGCTAGACACCTTCTCAAGACCAAGGATAATGCTTTTTTTTTTTTTTTTTTCCCCTACAGGCCCCACGCAGAACTTGGAAGAATGGAAGAGATCAGATAGAGATACCATTAAATTTAGTATTTTTGCAGGTAATGCCTCTTTACATATTGGCTTGTTACGTACTCCATTGCTCTCTTCACAGGTGTGCTACTGGGTGATCAGTCGGCTACCGCCAGTTAATTAGATGATAACAATCTAATACGGACTGGAGTTCTTAAAAGACTAAGAAATTTTATTCTAACAGTGTGGTAACAGACTACTGTGCTAAAACAAACAGAAGATAGAGGCTATTGAATGGTCATAACTAAAGGAAGAGCAAAGGTGCAATCACTCATTATTACTGGCTAAATAGCAATAATAAATAGCAATCAGAGTGGTTTCTAGGTGATTCACAATGGCAAACTAGTGTTGAAAGCTTGAAGTGTAAAAAGAGGAGGCTACCCAAAGGTTTCAATGTTAATTTCAGAAGAGGCTGCATGCATTTAGTTCAACAGAAGTGAAATCTATAAATGTTAATGTAGAAGTGCAGATTGTGTTTAATGCGAAAGCCATATTGACCATAATACATCTGAATTACATCATCTGAACTTTTTCAGTAAGTTGACGTTGGAAGATCGTGAAATTAGTTCTGCTGATACTTAAGAGCAGGAGCTTAAATGTGTTACTATTTCATGTCTTAAGCTCTTACCATTTAAACCAGAGTATTTTTATTCCATCAAGGTTACCGGCTTGATTTCTGCATAGTTGCACACTGTTATAAAAAAGAAGCAGAAAAAAGCTGAGGGAAATTGAATTTTTTTCTATGTAAGTAGAAAAATCTTTCTGGTTTATGACAGCCTGTAAAAATTGATTGCCTGTCTTAATGTAAACAGATGGTAACAGATCCAGGATGACTGACATTTGCTGTGTTCATGCACAGCTCCCAGGGGACTCTACTTTTAACATAATCCACTGTGCCTGCAAATCCAGCAGTTTAGAAAAATAAACACTAACAAGGATTTCCAGTTTTAAAGAACTTTTAGTAGTGAGTCCGCCGAGTACTCAGTGACTTCTGCTGCTCATCAAGATAGAAGGAAGCTGCCTGCACCATCTGCATGGCCAGTGTTGTTTCAAAAGTCAAAAGTATTAAAAAATGCATATTTGCAAAGGGACAAACCTACCTATTCTCCATCCCCTTCTAGCTCAAAATGGGAACAACTTCTTTTCCTACTCCTCTGTTATCATGTTAGGTCCCATTCAGGTTTGTTCCTGTTCTTTAGTCTCCTGTTTTGTAATGTACTCTTTTATATCACCCTTTCTTCTGCTAATTAGATATTTTATCATCCTTCTCATCCCATTCTCAAGTAATTCTTGCCTCCCTCAATAAATTTGACTACTTTTCCCCTTACCAGCAGCAGTAAGCTTTAATGACAGCTGTCAATGCAAAATTAAGACTTTAGGGGGGAAACGTACACCAACCAGAATCCTGTTTATGCTCCAGCTACCTTTTCTCCTTTAAGCAAATGTTTCTTTCACACCTACTTATGGAAGTTTCCTGTTAGGAATGGACAAAAGAAGGTGATGAAAATATGGCATGAAAGAAATCTGGCTAGAAAATGTTAATTCACTTGGTTTGGCTTTCACTTTCTTGGCTTTGTTCCACCTACCAGTGTAATTTTATGTATTAGTTCCTTAGATTTTTAAAACGGTAAGCAGAGGATGTGTATTTGTAAGACTGAAGTAAAACTGACTAAAAGGATTTAGGAGAAGGACAGTGGTTTATAAACTTGTTGATGGACAAACTCAAAAATCTTTCAAGTAGCTCCCGAGAGATGCATATGCATCACTTAGCAGACACACACCTTACCTATCAGCAGTAGTTTGTCAACTGAGCTATGAAAGTAAATCAATACCTCATTAATTCAATTACATTTTAAAAAAAATCTGAACGTGCCTAGGTCTATGGAGAGTATGCTTCTCCTAATGCTTGGTTTTAGTTGTTTTAAAAATCTTCCAAAACTTTGACAAACGTGTCAACACCAAAAGGTCAGCCAGCTTTGAGATTGGGTTCTTCCTGGAATTAGTCCCAAGACTTCCCTTTAAAATATATACAAGTGACACAAAAATATGCATTGAACTTAGAAGAGCTTAAAAATTAACAGGATTTCAGACCAGCAGTATGAACACTTTTTGAGAAACACCCCTGCCCTGCAAATTTATACTCCATTTTAAACTCTACCCTGGACTGTGCTTCCATAATACATGGGGATGGAACAGAGATCTCATTCAACTCAAATACTTTCCAAAAGAGTTTTCCAATATAAATATTTGAGACAGAGTACTTCTTTTGTCCCGTCTGTGTGTTTCTGCAGTGCTTTTAACAAGAATCGGGAGATGATTAAAATAAAAAGCTATAGCATTTGAGAATGCAGTAAGAGAGGTCTTAACAGCAACCTCGGCTAGGATACAACAGAGGGGACAGATGCAGGAGAGAAAGTGAAAAATTCTAGAAATGCTGTAAAATGTATTGCTGGTAAAGAAACCTCTGAATATTTATGGTCTCCAATATGCTTAATTTTAGAACAGAAAGGGTTTCTTCCTAGGGGAAACTCTAAAGATGACATATTTTTTGTAGGTTGTTTTGAGGTTTTTTTCCCTAAATGAAAAATTGTACTGAAAACCAGTGTTACAAGAAATTACTAAATGGTTCAAGGCTAGGCATTTTCCATACATAAAAGTATAAATGATAGGCAAAGTTTGGAATCTACATATTATGAATCTTACATTGGACACTGCTGCTCATGTAGTCAAATAAATGCCTATGTAAGTTGATCCGGCAATTGAGAAATAGGTAATTTTTGATCCTTGCTAGAAGAACACCCAACAAACTAAAATAAAACCAGACAGAAGAATACCTCAGCAATTCTAGTGGAATGATTTGAAGAAACATTTCACTTGAACAATTCCCAAATATCAGAGCCTGCTAAAAGTCCTTTGCAAGCTATAGATCTTCCATTCCAAATGCTTCTGGAGAAGAGACACACAATCCCATGACAAAATAAGGGACCTTTCAACATTCCCGTTAGCGGTAAATCACTTGCATTACGGAATGGACACCTTGAGCCAAATCCCCCAGTCATGGTGGTTTAACATCTGGTTTAGTTGAAGAAAGTGCCTTTAGCCGCATTCACGTTACCGGTCCCATCACCAACCACCCGCTGCCAATGACTTCTAGCAATTTTTAGAGTGAAGTAGTTCTGCTAGAAAAGGTATCTTGCTGTCCTCTCCCTACCAAAGTTATTCTTGCAAGGAAGGATAGCATATACTAACTGTGCATTGACAAGCGATCGGGAAATGATGCAAGCAGCTTTGGGGAATGGAAAAGGAATGGGAAGCAGGGACATGGAAAGCACAAGGAAGTGAAGGTGACAGCAACAAGTTCGGTATGAATTAAACATTGACTTTACATATAGAAAGCACCCTAGTATTTGCTACGTAGCTGGACATAAAATTAAGCTAATGGAATAAATTTAAATGTAATAAATAGCAACGGTACTTAAGGTAAAGTGGTAGAAAAAATTACTCAATTTGGTATTATACCTTGTTTCAGAGAGTAGAATGATCACATCTGAAGAACTAAAAGGGTAAAATGGAATATGCATACTTGCCCTTAACATCCTTATGTTAAGCTTTGTTATCTTTTCTGGTATTGTACCACAATGGTGGCTGTGTAAGTGGAGGACTGATTTCTTATCAATAATTCAGAAACTGCTTCAAAACACCACATATCTTGTAATTCGCAATAAAAATGCCAGCGCCACAACACTAAAGAATTGGGCAATAAAGACTTATTAGTTGGTAAGATGCAGTTACCTTGAATTATGGCATAGTTTGACTTCAGTTAATAAGTTTGTCTGACATTAGAATCATTACATTCAAATAGAGGTTAATGAGACTTAAAATTAAACAGGTATTTCATCAAACATAAAGATAACTGATTTTAGGTCTCAATTATCTCAATGATTCTGTCTTGCAGTACAAGGCTAGAAGCCACAGGTTTTAAGCTCCATCTTCTTTTGGAACAAACAAGTGGTCGTCTTGATATTTATTTCTTCCTTTGTGAAACACTACTACTTATTCACTGCGGAAGTACAGTAAGGCTTACCATCAAAATTCTTTTACTATTAAAAAAAATTTAGTGTACCATTATAATTAGCAATTTAGTACACCATCAGTGCAGGAACCCGTTTACATTTCACTAAGAAAAGCTCCATAGATTTCCTATGAGTTGAAGTTTCCATTTATTTGTTCTATTCATTCCCTGTCTACAAGACAATCATGCCACTTCTATTTCTCTCTCTCAAACTGAATTATCTTTTAAAAAAATATATAATTATTTATATGTGTGTGTGTGTATGTTCATGCTCCTTACCTTAGAGAAGTTTCTCCTTTGGTTATTCCTTTGGTGTGTTCAGGAATTATGGTAACTTCCATTCGCAAGAGCCGAAGAAACCCCACAGAATTCACGCTGAGCTAGAATCTGCTGGTTTCATTCCCTGCTGGGAGTCTGCCAGTTGGGAAAGGCTGACCAGCAAGCACCGGTCTTAATTACACAAATCCAGACGCTGCTGCCAACCTTTCCCCATTGAGAAGCATTTGCTTTCTAGTGTTCTTCTTGATGAACAGATTATCACTCAAACATAATTTACAGCTGCTTTATATTGTAAGTAATTAAATGAAGAAACCTTTTAAACTCAAGGGAATTTTAATAGGTTACTTGCAAAATGTTATTGCAGGCAACAACTTGTACATGATTTTAGTTCCAAACCCACCAAAAAAATTATACAAATCAGCATTGTAAAAGTGTCAAATTAATGCCTTACAGGCTTTGCTGGCAGAATTAATTTCTAAATTCTAGATGTGGGGAAGTGTTACTCTCATTTTTTTCCTTTTCCATTTTTTTTTAGAAAAATTTACAAGTGAAATATTACTACAAAACTTTTTTATAAGGAATTTTTGCAAAACATTTACATTTTTACCATCAACTATTTTTCTGTTTCAAAATCATTATGTAGATTTAATACCCTATGCTGCACATCAATTCTTGCGGGATGACAATTCAGTGACATGCATAAAAAAACACCACAAGGCATTAAAATGAAGACTTAAATACAAATATTGTTGCAATAAAACAGTTATAAAATTGAAAAATAGGACCTAAACATCATGCTTACCTAACTTTGACAAATTAACTTTTTCTCCTAGATTACACACTTTTATTACTGCTCTCGTGAAAGAATGTGATAAATAATGACTTAACACCAATTTCTAATGTAATTGGCAACACATACACAAACCTAACCAAAGAAAGTATATCGTAAGAAAGAAACTATTCTAACACTGGAGTTCTACCATGGTAAATACACTTTGCACTGATAATTACAATAAAGCAAAATTTTTAACGGTGGCAAAGGGAATGAACAGTGAAATGCCATTAAACAAGATACTACTCCACATCTGTGCCTTATTACTTACAACAGCTATATCCCACTGAGTCAGATAAAGGACATTGAAATTTACGATCCTTTTAAGACAGAAAAGTGGATTCAGAATGGTATGCAGAACAGACTGTCAAAATGTTTCTAATTCCAGCGGTACAATATGCACCTGCTAACACAAGTTAATGTACTTGAGATGCCATGAAGCCAACCACATTTAGATTTTGATACATCTATAATAGGGATTCATTGCAGATTAAAAATTACTTCAGTTTCCTATCTGCATACGTAAGTATGCATGAAAAAATTATATATGAAATGGTTGTGCAGAATGCTCATAACTTCAGTTTACAAAAATTGTTAACTTCTAGGAAACATGGTATTAACATTAGGAAAGTTTTTTCTTTGCATAAAGAAATTTATAGCACTGATTGTGAAGCATAATGATAAAATATATATTTGACGTTTTATTTCCTATATAATAAAATTAACAGTTAATACTACCTAATGCTCATCTGTATTAAATGTAACATCTAATTGATTCTGATGTTTTAAATCCAGATACATCAGTTGAGTACTTTAAATAAAATATACAAAATAATGTACAAAACCCAACTAAAATTTAAAGACTCTGTTACAAGTCTACAAAAGCTTTAAGAAACTTGAAATTTATAACCACAGTGTAAAATTGTTTTTCTTTAATCTCAAAGCTTTTTATGTAAACTGAAAGTATAAAATACCTTCAGCTTAGTATTTTGCTACAAAGGGCTGGCCTAAAGTGTACACAGTGTAAACATGATTGGTATTTCTCTTGCTTCAAAAATACAGAAAACACCACAAGATTGATAAAGTATTCAGATGAGAAGTATATGTTTCGTGAGGGAATGCACAAGGTATCTGTTATGTCTCTCAAACCAACAGTTACCAAACACATTCTTCCTTTTGTAGTTTGCAGGGAAAAAAACCCACCCAACAAAACGCTTATCCTCTTGCACTGTACTTCCTTTAGTTACATCAAAAATATTTTGATGCATACATTTTTAAAAGAACTGGTCATGAGAATTATTACCAAATGACTGTATGCATAAAAGGTTACATTTATGTCTGTGGGAAGTAATTAAAAATCCTGAGTATGAAATATTTGGCCATCTTTCCTCCTTGTACGTACTGGAGTTTTCACATACAAAATGCAGTTTGTTTTTGTTGTCGTCGCTTTTTGTTTGCTCTATATTCCTATTAAACTGGCTCATCTGAAAATGTAACCAAACCTTTGAAATCAAAAGTCGCGTAGTAAAAAGATAACTATATTCCCCTTTCCCCAGTTTGTTTTGTGGTTGGAGGCCCAATGTAAGCCTTGATAGGTAACAGATATTTATTACCAGCCCACGTATTATCCTTGAAGAGAAAATACAGACAGTAATATTTAGGGGAAAAGAGTGAAAATGTTTACTTTCAATTCCTTTTTTTGGTTAAAATGTGATAATTAATTCTTTTCTTTGGCTATTAAGTCAAAGCATAAAGAACTCAGCACATTAACCACAATACAGTAACTAGTATTTACAGAGAGAAGATATTGGAGAATGAACTACAACACTCAATTGTCTGATTAATTTCCATGAATTCTAACAAAATTAAAACATTTAAATACTTAAGACTGAGTTTTTATGATTCATGTTACCTACGAGTTAGAAATGGACCACGGATGTTTTAAAATATAATGAAATGAAATACCAAAAATTGACACAAAAGTTGCCATATTCATTCTTCATCCTACATAAAGATACCAATACTTTTGTAAAGTCTTATGTTAGTATCTTCCTATGGTTTTATCCTTCCTATTGTATACACTAATCCTACATAACCTTAGCTCTCCAAACAAAGAGAGGAATTAGAACTCACTGATTGTCATTTATACACACTACTATAATGTAGTGGTCAAAATTAATCTGAGGTTCACCTCAGAACCACTTCGCAGCATGCATCATCTAGCTGCTATTTTGAGTAATTCCAAAACTTGAGAAAAGACGGCCAAAATCAACTGATGTGCTCTGTGGAGTGAGCAAAAACCTAAAATATTTCCACTGTCGTTCAATCTGTGTTCAGTTTTGCTGTGCCTTATGGGAAAAGGATGTTCTCATGAAAATGCTACAAATTTATTTTAAAATACAAAGTACCTTCATCAAATGATATTAATCCTAGTCAAGGTCCACCCTGTTTTGTACTGATATTATCTGATTTTTTAAACACATTAACGTACAATGCTAAAGTGGGGGGGGAAGTTCATTTAAAATCATTGCATGATATACAGACATATAACTAAAAAAGTACAGTATGGAAATAATATTCCCCCATCTGTTTATCCAGTACATCAATTTGCGCTGTTTGTATTTTTGAAATTTTTGTCTTGTTGCACCGGTGTACACTTCCCATGCTGACCCTCCAACCTGGAACACTTACAGAAGTGATGACTGAAAATATGATTTCCTGCTCTGTAATCCACTTTACCAGCCCACTTCCATATCCTGAAAGGTATGTAAACTTAAGTGCAGCACTTGGCGTCCATATAAATGATCCTTTCAGAATTCTTCCATATTTGTTGAAACGTTAGGGGTTGCTGGGTTTGAATCTTGAGAAATGGCAGCAACAGTGACAATTCTTGGAGAACCAAGAACCTCAGTAACTGAAGAGTCCAGTTCTCCTGAGGTAACAATAGCAAGGGCTGTTCCACCACCCTTCTTGTTCTGATGAGTTTTGACATGTTTTGAGAGATGGTCACTTCGCATAAACCTTTTAGAACATTCTGGGCACTCAAATCTCTTTTCACCTTTTTCAAAAGAAGAACAAAACCAAAATGTTACTGAAAGAAAGCATTGAACACTTTTTGCTTGATCGTTTGAATCTGACCCTTTTCTAGTCAACATTTGAAGTGTCTTTAAAAGGATACAATGTTTTCTTCTCTACCTGTCTGATTTCCAGGTCACAGGTTTTTGGCAATCCGCTCTTACTACTAAAATGTTCTCAACAAATATTTACTATGCTGTGATTATCTGGTGAGAAGTTCTGTAAACCTGACAGAGTAGGAGAGGTAAAACCCCTGAAAGAACTACTTGATAGCATTTTTCAAGAATACTTTTGTTATTTAGATTACAGGGATAAGAAGGGAATTTGGAAACACGAATCCCAAAGCTCCATGAGGATGTATGAAATCTGTGTCAAGGGAGATAAATTCACCATAATAAAAAGTCCTGTCACTGTTCAAATGTAATTAGTGGTTAGACTTTGCTATCTTATGATGCTGTAAATTGGGGGAAGGGGAACCTTCTTGGGGCTAGAAATATGAAGGCTGACAAAATTTTCAGTTTCTGAAAGGTCCACCTTTCCAATCTGAACTGTAAAGAGAACTTGCTTTATCAGTGTTCCCTTGAAGCTTCAAGAAACTTCCCAAGAAGATCAAATCCCATGTATAGGCTAGGTTAATAAACTTCTTGAGGATTGAGCTAGTCCAAGTGAGGAAATGACAACCCTGGTCCATGGACAATTGTACATGCTCAGTAAAATCTGCCAAATTTAGATCAGGCATTAGCTAATGTATGCCAGCTATCCGTGATGAAACGGTCATCTTTTTCTAGCATAGGTACCAAAGAACAGTTTGAACAGATCTCATTTTATTTATTTGATTTCAGAGTCAGCTTGGATTGATGAAAACTGAAATCTACCACTTCCTCTGTTTTAAGGTTACTTTATTTACATTTAAAAGTGTTTTTCAGAGATCCTAACAGGTGAGATCTTTGATATCACTGTTTAACCATGACCACAATGATTCAGACTTGCTGTACTATGCATACAGAGAGGGCTGACCAACCTGTGTGGGTTCTTCTATGTCTTTGTAACTCATCGCTCCGTGTAAATCGCTTGCCACAAAAAATCCAGTTGCATACAAACGGTCTTTCACCAGTATGCCAGCGCAGATGTGCTCGAAGATGAGATGTCTTGCCATAAACTTTTCCACATCCTTCAATATGGCAGATATGCTGTTTCTTTTTTCCTGGCTCATTGCTGCCTCTAAAAAGATCAAATGTAATAAGCTAAGTAATTATATTCTAAAATATTATTAACTAGTAGGAAAAATATTTCATGCTAATAGAGACAATTATCATTCCCTGTCTAAAAAGAAATATATAAACATACTTTCTAAGAGAAAGCATTAAAAAATGTAGGCAATATAAGAAAATCTCATGCCCAAATGAGGCAAACTGTGATAAGAAGTCTAAATATGTACTGATAAATTTTACATTTACCTTCCTTCTCCCTCTCTGCAATTAGGACACGAGCAGGCAACTCTTCTCAACCTCTTGCCAGGTTGCACTTCCTGGTCAGAAGCTTGTTGAGCTTGTTGCAGCTGCACTTGTGTTATCTGATCAGGACTAACAGCACCAATTGCTGCATTAGCAATGCCACCTACTGCTACAGTAACAGGAGCTATTGTGGCTTGCTGCACTTTTACTCCATCCTGTCCTTGCTGTTGACCTGTAACACAATAAAGTGTTTGTACCTTTTATTAGTAATTTCAATAAGTGAAATGCACAAATGAACTTTATATGTTTTATAAAACAAAAATCCACCTAAAGTTAAGGGAAGCCACAAAACGAATATTAAATCTGGCCATTTTCCTGAAGCACTACCAGAGGACTTACCTGCTACCTTAGATAGCCCTGTTTAATGTAATTTGTTATTAGAACAGTACAAGACTGCAAATTATTGACTGATACTAAGAAATGTGAACTAGTTTAACAAGTATTTTCTTCTTCTCAAAAGCTAAGATAAATGAGAAAACATTAAACAAAATCTTATACCGAAAGGTTATATCTGTTGCCAGTCATGTCTCTCTAATAACCTTTGAAAACGTATCTACATTCAGAAAACTACAATTAGCTAATTTAGAAGTTGCTTTATGGCACAGTAATTTCTCCTACAATCTGTACTGAGTCAACACTGAGCCACAAAGGAACTTTCACAATGAAAAAGAAATGTTGTAGGACTAAACTTGAGCAAGCTAGCACACCAGAGTTTTGGTGGCTTTTTTGGTTTTTTTTTTTAGTTGGGGTTTTGGGTTTTTTTCTTTTCTTTTTTTTTCCCCAGGATTCTCCACCTGGGACGGGGTAATCCTGGTCATACATACAAACTGGGGGATGAAAGGCTGGAGAGCAGCCCTGCAGAAAGAGATCTGGGTTTGGGTTGATGGCAAGTTGAATAAGAGTCAATAGTGTGCCTTGGCAGCCAAAAGGGCCAGCCGTGTCCTGGGGTGCATCAAGCACAGCATAGCTTGAGGGACATGATTGTCCCACTCTATACTGCACTGCTGCAGCCCCACCTCGAGTACTGTGTGCAGTTCTGGGCACATCAATATAAGACAGACATCAACCTGTGTGTGTCCAGAGGAGGGCAACCAAGATGGTGAAAGGTCTCAAAGGCGAGACTTACAAGGAGCAGCTGAGGTCACTTGGCTTGTTCAGCTTGGAGAAGAGAAGGCTGAGGGGTGCCCTCATTGCAGTCTACAGCTTCCTCAAGGAGGGCAGAGGAGGGGGAGGTGCTGATCTCCTCTCTCTGGTAGCCAGCAACAGGACACATGGAAATGGAACGAAGCTGCGTCAGGGGGAGTTCAGATTGGACATTAGGAGAAGGTTTCTCACTGAGAGGCTGGTTGGTCACTGGAACAGGCTCTTCAGGGAAGTGGTCATGGCACTAAGCCTGTCAGAGTTCAAGGAGCATTTGGACAATGCTCTTAGACCTATGATTTAGTTTTAGGTAGTCCTGCAAGGAGCAAGGAGTTGGACTCGATGATCCTTATGGGTCCCTTCCAACTTGAGATATTCTATTATTTTGTTTTGGAGAAGGGAGTTTGTTTTCAGGAAGACTTAGAAAAGCAGCTTGACTGAATCAAATGGAATTCTATGATTGACTTGATGAATTAAGAATTCAGTTTCACTGCATAAGTTCATTGACCTCATTGGCTTCCCCGATGACAGAAAATCAGGATTACTGTCTTGATATTAAAGCAAAATAAAAACTATTCCAATATAAGTAAGAAGTGTAGTTTCTTGAGCAGCAGGGTAATATTATGTTTGCTTAAAAAGTTAGTACTATACAGTCTAAGAAAGTAACGTGACAAACTAAATCTGACACAAAGATAGGACTTCCAGCCACAATCTCACAACACTGAATTCCAGTCCTGCCAGTAACAGGAATGGGACAAAATATCATTAGATACTGCCATTTTCAAAAAGTCAGTGTCTTCATACAAATGGGAAATACAAGGAAATACTACCTACTTATTGAGGAAGTGCAATAACCAACCAGTATTCCTTAGAATAGACTACAATATTTTAAGACTCGAAAGTCCTCTGTATTGAAGCATTAATTTAAAACTCAGAAATCCCTTAGAGGTAACATGATTCAGAGAGATTCAAATAGGTACTCCAGCTTACTTCTCAAGCATTCATAACAGACACCATCAATGGGGCTAAGACTGAGAAGAGCACTCACTCTGAAGTCTAAACTGCCAAGCTACCAAGTGAGTTCATATACAACACAGCATGGGATAATGACTACTTCATTGACATGACTGCTGAGGAGCAGTATATGCTATCTTGTATAACACCATAACTGCCATAAATGAAACCTAACACACACCACCATATACACACCAATACGTTAGGATTAAAGAACATGATATACAAAGAACCTCCCCAAAGTGACTTGACTGTCCTCTAACAGGCCACTGCTGGCTACAGGAAGTAGAATAAACCTGTCTTGTGCCTAGGTCAGTACCAGGTTATTTTCACCAGAAACACTGACCAAATTTTCTCAGTTATCTCTCTTGGTTTCCGTCTGGAACTCGCACCTGATCTGCCTAGATATGAATAAACATGAATTACTTGTTTTCTTAAGGACATGAATTACTTGTTTTCTTAAGCAAGCCACAAATATTGACAGATGCCAAGTACTTTTGATTCTCTGAAAAGAACAAGGACAAGCCCAGAAGATACAACGTTTGAATCCCACTTGCTGTTGGACAAATAGATATTAAAACAAACACAAAGAATTTCTAAAAGAAGTCTGGTATTTGCAGCAGAGGAACCACAGAAAAAGAATTACAGGCTTAATCTTGAGTGTAGAGCCTCTGTATGTCTAGGATAGAATAGTCTTGCTTATCAGAATAACTATGTACTGGAAATAAATTTATTTCCCATACTCTAATTGGAAAGAAAAGCACGAAAATCCTTGAGGGAGAATATGATGAGGTAAGGAGAACACTGCAGTGTAATACAAACAGTAATATCTACTCGGGTCTAACAGTGGCAGAAGAGGACTCAAGCGCTTCCAAAGAAAGTGCTAGTCCAGGGGCAATCCCTTGTCAGGCTGTTAAACTGCTGAAGTGCTGACCAACTGCTAGGAATAGCCAGCGTTAAAGGCAGCTGATCATTTTTATTATATGTAATGCTCATCTTAACATGATAATGTGATTGCTTGTGTTGAAAGCCAGCTGCAGTTTTTGGTTAGCCAAACATAAATAAGCTAACAGGAAGAACTCGCTCAGCTTGTAGTCTTTCACAGAGCAAACCGCTCTCCTGTCTGTTAAACAAAACCAAGATGCGAACTCCTTTAATTCACAGAGCAGCACTATAAATTATGAGTCTACAAATGGTTACTGCAAACGTAAAAGATGTAGCAGATATTATGGCTACACCTACTGCAGCCTCTTATGCTATTTTCACTAACAGTCACATTTTCAAGTATATTAATACGATTATCCTTTGTCGTTACAGCTTGTTAGAAGGATGACTCCATCCATGTCTCAAAGTCCTATCTGAGCAAAAAAGTCCTGGGACCTAACCAGTTTGTGGTCAGAACACAGCTGAAGAGCATCATTTTCTCTCAGTTCTCCCTTTCTCTCTGATTTTCTGGAATTGCTATTACAGTTTCAATGCAACTTTCCCCCAGGCTGCCAGACCGAGGCTTTCCAACTAAGATGTGAATTGAGGCACTTGAACCCTGAGGAGGACAACTCCATTTTTCACTCCATGACTAGTGCTATAGTGATGCATGTCCGGCCCATAACTCTCACTGGATCTGACCAATCCAGATTTATGGGGAAGCCTGTTCAGCATTTCTAAAAATTGGATATGTTGTGCTGATTCGATATGAACCAACTTTCAGTCTCTAAGGCATGAGATGACCAAACAAACAAGGGTCTTCTAATACTTTAGAATATCGGGTACCGTCACTGACACATACTTTATCTGCTCTGAACTTTCCCTCCCCCAATAAGGACCATACCTATCCTGGAGTATAGGATACACACTACTGAGCTACAACCTTAATTTATTTATTAAACATAATATAGTGATACATCTAAATAGAAATTCTTCACAGTAACTGTAAAGGCAATAATAAAAGTACAAAAGAGAAAATGCCAAAAGTAAGGTTGCTCAGGCAGACAATTACAATATGGTTTCAGTTAAACAGTAACTAAATGACCGCTCTTTAGATGGCATTAACAAAGTTATTACGTTTTTCTAATGTGAATGTTGATTTTCTTCTTTAAAGTAATTGTACACAATTCTTATCTTGAAGTCCCTTCCCTTGTATTCCACTTACTAAATTCAGAACAGAAGGTTCTGGAACACTCAAAATATCACACAAATAGCCTTATTTAAAGATCCAGGCCACAATATTCAATAATCAAATCTCTCCTTTTTGAGGTAAAAGAGTAACTAGAGGAAGTACACATATCTGATAAAAATTCTTTGCCAGAAATTTACATAGCTATCAGAAAACATTGGAAAGTTCAATAATGTAATTCCTGGACTTAATTTTTGTTTAAAATTCCTAAAAGAGCATCCCAAGAAGCTAGCACACTAGTAGCATATAGGATAGAAAGAAATGTCTCTATTCTCATTTTGAAGTTGCTGAAATTCTTCATTCTTGTTCTGTGAGAGTAAAATACATGTATTTTAGACCAGCTGAAAAATCTTTTCTCTTGAAGAAAGATCAGAAAATTTTCACAAAACAACTGACAAACATGCCCTGGTCTAAATCTCGAAGTGAATATCCTATAGCCTTGAGCTGTATGGGATTTTGATTTACTTAAACTATATACTAGACTCCACTATAGATCACTAAGGGCTTTAACCTTTACATCACTTATACTTATTAAGGGAAGATAAAGGAATTTCATTATTTCTTAGATCAGGTTTACTGAAGAGAAGATACTGAGAAAACTTAACTGTTGATATGAGCTTGTCACCAGCCTACAAAATTAAGTCAGGGCAACTTCTAAAAGTTATAAAAACAAGGATTTTTCAAGAGAGGATCTAGATACAAATTAGTTTTTTGTTTGAAATAAACCCTGCTTATTCTGAAAACAGGTGGCTGAGATAGTGTTATCCATACAGGAACAGAATGGTCTCCTGACACTTTCTAGATAGAGAAAAAAGACCTATTAAAAATAATCCATATGACTTCTTACCAGTGGCATTAAAATACCAATTAAATCCTCCCAGAAATTCTGCTGCAATCATGCAATCACTTGACATTGTTCTTTCTGCATAGTCCAAACCACAAGACCTGATATCACTATACTTCACCATTCATAATCAAACCTTTAAATAACATGAGCTCTCACATTTCAACACAGAATTCAGAAAGAGGTCTAGACAAATCATTACATGAGGGAACAAAGTCGTACTTCAGTTCATCTATGTTATTCTATGAGTTGCCACAGTGGTCACCACACACACCTGCTTTTAGAAGATAAAAAGTTTTTCTGAAGTTCCCATGATTTTTTTCATAGTTATTTCCTGAAATTGTGAAACATTC
Organism: Phalacrocorax carbo; assembly: GCF_963921805.1. Classification (NCBI taxonomy): domain Eukaryota; kingdom Metazoa; phylum Chordata; class Aves; order Suliformes; family Phalacrocoracidae; genus Phalacrocorax; species Phalacrocorax carbo. The sequence continues at coordinate 133,296,790 of NC_087514.1, forward strand.
TTGATTAACAAAATCATCACTGAGCTTGTATATGACTGAATTTTATTGTACATGCTGTCAAGCCACAATGTTAAGTTACAACAAAATGTTAGTGTACAAAATAACACTGATACCAACTACTCCATTGCATTTCATTTTCTCTCAAGTCTAAGTTCTCTTTTTTGGATAGTAGCCATTTATTTGACCACAGGACAACATGCAAGCAACAAGCCAACCTGATATGGTATTTATTTTGCAAACCAAGTGCAGTAAGACTCATTGCAATATTGCAAATATGGTTATGACTGAATGTAATTAAGAATAACATTATAGAAATTTTAAAGCTTCTCAAAGAGAAGAACCTGCATGATTTTCATCACTAATCTTTCCCATTTAAGCAGCTACATAAATGCATTACTTATTATCACAAGATGCAGGATTATCAAGATAAAGGATTGCACATCCTTTGTTCTTCAGCATCACTTACTCCGCTTTCCAATTTTGCAGTAAAACTGCATCTTAGCCGTTATAACTCGTATACATTTCTCCACATACATGAGTCTGTAACACATTCATGCACGAGAACTCAACAATTTTAAGTAATTACTATGAAGTCAAATAATATATATCTCAATCAATCAATTTTAGGCTTCAAAGCTAATTTGCGAAATAATTCCCATAACACCACCTGGTTGATTAAAGAAAGCTAATGCATAGTACCTAGGAAGTACTTTCCTATAGAGTGACTGACCACTGAAGATTATGGTTCCCAGGCTCGGCCATCCATCATAAGTCACAAGTTTCCTTTTACTACGTGCTGCACCTACATTCCTATTCTTGTTCACATGAAGTAGCAAGCATGAAAAAACTACTCTTTGAGGCAAATAGGGCAGAAGGGGAAGAAAAGGACTTAACTTTAATGATCCACAGAAGTCATGGGAGTCAAGCTTTAGAAAAATGGATCTTGGAAGGAAGAGAAATTTAAGACTGAGAAAAGGACACTTCTAGTTTCTGGTACTTAGTTCCCCAGAACAATTTGTATAGATTTGCTGCTGCTGTTGTGCAACCAGCATTCAAAAAGATGACAGCATTAATGACAGAGAGTTATCTCAGTAGCATGCACCTTACTGCAAAATCTGAGGAACACTTTGCAAAAAGTACCTGGAGCCAGAGCAGCTAATGTTGCAAAAAAGAAAATTTGCTCAGCTGCATATTCTAAAAATGAAAGAGAAGGCTGCAGCTGACATCCATAATTCAATGTGTATTACTAAAGGACAGCTAAGTAAAGTTAATGACAGTCTGCAGAATTCCAAAGCTCTACAACCATCAGAGCTGATGGAGCAACTCATGCATTCAACAACTTACTGATGCAAAGCAATCGGGGAAAAAAGAGGTTTCTCATCTTTCCTTCCCCTGCATACACCAACTACAGAGAGCCTGCAAACATCTTTTACTCTAACATTCTTTTGCCACAATGGCACACAGATAATTTATAATAAATATATATAATCTTATTTTTAAATTTATAATACAATATATTTGTAATAATATATTTATATATGTGTATAGTAAAAAGATAATACTTTGATTAAAATACAGCCAAGATTTTAGAATTTTAAAAAAGGGTCTGTGGCAATAGTTTATACTTGGAGATCATGTTTTTCCAAACAAAATCTATTAGGAAGGAGGTTTCATGCTAAAGAATGAAAAATCATGTTTTAAAATTAAATATATGTGAAGTCAACACTGAGTTTCAGTATTTACACAGCAGATGATGAAATTCAGTGCTACTTAAATGGTATGCAGACAATTTTGCCCTCTCTTCTACCCTGAAGCAGTGGTTTATAAGGATTTATGAATAAAAAATACATGACAAGAGGCAGAATTCCCCAGAACAGAAACTGTACAAGGACTGATGCAAGGGACCCACACATTCTGTAGAGAAGAACAGTTTGGTGTAGAGAGAGGAATTGGATCCACCCGACTACTACAGGAAATTCAGGTTATCACAGCACAGTGTTACGGCAAGCAGAAAGCAGAAAGCTTCCAGTGCAAACTGCAGCATCAACTAGACATCTGTCTTTCCTACCTCCTACAGGGACAGCACAGCAAGTCTTATCTTTTGATCTTTTGCCTGTTGCCAACTTTGACAAGATTTGTAAGAACTTGCTGTCCCCTCCTCCAAAAGATTCCTATGTCAAATGGCTCAGTGTGTTCAAAAATTACTGAACAGCATCACAATTATGCTCAACTTCTGTGAAAAATGCCACTTAAAAGCATGAGATTTAAGGCAGGAAAATGTAAGTTTGAGGGTTTTAAACACCTTAAAAAACTTAAAGTCTCTTTCATTTTGTGCAAGAATCTTACTGGCAACACAGAGACGAAACAGTGCCCAAAAAGTTTCATGGAGGTACTTTCATGACTTTTCAGAAACATAAGGCTTTACTCAAGTGCTTTGGGACAACCTGGAGTTGCTTCAGTATTTCAAGACAGAAAATAAGTTTTCCCAGTTGGTAGCATCTTTCATTAAACTGAAAGCCCATCTTCTTTTCATTACTTTATTAAACATAAGAAAGAGCTACCACAAATACAACACAGGAAGACCTATACAGAAACAACAAAAATCAACTACGGAGGTACAGCTTCACAAAACTTAGTCTTGCACAACCAAGTAGAGGTTTCAGTCAAAGGCAGGCAAGGCCTCTGGTTGTTCTGGATGCCGTGGCTTCAAATGGAGAGAAAATAAAGTCAATTTATTAGGTATTCTACAGAAGGAGTTGGAATCAGAAAAATAACTTGTTACACTACTTCTAAGGCAAGAGACCCTTCCAAAAAACCCTGATTTTCATCATCATTGAAAAACCAGTCAAAAAGAAAAGTGTATTTAGGATGAGTGTTCAAGAACACTTCTCTGCAGATGAACACAAGTAGTTCCCTGCACACTGAACCTTACAGCAAATAGATAACTGAAAACGCAAGTACCAGCTGTGCTACAGAATGTCAGATGCACCGCATGGAAACTAGTAGTAGATCTAAGAAATTGAAGTTTTTAAGTTTACTTTTAATGGAACATCTCCCTCTACCCCATCACCCTGCCCCAACTTTCAGGTTATTCTACATCTTACAGCTACAACAGAACGTGGCCCAGTTCTATTCTGCAACTCTTCTCCTAACTCTGAAACAGGGGTAGGGCTAGAAAGGAACTTTTTGAATGTTAGTCTCTACAGTCTGACTAGAGGAGCTCAATACCTGACAAACTGTAACACAAAAAGCCCAGAAATGCCTAACTTACACACTTCTGCCATACGAAAACCAAAATACTGGTCTCAGGAAGCGTGTTTTTCAGACATCTCAGTTCAATTTCTGTATATTACCACTGAAATAGTGATAGCCTAATCCTGAAAGGACAGAAAGAGGCAGACATGAAAAAAAATGCAAGCTACATTTCCAGTACTCTGTTTTCTGTTTGGTTGGGTTTTTTTCTGGGGGGTGGGGGATGGGGTGTTAGGCTTTTTTTTGTCAGGTTTTATGGGGTTTTTGACTACAGTTTAGCTAGCTAGCTTACATATTTTACGCTTGATTATAAGGCTCATAAATGTCCTTGAAGTAAATGTTTTGGCTATATGAAATGTTATCTTCATATTGATCACGATAAAAATAAATACGCCTCTATGCACAGGAGGGATTAGTTAACAGGTACATACGTGGAAAATGGAAGATCCTTTCAAGAGAAAGGAAGACAGCTGACTTTAAAACTAGGTTAAGTTGCATAGCAGTGGACAATTTATTCAGAATAAAAAAATCCACTGGCAAGGTGATTAAAAGTTATCAGGAAAAACAAGATTCATAAAACATTTTTAAAGACTTTTTACAGTAAGACTAAACATCAGACATAAGCCTTGGTTTTATAACAGCCTATGGGTAGGTAGGCTAACCAGTATGAAGACTAATTTGTTTATTAAAGATGTAAAACTGTAACTTTATTACAGCCTTCATCAGGCAAGGACCAACAAAGCTACATATTATAGAATCGTAAAAGAAGGGTCATATACATGTCCAAGACCCAAACCATTAGAAGTTCTGCCATTTTCTTCTGTAACATTGTTATGCCTATAAAATGGTATGCTTAATCTTACCTGGTCTTCCCTTTTGGTTCAGAACATAGTGAAGAGCTTGATTTTTTTTAGTCAGAGTTACTTCCTAATGACCAAAGAAACAAGACAACCAAGGCCTGTATTTCTTAGACTTCAGTATTTTGCTCAAGTAAAAAGTGGTCACATCTCTTGAAAATACTGTAGAATTAAGGCATATCAGACTTGTACCTAACATGTATCCCAAGTTCATTTAGACAGAAGGATACTAACTGATAATTTTCTCTTTACAACAAAATGATACTCGTCTGCCAATCTATTAAGACTAATTATGCATGTTGTGATAACATGTTTACCAGTAACCTGCTGATTAATGTATATGACTGTTAGCCACTGTCAGTAGTATTAAACAACACTTGAAACTGCATTCCTGAGAATGGATGCATATAGAAATCCATTTAACTATGGCTCAAACTAACCTAAGGGAGTGCTGAGAAGCTACATTTTGTGAGAGTGCAGATATCCAGATGTTTTGGTGCAAATGTCATGACAAGAGCAAATTATTCATTATAAAAATTACATTTTGTTATGCAGTCCTGACTACTTACAAAGCTACTATATTACAGCATATGAATAAAACAACTTTTAACTGTGTCCATTCAAATCACTGACCATTGAAAAATACAGTTGGTTTTCAATAATAACATTTATACTTGACATTAACATTCCCCTTAGAACATGACATCCCATTCCATATACAGTTAGATTTTTCAACAATCACCATTAAACACTTCTAATCTATTAAAACAGTAAGAATTGATTTATCTTATCTAGCAATACCAAAATCACATGAAGCGAAGTACTCCATAATTTAAGTTACACTGAGGATGTTAATGAAATCAGATTTTGAATATGCTTTTCGCCACCCACCTGCCCCAGGTGGTAATGGAAGAACAAGAAGGTTGGCTTACTGCAGATCTAAGCACCCTTCAAAAGAAGTTACTAACAGGCTGATGAAGATGTGCAGTATCACTCAGTTTGCTTGCTTGACATTTTCTGAACACGAAAGTTCAGTCAATTCATTTCCTGCTCTATATGCTCTGATTTCTAACAACAGGGAATGAAAGAGGGGATGGCAAAACCTGATATTCTCAGAGAGTGCACCTGTACTGATGAAACATGTTTATAAGGCTGCATACTCTAGTAGGAAAATACAGTTTTACTAACATTCTTCCCTGAAGACTTAAGAACTTGCATTTAATTCTTGAAGTTAATAGCACAGAAATGGCTCATTAGAAACCTGTTTCACCTCACAATTACGAGCAAAGTTGGTACTTGAAATGCTTCCCCTTCCCACTTTATCCAGAAGTGATGATGAAGTCATGCCTTGCTACTCAGAGGTCAGGCAGAAAAGCCTTGTTTTACTAAAGCGTTTTTACCAGGTTATTCAAGTAGGCAATTTAGCTGAACAGGTAGACTGTGCATTCCTTATGCATCAAATTCAGGAACAGTATATTGATATTTTATTTCTGAGCCACCATCACCAAGGCAAACCTTTGGTTTCACCAGCATTGTTTGTTGTTAAATTGTTTGTGCCACTATTTTGAATTTCAGTTCAAGAAAATCCCACAACCAAAGCAATTTTGTCATTAGAAGACTAAATGCTTCTCCTATAATTACTCTGAAGCATTCAAAAAGGATGCCAGTGCTACAATATTTAGAGCACTGGTTCTGCAATAATTCTTAGCTCAAGGCAACCTCAGAACAGTTATAAGTGACCTTCCATGTCTTTGGAAAAAAGTATGCTAAATTTCTATACTCCTCCCAACTACACCCTCAAAATGCCAAGTAACACACTATGAAGTAACAAACTAAGAAAAAAAGTCCTGTATTTCCTCTGTTTTTGTGGAAAATAGCTCAGTTCTTTGTACTTATCTTTTTTACTGCAGATTCTATACCTCGAAAGAAACAAGCTGCAAGCTATTTGCTGCAGCTTGCTTGCCAATGAACATCCAGGGAAACACTGGATGTTAATAAAAAAAAAGATCATGCAACCACCATCACCGAGCTCATTCGACTTCCACTCTTGGTATTTATATTTGCCAGTTTGCTTGTATATACTGTGGCTATTTTAAATCCTTTTCACCTTGTTACCACCTACAGGCATCCCTCCTTGCTTAGCTACACAAGTCGCCGCTTCTGTGCATACTTACTATTACATTAACATGAGCAAGGAGACCCAAAGGTTACATGTTGTTATGAAAATGCATTTTCTTTCATTCAACAACATAAAAGTAATATTCTAGGACTTCAGACTAAACACCTTCCCCTCCTTCAGTAACCAGCATATGTGGTAGAGATAACAGAAGACTGAGTGTTATAAAGATGAATCAGATAATTTAATTTTTCATAATACAGGAGTTAAATAAAAATGTCTTATACAACAATTAAGACAACTTATTGCAGACAAGTATTGACATGTAAAAAATTTACACAGACTCAAAAAAAGACGAATTCATGGAAGAAATCATCAAGTATTATTAAATATTTTAAAAATAATTACAAAATCCCACTTCTGGCTCAAGAAGACCTGAGCTGCAGATTGCTGAAGGGTGAGAAGAGTATCTGAATAGATTATTCTTGTATGCATCACCTGCAGTCAGCATCAGGCAGGGTCAGATGGTTGACACTCATATTCACAGAATGATAGAATGGTCTGGGTCAGAAGGGACCTTTAAAGATCATGTAGTTCCAACCTCCCTGCTGTAGGCAGGATCGCCTTCCACCAGATCAGGTTGCTCAAAGCCCTGTCCAACCTGATCGTGAACACTTCCAAGGATGGGGCATCCACAGCTTCTCTGAGCAACATCTTCTAGCTCCTCACCACCTTCATAGTAAAGAATTTCTTCTTTATATTCAATCTAAACCTACCCTTTTTCAGTTTAAAACTGCTGCCCCTTGTCCTGTGACTACAGGCAAGCCTTATAAAAAAGACTGAGAGATACTTTTTAATAAGTTCCCTTTGTATATTCAAGGGCTGCAGTAAGGTCTCCCCAGAGCCTCTCTCCTCTAAGCCAAACAACCCACAGTCTCTCAGCCTTTCTTCATAGGACACGTGTTCCAACCTTCTGATCACTTCCGTGGCCCTCCTCTGGACCCGCTCCAACAGGTCCATGTCTGTCTTCTACTGGCAGCCTCAGAACTGGACACAGGACTACAGATGGGGTCTCACAAGAGCAGAGAAGAGGGAGATAATCACATCCCTTGACCTGCTGGCCATGCTTCTTTTTATGCAGCCCAGAATATGGTTGGTTTTCTGGACTGCAAGCGCACATTGCCAGCTCATATAGTTTTTCACCTACCAATATCCCGAAGTCTTTCACTGCAGGGCTGCTCTCAATCTATTCATCACCCAGTCTGCATTGATACTGAGGATTGCCCCAACACAGGTGCAGGACCTTGTGCTTGGCTTTGTTGAACTTGAGGTTCACGTAGGCCAACTCCTCAAGCTTGTTCAGGTCCCTGTGAATGGCATCCCATCTCTCAGGCATGTCCACTGCTCCACTCAGCTTGGTGCCATCTGCAAACTTGCTGAGGGTATGCTCAATCCCACTATGTCATTAATAAAGATATTGAACAGCAATGGTCCCAGTACAGACCCCTGAGAGACACCACTGATTACTAATCTCCATTTCGAGATTGAACCACTGATGGCAACTCTTTGAATGCAGCCATCCAGTCAATTCCTTATCCATCTGATAGTCCACCCATAAAACCCATATCCCTCCAAGGCTATTGTATGGGACTGTGTCAAAGGCCTTACGTAAGTCATGGTAGATGATATCAACTGCTCTTCCCTTACCTACCAACACAGTCACTCCATCGTAGAAGGGCGCCACGTTAGTCAGGCATGATTTGCCCTTCGTGAAGCCATGCTGGCTGCCTCTAATCACCTCTGTCAACCATATGCCTTGACTTATCTTCTAGGAGGATTTGTTGCATGACCTTACCAGGCACAGAGGTGAGGCTGACTGGCTGGTAGTTCCCAGGGTCCTCCTTTTTACCCTTTTTTAAAAATAAGGGTGATGGTTCCCTTTTTCCAGTCGCTGTTCCTGAGTTACATGCATTTGATCTTATGTATCATTTTATTCTCATTTAAAGAATTTGGTAGAATGTTTCAAACACCTCTGCAAAGTTTGAGCCAGAATGACAGTAATCTCTAAGCAATGTCCTCAGTCTTTGAATACCAAGTCATAAAACATAAGACTGTCATACAAGAAATGTTACTGAAGAAGGAAAAGGGAAGACAGAATGAAGTTGGATGTAGACAAATGAGAAAAGGCACAAGAAAACAGGAGGAGACCTGGAGGTACTGACAAATTGTGTAACTACTAATAGTCATGCAATGAAAATAGCTGGTCAAAGAGAAAAATGCCTTAGCAATTCACCTTACTACAGACTTTGAAACAGAAGAGCAAGGTTCATTATGTTTTTAAAGTGTCCCAATAAGAACACTTGGTATTGTACTTCATTGTCATTAATAACTGTTTTAGAGTCCACAGCATATCACTGCAAAAGACTTAAAACACTCCAGTTCCAATATTGCCAGGCAACACACTGTTCCACCAGACAAAAGTCATTCCTCCAGGTTATTTTGGTGGATGAACTCCAAATTCCCCATAATTCAGGCCATGTCACCATTCATCTTAAAATGGCTTGAACTTGAGTTGCAAGGTGATAGAATCTAGCAACTTTTGCCTAAAGCAACTAACAAAGCTCAGACTAATACATACAATACAAGTAATATTTTTCACTATTTTTAAAGAAAAGGCTCTCATACAGTTCTGTAAGGCACAAACACCTTCACCATGATGTAACAAAATTACTTCAAGATGTATAATTAAGGTAGATAGAAGTCTGATTTTTTTTTTTTTTGTAAGAAACAGGGAATTATTCTAAAAAGACATCACCTTTACCGCCACCGCTAGATTCCCACTATCAGCAAAAACAATGAACAAGTTCAGAAAAAACTTACAACCTCTTCCGAAGGCTCCAGTGAAACAAATCCTACAGGCAAAACACAAAACTTTTACAGGGAAGCCATTAATACTCAGCATTTCATTACAGTTTAACTGGTCTGTTTTATCTCACCCCATATTCTTCACCATCCACAAATGTTCACATTCCATGCTATTCCTAAAACAAATATACTCCAAGCCCAATGTGTTGAGGGACATAGAAACTTAGCCCACCAAAAGGAAATGGTTTTATGAACTACATATTTTTCATAGAACCATCCAGTACTAAAACAAGTTCCTTCCACACAGTCATTTGTGTAGTCAATTAACACATCTGGACAAATAAAATGGCCTGAAAATAAGCTTTAAAAAGGCAAAGGATACCTTATTTTAAGAAGGTGATGGTGGGCGGGGGGAACAGAAATCTTCTGAACTTGCATCTACAGCTATCACGTCAGAAGCCTTGAAAAAAGACAAGGGAACTGTGCAGTACCTGCTTGTCCCCAAGCTCATAGGGGAAAAATTCAGGAAGTCACCACCTATTAACATTAAAGGTTATCCCATTCCACAGGGAATCATGTATAAAACAATTCACACAGCACAGAAGAAATGCATTTTACTTTGTACAGAACTAGCTTGCTTAAAGGCCATGACAGGCACTGATCTTACAGCAAAGCAGGTATTTGTAGATCCCTGCATGTTCAAGTAAACATGGTTGCTTTTACGTAGTCCATTGTTCAATTAGTTCTTAAATAATTGTTTAAAGATCAGTTCTTAAGGCTCAGATACTTAGTTTATATCTCCTCACCCAGCTTTCTTCTGTACATTGAATTACTCCTTTGGCTGACACTTTGTACATCATTTCAGCGAAGTATCACAGAATCACAGACCGGCAGAGGTTGGAAGGAACCTCTGGAGGCCATCTGGTCCAACCCCCCTGCTCAGCCAGGGCCCCCTAGAACAGGTTGCCCAGGACCATGTCACAGACAGCTTCTGAATATCTCCAAAGATCGAGAGTCTACAACCTCCCTGAACAACCCGTGCCAGTGCTTGGTCACTCTCACGGTAAAAAAGTAATTTTCCTCAACATCACTGATATTGAACAAGTTTGCCCTCAGGCCAGAAAGTGAAAGGATGTGAGAACTTCTCTGCTTTGCCCTGCTCTTTGACTACATACAACCCAAAGTGTGATACTGACCAAGAGCAATGTTTGAACATTTAAGTGAAAACACACAGCAAAAAAGCTCACACACACTTATTCATCTTGTTTGGTTTACAATAGAGCCTACACACCTTGGGACCAGAGCCTTCAAGTAACAAAGGTTATAAAGAGCAGACCAAAATACTGAAGATATTAATATTTTTCTTCCCAAGGTGAAATATTTCTCTTCTGGAATTTAAAATCCATTTGAAAGAGAAAAAAAAAAAGGAGACTTTCCCAAAATAAAATGTATTTATAGCTTAACATTTCAATAATAATTTTAAGCTAAGAATTTGTTATTTGCAGTTAATTTAGAGTTCTATTGTCATATTATCTCATTTACTACTGAAAAACTAAGAAAAAGGCACCTAAATTATCCCATTGTAGAAATAACTAGGAAAACCAATGTTCGTGAAACAGAAATACAATACAACTAAAAGAACAATTATTTCACATACTTATTGTGATAGGTTTTTTTTTTCCCCCCCTTGTATCTCAACTGGCTTGATCAGTTGGGTTTGCTTGAAGGACAACGTAACTTTTTTTCCTAATAAAGTTAGAAAGCCTGAATCAATGCATAGGATGACTCACTCTTTTTCCCTCACGCTTTCTGGACATTCTCTGTACATCTCATTTCTAACACCTACTCTACTGCTCATTTGTAGTGCTTTCCACTTCTGGAGAGTTCAATTTATGTACAGAAGAGTTCACACCAACAAGCTTAGGTACTGCAAGGTACTGCATAAAGAGAATGAAAATACCAGTCTGCAGATGTTGAGGTAACCGAGCGGTTTATTTTTTTAAAAAAAAGGTTTACTGTAATAATAACCATTTCACATAAAAACCAGCAAATCTGAGGAAGGAGCTGATCAAGGCAGTTTATTCCTCACAAGTGGCAAAGTTTATATTTCAGCATGTTTGTAATCTTCTATTTCATAATCATTCTTTCCTTGAATACTTAATACAGCATTAAGGACTGCACTTCATCCTCTTCACTCTCCTTTCCATGCTACCATGTCTCCCATTCCCAAAGTGAAGCACCAGGAAGTTTCACAGGAGAGAAGTAGAGATAAAAAAAGATAAAGAAGTTATAACCAATCTCTCACATTCTCAAAATTTGTTCTTCCTCCATAACCTCAAGCCTCGGGAAGCGGAAACAGTATCTTACACATGAAGGAATGGAGAAAAGGTGAAAAGGTCAGAGAATTCACTGCTGCTAGCATAAAACTAAGTGCTACAGAAACAGCCATAAGGCCTACCTGGATTATAAATAATAATAAAAAAAAAAAAGGAGGGGAATCCAATGGTCACAAAGCTTAAGTTTAGTTAACATATGAACCCTGATGACTAAGGCTTGGCTTCTCCAGGATGGTACTTGTGAATCATTCCCCTTCTTTCATCCTGTTACAAATCTCAACCCCTTTATTTTCAAAAAGGAATCACATGCAGTCAGAGGTGCAGACGAGATAACTGAGTAAGATTATATTCAGAATCTCTTGCTCTAATACCTATTAGTGTGTACTAAACAGTTGTACACCATTAGTAAGCAGGAGAAAACTGCATGCAGAACAGTTCCTCCTGCACTCCCAAACCTAGGCTGTTCCCAAAGCAGGCTTCCTGTAATAAGTCCCCTACCAAAGGAGGAACTTCTGTCTAACAACAGTAGTCAACCAGCACCTTCCCATCAAGAAAAAATTTTTCCAAGGCAAATTGGATTGCAAGATATTGTAGCAGCTGGTCAGCTCCAGCTAACAAACTTCTCTGTGAACCATTAAATCTTGACCTTGTGTTTAATTCTGATTACCCAGATTACAGCTAAACATTTCTGTAACACTCCTTAAGTAAGCCAGGTTTAGTGCATCCAACCCAGCTCTTAGTATTTCAACGTGTCATTGAGCACCAAAGAGTACCATAGCAGATTAAATTCTCCCAATGGCAAACTATGTTTAGTCTCCTCAAAAATGTTTCAACTAAAGGGAACAATCCTTTGTCAGTTAAACATTTCATATCATAGCATATGATTATAAAAAAAAAACATTAAGAGTCAATATGATACTACCATTTGTTTATGCAGACTGGACAGTGGTTAAACATGAGGGGTTTTTCTTACAGTTTCATACTAAACAACTGTGTCTATAGTGGGGTTGCTGTTAATACAAGAGTTTATTGTAACTACTACAACAGGAGACTTTTACTTGTATGAAGTAAAACCAAGCTCATGTAAGCAGTTATCAAACTGACAGAGAGAACCCCTAAATCATGTTTTAACTGAAATGTTAAAAGTTTGCAAATCTCATGTATAGAGTTGCCCTTTCGGGACACCGCAGAGACCTTGCACAGAATTTACTTTAGAACTAAGCTCTGTTATCCAGCTGAGAGCTCCTTTCCCAACTATTAAACCAGCATAATCGAACAGGCATTTCATAATACACATCGAAAGTTCATCAGCAAGTACTGAGGTACAGTTACCAGTTGGTTTTATTTTTTAAAAAACACAAGTCACAGGAACTATCCTGTAGGCAAGCATACCTTATTCCACTCAATCTCTTTGCAGAACTCAAACTTTTAAGGGAACGACTTTGGGAGCTAGTGCAGAATACAACAGAGTTCCATACAGACGCATGCCATGACACAAGATACCCCAGAACACCTACTGTCACTTTTCTCATCCTACATCCCCCATGCAGATATTAGGAATACTGCCTGGTTGGAAAAAACTTTTTGGTTGTGTTTTTCAAACTTATCAAAGCTCTAACAGGAAAGTCTCATGTATGCTCCCAAAGCCTACAAGTCTTTAATATGATGGAGAACTGGATAATTTAAGGATAATTTATCAAATATGAACAGTTCCATTTCAATTGACACAATGGATAATATTAGCTTAATGTTTAGAAGAGTCAGCTATTTTAAAATCTGAATTTTAGTGGTAAGTGTAAGGTATTTCCTCACAGTTAAGACTTTAACATTTATTATGGAAAATCCTGAAAAAAAGTATTAATTTAAAACTTTCTGGTATTCTTGCAATAGTAAAAAAAAAAGCCAACCCCCAAAAGAAAACAAACCCAAAACTTTGTCAGACCACTCACCCGCAACACTGGTAATGGTAACAGGAACTCCTTGAACTTGAACACCTGCAGCACCCAGGTTGGCAACACTTACTGTTTGAAGATTAGGTACTGAAGCAAGCTGGGCAGCATTCAGGGTGATGGGGGTACCAGCAACAGCCACTGGTGCAATCTGGGCAATGGTTGTGCCCCCACTTGAAGACACAGGGGTAATGGTTAGTTGTTGGGGTAACCCAGCATTTTGAACTTGAAGATTTGAAAGGCTTTGCAGATTCTGAACCTGTACAGTTTGCCAGCTAATCTGCCCTGACGGTGTTAAAGTTGGAGCCCTGATGAGCACCTGAGTTGGACTCACTGCCTGCAGCTGAACGTTCTGCAAAGGCTGCTGCTGGATGGTCTGTATAGTCTGCCCTGACTGGAGCTGAAATGACTGTGGAGGAATGGTCTGAATAATCTGCTGTTGAGGCTGCTGGATCTGTATCTGCTGCAGAATAGGCTGACCTACGATTTGGACCTGCTGAAGGGAACCCGACTGATCCTGGACGTTCTGTAGTCCATTGGACTGAAGCTGACTGGAGCTCTGGGCTTCAGAGTCTGTAGCAGTTGTTTGAGGTTCTTCAGTCGTCTGCTCTGAACTGCTGCCTGCTGTGCTTGTGTACTGGCCTGTTTCTGCAGAGCTTACTAGCGTGTCACTGCTAGTCAGAGATGTGGAGGCAGTGGTCGTAGAAGTGGAAGATGAGGAAGGAGACTCTGGCATTGCACTAACAGAGGCAGAAGTGACAGGCGTAGATGCTAGCTGATTTCCATTAGAAACTCCACTCTCGGTAGACTGGCCAACTTGACCAGAACCTCCTCCAGCTGCCACGTTGTTTATCACAGGCAATGCCAGGGTTACCCCACCAATGTTTATAGGTAATGTTGTTACAACTTGTGCCTGAGTACCAGGAATAGTTTGCAGTTGCAGTGGTATGGAAACACCAGGCCTAATTTGGACTGGAACTGTCTGATTTGCTAGGTTTTGAGCAATAACGTTCCCCGACGCTGTCCTATTTGCAGCTGTGAGGATAGCTTGATTATTCCCTGCAGGAATAAGCTGAATTTGACCCTGTATGTCTTGTAGACCAGTAGCATTAGATGGATTGATCTGAAGTTGTTGACCTTCTGTTGTCTGAATCTGTGGGATCACTTGGTATTGGACACTACCACTGGGATTTTGTACTTGAATGACTTGGAGTTGTCCAGGGGTTGTTGCAGAAGAATTGCCCGATTTGGTTTTTGAAGGAGATGTACTTCCATTGTTACTGCCGGAGGGACTTGCTGCACTCGAGGCAACAGAAGATCCCTGTTGAGCAACATTATTTTCTTTTGAAGCAGAAGGAGCAGCAGCAACAAGCTGCCAAGCATTTCCAGCAAGCTGAGTTGTTACCAGTTCTAACTGCTGTGGCTGATTCTGAAGCTGCACCAAACCTTGATTTGGATCTATAATAATCTGCTGCTGTCCAGTTCCTTGATTCTCACCAGGAGTTCCTATTTTGCTGCAAGTGGCTGCTAGCAAAGCGAGAGGTGAAGGCTGAGAATCCTATCCATAAAGATAGAAAACAGAACAGGTTCAGAAGAGCATGAATATGAACCATCAGAAAAGTAAGCATTAAGGTTTACACAGGAAGCAGAAATAAAAAAAGTGCTTCTGCATAGAGACCAATGATACTGCTGAATAAGGAAGTATGTATTTTGGTAAATACTCTTTTAACATAAAGCCCCTGATTATCAATGAATATGTGACAGCCAGGACCTCAACCTCATCCTCAATCCAGTCTTTTTCTTTTCTCCTAAAATAATGAAAAAATTTTAAAATGCTTGTTACATGGAAAGCAGCTGATCACCACAAAATGCAACAAAAACAAAGAAAGAAAAAAAACCCACCCAAAACATGTCCAGGCAACAAAAATGTTGCACCCAACCATGTTTCATCCAACCCGAAGAAAGATGCCCTGAGCAGGAAATGCCTTTAGCTGAACGTTTAATTTTAAATGTTAATAGTTTGGGCACTCCCCTCTTCGGGTGTGTGTGCTTTACCTGTGAGCCTCCAGTTTTCCCTTTTTTATTATTATTGTTGCTATTCTCTGCCTCGGGAGATTTCTCTCCCTCTGTGGGCATAGTTTCCTCCTTCTTTTGATCTGCAAAAATATCAAGTGTAACAGGTTAATTATTCACCTTCATTTATACAATAACAAAAGCTACGAGCATATCCTTTTCGGTTCCCAGCTTGTCGCCTTTACCTCTTCATAAAAACAACAGTGCAAATCATTATTACAAAAGACCGAGTCCTAAGAAACGTGGTTTGAAACCCAACCCATGGGGGCTGGAGAGTTAACACCCAGAAAGGGGAGGTTTGGTTTCCTCTCCCAGAGACAGCAGGAAAAAACCACCCACAACCCTCCTCCTCCTCCTGCCCCCTAAAGCATCGACGGCCACTCAGTGGCCGTCGATGCTTTAGGGGGCAGGAGGAGGGTTGTGCATGGGAGGGAAAGAGGGAGGAAAAGAGGAATGAAGGAGGGAGGGATGTGCACAGGAGGGAGGGTTAGCGAAGAAAGGGGGAATGGAGGAGGGAGGTACGGAGGAGGCAAGTCGGAGGGGCAGGCAGGGGAGGAAGAGAAGAAAGGGGGCATACGAGGAAGCAGCACGGATGGGTGGAGGGGCGGCAAGAGCAGAGCGGGGTAAGACGGGGGAGAAGCAGGGAAGAAAAGGGGGAACCCGGGAGGGCGGGATAGAGGGGGGATGAAGGGTGGAGGGAGGAGCGGAGGGAGGGAGGGGTGTGCACAGGAGGGAGAGAGGGAGGGGGTTACATACCGCTCATCCCGCATTAATGCCCCGCTGAGGCGCCGCTCTAGGGGGGAGGAGAAGGAGGAGGAGGAGGCGGAGGGTGGGGTGGGGGTAGCGGGGAGAAGGCCGGTCGCAGCCGGAGCTGGGAGGAGCGGGACGGCCTATTTTTCCACGAATGGCCGCCGCTGGGCTGTGGCGTAGCTGCCTCTCTCTCCGCCCGCCGCCGCCGCTGGCCTCAGCCCCGCCGCCTTGAGTGACAGCTGCGGGCCGGCCGGGCGGCGAGGGGGAGGGCGGGCGGGCGGCGGCGGGGGCGGGGCCCGGCGGGGCCCGGCTGACGCCCACTGAGCAGGAAACCGAGCCCAGCCGCCGGCCTCGCGGCCGCCCCTCTCCGCCTCAGCCCGGCTCCCCACGCCGGAGGCACAGGAGGCGGGGCGGGGGCGGGACGCGGCGCCCGGCGAGCCCGGCCCCGGCAGGCAGCGGGGCAGGCGGAGAGCCTTCCTCCTTCTCCTCCTCGTCTTCAGGCCGCCCGTGCCGCGCGCCGGCCGAGAGGGGGCGTGGCTGCAGAGGCGCGCGCGCTTCGGGGTCGGGGCTGGTGTTGGTGGGGGTAGGCGGCCCTGGCTCCCGCGCTCGTGCCGCTCTTGACAGCGCGAGGGGAGGGCAGGCGAAGGGCGGGGCCCGGCCGCCGCGGGGGCGGGGCCCGACACAGCCGTAACCTCCCTTCCCCCGTGGGGACTGCCCGCCGCCGCTCGGGCGTTGATTGACAGCGCGCGCTCGCCAGCCGCTAGCAAATCCGGCGGTAGGGAGGGCGGGGACACCGCGCGGAGCCGGCCAACCCAGTGGCACCTGCCCGCCTCGCACGCTCGTAACTGACAGCGCGCGGGAAGTCGCGCCGCAGCTTCCCCTGAGGCGCGACCCCCCTCCCTCCGCGCTGTACCCCGCTGACGGGACCCCCTCCTCCCCTGCTTCTTCCCCCGCCTCCAGCCCGGCCGGAGAGGGAGGAGGAGGAGGAGGAGGAGGAGGAGGAGAGGCCCCCGTGGTTTCCACATGGGAGCCAGGCCCCTCTCTCCGCTACTCCTTTGTAACAGCCTCGAGAGCCAGCCCTCCGCCTGCGCGCCCGGCCCGGAGGGAGGCTGAGGGGGAAGGGCGGCCCGTGCATTTCTTCCACACCTGCTGGGGATATTTCCCGCAGCCGGGGGCGAGGGGGCGGCAACCGGCCTCCTCCCTCCCCATTGGCTCAGCCGCGGCGGCGGTGGCTGGCGCGCGCCGCACGCCGGGACGTGTAGTTCTGGGGAGGGGGGCGGCGGTGGCAGCGCGGGCTCGGGGCGCGCAAAGCGGCGGTGGCGCATGCGCGGAGAGGCGGGCCGCGGGGGTGGGGCGGGTCAGGTCTTTGCGTGGCCTCGCTGCGGGTTCACGGAGCGGGGGTCAGCCCTCGGCAGCCCGGGGGGGGGAGGGTCGTCGTTGCGTTAAAACCTGAGAAGTTATGGTCTGCTGTTGGTTTCCTCCACTCTTTGTACTGCCCGTTCCCTGCGGGAGCGGGCCCTGGTGTTGCCCACTCAACCTGACTGGTTTGGAAAGGCGGCTGGAGAGGCTGAAACTGGTCGTGGCTGTGGCGTGGTGTGGCGTGGCACGGTGCGGTGCCAGAGACAATAGATCTCAAAAAACTGGCAGCCTGGCAAAGCCTGCTAACCCCATTCAAATTTGGAAGAAATTGGGTTGTAGCAGTACTCGTGCTGATCTGTTGGTTTCTATTTTCTATACTACATGCCTAAATTCTTTGCAAAGTAATACTTCACACTTACTAACCACAAGTTGGTGGCAAAAGCACCAAAGAATTTCTTTACCAGCTGTCCAGTGGTGTCAGCTGTGAAAGGGATGAGGATGCCCTCAATCTCTGTCCCAGGCCTCTGGCACGCCCTCTGGAAGACAGGAAATGTAGAAATATCAAGCTTGTCTGTTATAGAGTAAGAAAATGACCAGAAATAAACATGGCACAGGCTGTTATCAGGTGTTGTATGCAGAATACGCGGGTCATGAGTAGGTGCATCAAGAAATGACTTTACAAATGCAGAATAAATTGCGTTCGGATAAGCATATGGTATTATCTTGCAGTTACAGCTCAGCCAAATCTCAGTGCCTTCTAGGCAGTGCTGGGGAGCAGGACGAGTGGGGCTGTCCTGGGAAGGAGCTGGCTACCGAAGAGACCCCAGCCGGGCAGTGTCCTCATAAGCAGGGCACTGCTCCCCACATCTGAACAGGGCCAGGGTGGTGACAGGACCTGCCAATGGTCAGTGCTCATCAGATGAGCAGGAGATGGAGCCACCGCCACCATGGGGCTGGGTCTGGGGCCAGGTCTGAGCTCTGGTGGAGCTCCTGGCCCCCAGGCATGGGCAGGGGTCCTGAGCAAGGGTGGTCAGGGCACCCTAGCCTGCCCGTGTGCTTGGGGCTCTGAGAGGTGGAGTACAGAGCACCTCCTGAATAAGAGGTTGCATGAAGAATGGGCAAATGTATTAGCAAGGCCATTTTTTTTTAATGAGAGACAGGTGTTTTAAGTCCTATGGAAGCTTTTGAACTTTCACTGGATTCCACTGCATCTGAGGCCATAGGTACAGTGCTTTTGAGAATCTGGCTCTAGGGTGCAAAGCGTAAAAGCGAGTGATTGAAGCGACAGATAAAAGATGTTGGTGGTGTAGGTGGTTTCAGTAGGGGCATCATGATTTTTATATATTTTTACCATCCACAGTTACTCCTATACCACCTACTCTTTCCCAAATTCCAAATGTCACTTTTGTTGAAATTCTTTCTGCCAAGTTAAGCTTTCTGAGCCTGCCTCTTTCAGCATTGTTCCCACATGAACCAGTACATACCCTCTGCACTGTGATACTGGTTGTTCTTTGCAGGTTCTCACAGAAGTCAGCAGAAATCACCTGTTGAATTGCATGGAAGTAGGATTAGGTCTGAGGATGTGTGTTTGTTGGCACAGGAGTCCCAACTGCTATTGGAATAGATGAGAGAAAAATATCAGAAATAGGGAAAAATTAAGCAACAAGTTTTCATCACCACCTTCCTTCAGGCTCAGAACTTTAAAAGCATCTTGACACCCAGGAAGAGAGCACAGTATGGAAATGTGTGGGTGAGCAGAGACCCACCAAAATGTGAGGTTCCTGGCAAGATGTAGCTTAGATGTAGTATCACATGAGGGTGGCTGGTTTGCACAACAGCCCAAACTAAGAGAATCCACTAAGTGCTGAGGTTCTACTGCTTGGTATCTCTCGTAGTGTATATGTATCTTGTTTAATTACAAAGAGGTTAGCTCCTTGTTTTTAATATTTTAATTATCCTTTCTCTGTATCTCTATGTGCAGTCTTCTGTCTCTTTTGTTTCTCAGTTCTTCTACATTTTGTTTCTGGTTTTCTAATCTTTTGATGACACTCCTTAGTACCCTGATTTAATTTTCTTTATTTTCTCCAGCTTTTTCCTCTGTGACATTACTTTCCTGGATTTTGCTTGTCCCGTTATTTTTTGCTACTTTTCTTTCTTGGTTCTAATACCCACTATTTTCTCCACCCCAAAAATATTCTTCTACCAAAATTCACCACCTGTGTTTTGCTTTTTGCTTCTTTCTTTTTTAAGCTCCCAAAATATCTTGTATCATCTTTTGTGTCACTTCTGGCTTGCTCTCTAAGTTATCCTTAGTGTTCATTGATTTTTCACCTAACACACTGACTGATATTTTTGAACGTATTTAGGCATTGCTCTACTGAGCACAGTGAGGCTTGTAGTGCTGAACAGAGCAACACCTAAATACCTTTCTGAAGAAAAAAAAAGAGGGGGGTGTGAAGGGGGAGGGAGAGGCAGCTGGCTGCGTGCTCCAGTTTCATTGGTTACCCTCTCTACTATCTGCCAGCGCTTACATAGGCTGCGTTTGGACACGGGGAGCCGAGAGGCCAGCCGCTGTGAACAGCAGAGACGGTAATGAGATGGTGGCTTCACAAAACTGTAAATCCAGTTGTAGGGTAGCTAGTAGCAGACTAAAAATGCTGTAGCCCTTAGATGTTGAACTAGTATAAGACCACTCTGACTGAAGGTGGGGGTAAGAATATATAAATAAACAAACGAAGGAGTAATTTTTATCCAGCAGGATTGTGCAAGATCAGGTATCAGATATCCACATTTCTGAATGAACCTTCTTCTCCAGCCCAAAGGTTCTTTTGCCTATTCTTTCATGCTCCCTTTCTGCTCTTGATGCTGCTTTGTCATGGAACCCAGATGTTTCCAAGAAATCGCCTTCCCTGTATATACGCAGGTTTAGGTGCATATTTTTCCTCTTTTATTTGGGCCCTTGTTGGAATCTGGTGTTTTGTTGTAAGCTGTCTCAGCTCCGACAACAGCAGGTTTGAAGAACTTGGTGACAGCAGAGCATTGCTGATCAGACAGCCTGGACCAGAGCCACAGTGGAAATTGTGTACTTGGCAAGCACGCTTCTTAGGCACTGTTCCACATGATCCCAAGTGGAGCAAGTCAGAGGTATTTGACCTGCTTGGATTCTGTGGAAAACATCTATTGACAACACCATGGGAACCCAAGGCATGAATTCTTCCGTAGTGTCTTTTCCTTCCAAATGCATCAGCCTGGGGAACCTCAAAAGGTGCAGGACTGGGTTAAGAGTATTGCCTCCAGGAAGACCAATGGTAAAAATGAATGCTCCAGTTCTGCCTGCCATGTTCCTCACTTGTAACACAAAGCTCCCCTTCCCTTCTACCACATCTATACCCATTGCACCTGCTTCTCACTCACCTGATGTTCTCCTAGGGTTTTCTCATGTCATAACTATGTGGTGGTAATTATGAGAAAGCAGGTATGTCTCAGACACTGAATCAAGCATTTATTTTCTCCAAACAGAATTTATGCAATAATGTGACTATAGACAGGACCCATGCGCTCCTCACCCCATTACCATATGAACTCTGACCATTGGGTGACATTGCATCAGATGTTGTAAAAGTGAGCTTTTAGCTTAGTAGAAAAGTGGAATCCACCTGACATTACCCAAGACATCAGCCTGCATTCCTTGTTACAGTAACAGGTGACAGCTATGTCCAAGGACACAGCATGGACATCAACTGCAGGACGTTCATTGATGGGCTTCCCCTTGCTTAGTCAATGACGTGCGTTTTCACCACCTAAAATCACATCACCCAGCATGAAGGTGAGATGCATATCTTAAGGGAATGATCATTCTCTTCTGTACACTTTTCTATGCTTGACCTATTGCAAGTTTGAAAACTAAAATAAATTCTTGCCCAGACTTTGAACTCAAGGAGCTACTTCATTCTACTAGTCATTGTTCTGAAGTGTCTTTGGCTTCTCTCCTCCTGTCCCTAACTTGTGACAGATCTAAGTCTCTGCAGACACTTCACCTTCTTTCTCCCAAGCCAGAGATCCCCCATTGCCAAAAATGAGATGTAACCTACCATTGTCAGTGCTAAATTAAGTAGGAAAGAAAAAAACCTTGGGATGCACATCCTCACAATTAGGAGAGAGATACTGTTAAATATGTAAAAAAATGTAGGAAAGTTACAGGTGGAATCAAGTCTGACAGAAGATCAATTATTTTTCTCTGAGCTGGACAAGCACGCACATCCAGCTACCAGTTGACAGCAGCATAAGCAGTAACTGAAAAGGCCTCAGTGGAGATTGCCAACAGATGAGCTCATGTGCTTGGGTTTTAGGGTGCAGGCACAGTCACCAGTGGCTCTTAATGGGTCAGCCTGTTGGTCTCAGCAGGCTGGGAACTTGGGGGATCATAGCCTGCTTCTATCAGCATGGCTGGGAGAGAGCTGTAGGACACTCAGACATCATGCACCTTGCTAAATCACCTGACACTGGCTTTGTCTTCCACGGTTATCTACAACAGCTTGCAATACAATTACTCCTTCCTTTTGATCTAGACCATGGAGACTTGAATATGCGGAGAGTATTTTTTCCACTTCAGTGACCCTCATGCAGCTAAGAAAGTATCAAGAAAAGTCTGCTACTGCTTCTCATCAAAATGGTTTTTTTTCATTTCCTAAAGAACATTTCTTGATGTTGATTTTCCAGTCCCAACATGCTGCCACCATGCTGATAATAGTGGAATTATGCTTTGGGTCTCCACATGTCTATTTATCCTCCTCTACTTGTTCAACAACACAGTTACACTAGTCATTATCTCACCAAATAAGGGCTGAACTTATCATATATCTACTGTTAATGTTGTACTTCCCATTCTAGAAATCTCATTTCACTGCTGAGCTGCCCCACATGCGTTTGCAGAACCCTTCTCACAGAGCCAGACATGACGCTTAAAGGGATCCTGTCTTTGTCATCAGTGACAATATCTGATTACACAGAAAGTCATGTCTGATGTAACTCCAACTTTGCAGTCTTGTTTTATGTGGCCCATTGTCTGCAGGAAACAACACTTCTGGCTCAGGAAGTCTGCATGCATCTGCGCTGCCACTGAAAGCACTGCTGCTGTGCCCAGATACATGCTTCTTGCTCAGTTCATCTTGCAAAAATGAAGAGGCTCAGATGGTGGGTGTGGTGACAGGTCATGGTATTTTGTACGAGTTTTTCAAAGCGGTTGGGTACTTCCAGGACAGAAGCATGATCCCTGTCCCCTAGTCCCTGCAGTGAAACAGTGCTGACAGCTTACAAAGTACCAGAGGATGGGATAGCGGGATGCAGTACAATCTAGGATACTAGTTAATGTGTCTACAATACACGTAAGCATAAGCAGGATATCCTGTGCTCTGCATAATTTGCAATTTGTGTTCCAAATTTTGTACATGCTACCAATGACTCAGTTCTGCACAAATCTTGTATTAATAAATGTAAAAACAACTGCATGAGAGATGTGTCAATAACAATCCTGGTTCTTGTTTGAGAAAATAAATGAAAATACCTGGAAATTCAAGTCTACGAGTACAGCAGGTATATAGGAAAATGTGAGGTAGAATTTTATCCCTGAACTCTAATAGAAAAGAAAGTTGACAAAACAAGCATATTCCATACTCTCAAATATATTTTCTAATCTCAACTTTTCAATGTGATACAGTTTTACTTTAATGAAGTTTCTGAGGTAAGAGAACTGAGAACACCATCCATAGACTCCGTTCTTATCTAGATCCAAGTCTCAGGGTGTTTTGTGGTAGAAGAATAACCCTTCTAAAAGAAGTGCACAAAGAAGGGTACAAATGGAAGTAAACTAGTAGCAAGAGATCATATCAAATATCTGGGATCAGTGGCTCAAATGCCACTGAAGGATATAACTAAGAGTAGCAAATTCTTGTTGCCACCAATGACTGCTTTAAGCAGTAGGTAGCTTTGCTGGTGCACAAGAGATTTAGTCCTAAGTAACAAACGAGATCTGATTTAAGAAGTAATTACAGCTGACTCCCTCTGTCACAGTAGCTGCACGATGGTGAAGATTAGTGTAGTGATCTTAACTGCAGAAAGATTGTCCAAAGACATAAAACCATGAAACCAAAGACAAAATATTTAAGAAAATAAAATCCTTAAAATGAACTTGGTAACTATTTGAATACACCACAGCAGAATGGTGAAATCAGCAAACATGTTGCGTTAGATAATTTATTCCAGTAATAAGTCTAGCAAGAATTAACAGCAGCCCCAGTGATGCCAGGAGGAATCGTCACGAACAGCGGCAGCTGAATTCTGTAGCTGATGTGTGTATCAGAGGGACTCTGTGGGGAAATGTAAAATTCAAGTGGCCAGAAATAAATTCAAAAGAAGATAAATATTTGGAATCAAAGACCTGCAGCCGTTGAGAGATGCATTAAGCTGTCTTGAGAAAATGGATCAAAGTCAGCAGCAGGTCTAACCCCTCTGCAGATGTTAGTGCTTACAAGGAGCAGGCCATCAGGACATGAATTTCTTTTTGCAGATGAGGAGGGCAAGTCCCTGTCAGAAACTGGCATGGAAGTATTTAGTATTAAAATAAAAAAGCTAATTTAAGTTACAAGTTTCTGTTTCTTTGACACTGTAACAACAGTAGCTGGAATGAAAAAAACTGCAGGAGCTCATACTCTTTGCTTCTTGCTCCAAGGAACAGAGAGTCTCTGACAAGTATTCTTCTAATCTGTTCTTAGAAACCTGAATGGTGGAGATTATAACACACCTTTAGGTGACCTATTTCTGTCCATAGATATCCCTGGAGTTAAAAGTTTTTCCTATCTTAGCCTAAACCTTTCTTGCTGCAATGGAAGCCACTTAGGTTTTATCCGGTCCTTGGTGTAATGAAGATCAATGGGATCCCTGCTTAGGAGAACCTTCTACATACTGGAAGGTTGTTATATTACCTTCACACCTGCCATCGGCCTTTATTTTTTAGAGCAAATATATCCTTTCCCTTTTTCAACCATTCTCCATCTTTTAAACCTCCTCTTATTTTAACACCTTTTTGCACTATCCTATTAAACTACATCAGACTAAGGCTTCTGAGAGGCGAGTTAAGAAAAACTATTCCTAACCCTGTCTTGCATATGACACATCTATTAAAATGTCCCAGGATGAGTTTTTCTGTTTTTGCATCCACATCATACTGTTGACTCGTATTCAATATGTGGTTTACTGTAATGCCCAGGTCTCTTTCTACAGTGCTCTTGCTATCCTCTGTTTTGTATTTATGCATTTGATTTTTTCTTGCCTCAGTATAGTACTTGGTCCTTGTGTTTATCGAGTTTTGTCTTATTGATTACAGACCAGTTCTCCCATTTATCAAAGTCTTTTTGAATTCTAATCCTTCAGCTCCCTTGCAGCCCATTCTACTTTGGCATCATGTGCAAATTTGGTAAGTGTGCTCTTCCTTCCATCATCCACACCATGAATGAAAATGTTGCATTGTATCAGGTATTGACTACACCCCAGCAGAATTCTATATTATATATCCTTTCTGTATGAAAACACAATATTGATAAGTCTTGGAGTATTTTCTGCAAGCAATTGTGCACCTACTGTGTAGCAATTTAGCCCAGACCAAAATATTTCTGTACACTGTCTATGAGAATGTCGTGTAAGACAGTGCCCAAAGACTCCCTAAGTCAATACACATCACTTCCACTGTCTCTTTCACTACAGACCAGATACTCTGTTAAAGAAGGAAAATAAAGCAGTTTAACAAACCTTTGTTTGCAACAGATCTTTGTTGGCTGTTTCTTTTTCACTGATCCTCCGGGTGCTTTTAATGTGGCTGTTTAATGATCTATTAAAGTATGTTCTTGATGTTGCAATTATGTTGGCTGCTGATTCCTCCTTTCTTTCTGAAGATAATGTTATATTCTCCTCTATTACGACTCACCCATCTTCCATGAATTCTTGAAGACAGTGATGGCAGTGAGGTGTTACGAATGTTTGAATTCTAGAACCACTCCACAGAAAAATTTTGAGGTAAATATGTAGATAACAAACAAATGTAGAAATCACAACTCTGTACTTAAAATGAATATTTGACTCTTATTTTAATAAGAAGTAAACTAGGTAAACATTGTTAAAGACAAAATTTACAAGACATAAAAGAATAAAGTAGAATAACTTCTCAGAAGGAAAATTGTATGACCAGTATATTAGTATTCTTTGTAAACTTAGAGACTTTTCCTTCCAAATATTGCTAAGGTTTATAAAAGAAGCTATTTAAATACTTACTAATTTCTTCACCAAAACTACATTATCATAAAGTGCTGGTTGCCAAATTGCTTACTTGAAAATTGACTAGCAATACGTCAGTGGGCAAAAAGAGTTAAAAAGGTGAACAAAATGTTAGGGTACAGGTAGTGAGATATAGAAATACTGAAATACACACTGAAATACTGAAATGCGACCAGCCCTTTTTATCCCCTTACCCCTCGATTTTCCCACTCTAGTTCTCTCACAAATCACCTAAACCTCTCCCTTCTCCTACCTTTGGTTCCTCCCCTAAACATCCCATAGTAAGTTCTGTACAATCCCAAACTGCGTTTCTTCTGGATTCCATGATGTATCCCAGCCCTGGGCAGCAACCCCTCTTGTTCTGAAAGGTGATCTGGAGACCTGCTCACCTGCAGTGCCTCATCATGATGGGTTTTCCACCTGGACACTGGGGCAGAGTATCTGCTGGGACAGCCCGTGGAGGGGGCCTGGACAAGGTGTTTGTTCCTCGGTGGTGCTTGGTTCAGGTTCCTGCCTGCCACTCTGCATCCCTGTGCTCCTCTGGGCTTGTGGAGGTAGGTCTTCAGTGGGCTGATGGCTCCTGTGGTGGGCCTGGAGTTCCCCTCCTGCCACTAATGTCTCTGGACTCCTCCTTTGTGGGTGTTCAGGAGAACTTTATCACACAACCTAACACAGAATGGCTCTCCTGCCACAGATGGGACTCCCGATACTAAAAAAAAATTAAAAATACAGTTGGAACCTTTCACATGTAACTGATTTCTGTCAGTGACATTTAAACCTCTCTGAAAAGCACCCATTTACTGCTGGCCTTGTAAGAAAAGCTATCCCCTTTTGACATTATGGGTTGTGGAAGATCCAATGATTACTTGAGTCTGTTCTTTCTTCTGTTTTAAGGAAAAAAATGTCAACAACCAGTGAAGAAAATGACTATGCCATTTTACACTGGCCATATTTTGTTTCAGTATTTTTTATCTTGTTTTTGAGTTAAATTATGATGGAAATGTAAAAAGTACTTTCTGTTTTATAGAGCTTCATGCAGATTGTTAAGAGTCACCTCCAAAGTGTTAAAGTTGCATTCTAAATCATAACAGAAGTCTTCTTTTCATCAAGTTTTAGTTATTATGTTAGAGAAGAAAGGAAATTGCTTTTGGATACTCCTTGGAATTATGTGATGCTATAAGAAGCTGTTGCTAAGAAATAGGAGAGTTCAACCTTTTCTGCTTGGCAAAAGAATGTGGCCATGAACAGCTCTCCATGTGACTTAGAAGAGCACCTTAATTTATAGCTGTATGTTTAAATTTTTATTTTACAGCACAGGCACAGTTGCCTGACATCAAAGGCAGCTTTCCCAGGCGGTAAATTTACTGTACTTTCTGTCTTGGTAGCTGCACGTTGCAACAAGCAGCTCACAGAAGTGGACACAACTAATTTGACACCATGTAGCCCATTCACCTTAGTCTTCAGATGAAGAACAACTAAAGAGTTTTAATGTCAGAGTTGTATCTCCTGTAACAGTAGATAACAGCTCTGAACTAGCTAGATGCATCAATAGCCTTCTGCTACTCTCTAAGCTGAACAGGAAATCTAATTCATCTCATGTGGTTTCCTGCTGAAATACATATTTGCAATAACAAATGTATGAGCACTGCAAAATTCAGTTACTAGATAATGAAAGATATCTTTCGTATTTTGGTATGAAACATTAAACTTGCCAAACAAGTGACTAAGCTCAACCTAAAATATAATATGGAAATTATTTCTGTCTTTACCTGCTTGAAAAATAATAATTAAAAGATAATTAAGAGAAAGATATATAGGCTTTCTGATTTAATGTGTATATTTTACATATTAAAAAATGGAAGATATTCTCGCCAGAGTGAAGTCTGCCCTCAGGCTTCACAAGGGCACCTCACAGCTCTGGAGTAAGCACTGCCCTGCTGCCTGGCTGAGATGACTAAAGAGCATGCATGGAGAGTCAAATTCTTTGGGTGCCATTAAGTCTCCCTCTGTGTGAATGTATGCATTCAATCACTAGGGAGATGTAAGGGCAGAAAACAGCTGGGCAGTGGCTGCTGTAATCACACCGTGGTGCAGATGGAAGATTTGACTCTGAGCAGCTCAACCATTTTGTCAGTATGACAACAAATTATACCCGTAGGTAGAATTTCATCATCGCCATCCCTACGCTGACACTACCTATTTTTCCTGTTTCAAACAGAAAGCGAGAAAGGGAATGACAGGGATAACCCCATCAAACCTTACACCTTCTGTTTCATGTGACCAGCGTATGCTTTGTGCAAAGTTCCTGCAGAGTCTCTCTGTAAAGCTGAGATGGCCGGCTATGAACCCAACAAAGCAGGAAGCATCTCTAGAAGAAGGAAACTGGCACACCGGAGCTTATGCCAGTTTGATCCCTTCTGCTACGCTGTATCAGGGGACATATTTGGGATTCCTTAGTTTCAATACTTTTAAAAAAATTATTCTTGTTTTGCCACGGTTTATAGTCTCCCATCGTTAGTAACAGAAAAACTTCAGAAACATTTAACATATATGCTTTCTCTGATTGCTTGTTCTTGACAATACTCCTCTCATAGTCAGAAAAACTGTGATCTTGCAAGTCACAGTGATCTATACCAACCTCACTGGTCATTGCAGCACTAGTCATTAGCAGCTGCAGTGCTACATTAAAAATAGTCTAATTAAAGTCTTCTGGGTTTGGCACTTAGTTTTATGTGCTGATTCACAGCCACATACTTACCTGTGCCAGGTTCACATTCGGCTGTGTGGTTTCACAGCTATCTTTAGCCAATTTGAGAAGGTGCTCTTCCAAAAAGAACAGTTCTCCCTCCTTCTCGCCCCGGTGTGCGTCACCATTGACTCCATTGTGGTAGTACCAGCGCTTGCGTGGCTGTGCAGTGACTCAAAGCAGCTCACTTAACCCAGCTGGAAAAAACAATCACAAAAGAGGCGTTTTCTCAGCTAGGTCAGCAAGCTGTTTTAGCTGTCTGTGCTGACGAAGCAGCACAGCCCCAATGCAAAGGGAAGGTGAGAAGATGTGGCTACACAGAGAAAAGGACTGCACCTTTCAGCAGCGGCGATGATCCACTAAAAGAAGCGTGAAACCACTCTTTCGCTGTGGGGTTAGCAGAATACCTCTGCACCAATTTTCCTTGCTACTGTGAGGTCTTTTCTTCTCTCCCTCCTTCATAACAGGCTCAGCCAAGGTGTGAGACTGGACTTGTAGCATAGCTGAAAAGGGATGCATGGTGTGTTTGGACGCTTGAGCTGCCTTTGCTGGCAGTATGACCCCCATGAGTACCTTATGGCTGTTACTTCAGCTCAGGTGTCAAGTCCAAACTCCATGTTTATCCACACTGGTTTTCACTTCAGCTTGTATGGCAGAACAAGTTGACTGATGTGCTAACAGGGGAAACTCAAGTAGGAAGTGTGGACAGGAGAAATTAGTCTGACCTACTCTTCATAGGCCACATGGGGCAGAGTTAGCTTAAGTTATACATAATGAAGAATTAAGCCCAGAATGAGGAACGTTTCACAAGGGCTGTGCATGACACATGGTATACCAGCAGCATCAGGACATGTGATGGGCTCATAGGGATTTTAAAGCATATAATTTGAATTTCATACAATATGTGGATAAGCCTACAAATCAGCAATACGGATGAAAAAATTACCATTGTTTCTCAAATAATTTTTGAAAGTTGATCCTCTGTCTGCCATGATGCTGACACAGGTATTTACAACGAGAGGATAATGCTGCTTTAACTGGTACAACACAGTAACGCTCCCTGGAGAGCTACTATGGCATGTGAGAATAGCTGGTCCAGCACGCTCTTTGGCCTTGCTCCCAGCCAATGTCTTATGCCAGAAGCTGAACTGAGTGATCAAGCACTGCTATTCCGCTGGTTTTACAAGTCTCAAGTTATTCTGTAATTTGGAGAAGCTCCTTGGCTGGACATCTCATGTTGTTTAAGAACTTTAGGTCTAAAGTCTGTCAGTTTGGGATTATTTTTTTTATTACAGACATTTTATTATTTATTTTCTGGAGAAAAACAGTTCTTGATCAGCTCAGTACCTCCCAGCCACACACATAAGTTAAGGACCATCATTGTCACAGCCTGCTATTTGGCTTCTGGGAGAGGATAGTTGTGCCATTAGCCGTGCCTGCAGTTTAGGGAGAACCTGTTGAGGTTGCTGTTAGCCCAAGTGTCTGGTCTTCTAGTTCATCAGAAGACGACCCCAAAATCTGAGGAATGTGCCTGGGATGTGACTAATCAGCAGATACTGAACACACTCCAGAAAAGAACCACCGAAAGTATCACTATACTGAACAAACCTGCCCTTCCTTCTGGTCTTTTTAGCCTATATTTACTATTGGTGAAGGAACACCCTAACAAGAGTCAGCAGTGAATGAAATTCATCTCAGTGGCCAAGAAAGCCTTACTCCCTGGCCCCTTGCTTCTGCTTTTCCTCATCCACGTTTTCCTGACCCTTTAAGCCCCCGTCCTTCTTTGTTCCAGCTGACAGTAGGCAGGCTTTGCTGTAAGTTGGTCTAACCCACTGGGGACTGAAATTGGCCCCCAGAAATACCTCAATAGCTCTGGGGCTGGCGTGCTGTGAGCAGCAGGAGTGAGTGGTTAGTGCTGGGGCAGAAAGGACGGGTGGGAGGGGCAGGGAGCAGTGTGTGCATCAGCTGTGGTGGGGTGTTAATTCAGTTTACTAGAGTTGCGAAACCATCCATTGAAGCTGAACAGTCTGTCTTGCAAGCAAAGGCGGTGAAAATACCTATCAGTAAGGTTCTATAGAGTGTGGTTAACAGCGTTGCTACAATTACTAATATAGGCAAAAACTGGAAGGTAATGTTATTCAACACTTCATTCAATGCAGATACACCACTGATAATAGAGTAATATGCAGTTGAAGCATAATTGGAGCACTGAAGAAAGCTTAAGCTATTTATAGTATTTAATAGTTAATTTAATAGTAAAAAGTGCACTGATTGTAGTATTAATCTTCCAATTTAATTTAATTATTACTTCTATTTCTTAATTAATAATGCACTAGCTTATTTTTGTATAGTGCCTTTTTTGCATAACTCCCATTTTGCAACAGAAATTAATGAAGATCTTTCTGTTGTTCATAAAAAATTCATACATACCTACATACATATATTCTGAACAATTGCTTGAGACTCTACACTTTGTATTCTTTCAGAGCCCTGTAAGACTCATAAAGGGGATCTTATCCCTAAATGCTTATTCCAGGATGTGTGAGACACCTCTTATTTTTGACATCGTTGTGGTCACAAAACCCTGGTAAAATCAGGGAGCTTTTTTACCCCTAGTGCAGCTGGGATATCAAAGCCCAGAGATGTTAAAGTCCGCATTCAAAAAAAAAAAAATTTAAGTGCATGGATCCCACTAGCTCACTTGCCTAAGGTGGTAAGAGAAGCCTTTGTGGAACAGGCACTGAACTTAAACCTGCCAAATCTAAAAGGTTCTTCCTTACTACTGGACTTCATTGTCTCATTAAGATTGTAACAAATAGTTCATTTAAAGCTGGGTTTAGAGTACTTTGTTGAATGTGTAGAAAGATTTTCATGTAAGGGAAGTTTTGGACATAGGTCACAGGAGGACAGAAAGGATGTAAAATAGCTGCTGATGCATATGATGCCTTTTATGACTCAGGAAAATGAAAGCTGTAAAGCTTTGAAAAAAAGAATACCCATGACATCAAAACCAAGCTTAAGTTAAGGAATACCGGGTTATGCTGAAGCCCTGAGGAACTGAAGTCAAGACAGTGGAGGCATTCCTCTGGAAAGAAAAAAAAAAAAAGAGAAAGAGAGACTCCATAGATTAATTTAGCATTGCTTTAGAACAAGTTGTTGTTGTTACTCAGAAAGGCAGTGTGGTGACAGCCTGTGCACCTGTGTGGAATGTATAGCATGTTAAAAAAAACCAAACAGTTTTAAGGTTATGTCTAAGCTGTGAGAAAATAGGATGCTGTTATCTTTGTGTTATGGGCTTGCTTTGCTATATAAATGTTCAAATACTTCTCATCATTTCAGGTCATTTATGAGTATAATCCTGGCTCTAAATTTTGTAGCTTTATTTTATATGAAATCAATTTGGTGGAGATATGTAGAAGGGGTTTGCATGCATTTCTTATGGCAAGAAAGGAAATTTAAAATGGAAACGCATAAAGTGTGGAACAACTATTTTCCAAACAATATCCTCATGGGATTTCTAATTTCCTATGCTGGCTGTAGGAGACCAGCCTAAAGGAACAAAGAAGTTGAATTTCTAACAGGTGACATACAAAAAAATATAGTAGATAGAGCATGCTTTATATTGGCATGCCTTGCTCTGGGAGTTTTAAGTATCACTGGCAACAGAATAGGACTTTGGAGTTGTGCGTGATGTTCCCCAGGCCTATATGTGGTGTGCAGATGCATGCACAGATGCGCCGACATCACCTCTTGAGAATGGTTGTAACGTTGACCTCAGGGCCCACTGTCAGGATGCTTGGAAGTGCTGTCCGTTGGTAGCCTACAGAAGTCATCAGGTTTTGCGTGAGCCAGCTTTGTGCAGAGCACGGGAGAAGGAGATGAAGAATGTCATGCTTGTGGCGTGTTGGAAGCCACTTTCAGACTGGTATATAGGTGGTTGCCCTGTGGATCTTCAAAAGAATTTAATTATTTTTACTATTTTTCTCTAATCATTAGGGTTATTAAAGCTGGACAAAATAGACAACACACACTGGTCTTACTTTACAGAATGTAGTTTTAGCTCAATGTATCTGTTTATATTTCCATAATGTAAAATTGGCTTTTTATTTTGTTTTAATTTTTAGTATTAATATTAATAAAACTGGTTTTATGAAATGCAGAGTCTATAGAAAATCAGTATTTAAGTGTTTTTATTTTACCAATCCTATGGGTAACATATTTTCTATTCACAATATTTTGGCTTTATTTGGTGCTATAATAATAAATTATGCTTTTCAGGACATTCAGAGTATTTGATTTAATAAGTGAAAACTAGATTTAAATGCCAGAATTTAAGACAGACAGTATTAGGTAGCCTTGAAACAACAAAAAAATATTAAATACATGAAACTTGTTGGAAAGCAGAAATATATTAAAAAAAAAGAAAAAACATGTGCTGAACATATGCAGTGGGTTTTTGTTCTTATTCTTGTCCAGGTTAATACCGTTCCAGTGATTTTACAAAGACAATCTGTTCTTGCGGTATTATTTTCTCTTTCTTCCTTCTCATCAGTATTATTCCTGGCAGTACTTGCACAAGTAAACACTGACACTTTTGAAAAAAAGAGAGGATGAATTTTTCCATTGTGTTTCCATAATCCTCTGGGTTTTTTTTCACATCTCACTGTCCCCTGAGAAGAGGAGGTCTTGCTCCCTCTGTACTCAGAGGGCGTCCTTGCAAGTCTCTCTTCTATAAGCACTGTTGGAGACCACACAGTCTTTTCTCCTCCTCTTCTTGCTCAAACGCTCTTCTGTCCCCTCCCTGAGCCAACTGAACTCACTATTCAAGCAGAATATGCTCTTTTGTTTTTTCTTGTTTTGTGGGCTTGTGTGCTGGATTACTGGGCTGAACAGGTCACAGAGAGGTCCCCCGGTGCTGCCTATGTGGTGGGAGCAGGTAGGTGCTAGGGGACACAGGGGAGAGGAAAGACAATGAGTAGTTTTCCTTTTCAGTGGCAAGAAGTGGTTTCATCAGTTCACCCTGTTTTAATGTAACTTCACCCTCTGAGCAGGTTTAGTGAAAAAACAAGGGGCTTTTTTTTGTTAAGTCAATTAGGGTGAAGACAGAGAGGTGGGGGAGCTGCTGGTGGTACTGTACCCTGGGTGACTCCCAGCTTAATACTGACCATGATTAGACAAGCATGAATGTATTGTGTCAATATGACACTTAGTATGGCACTGAATTAATCAATAAGGAAGTTTCTGAAGTTGTTTGATAAGCTTTGTCCTAAAATGATTTAGCTGGAGATACTGTAATGAAGACTTCTTACAACAAGCAATGTCCTCTATTATATATACATATTTATTTTTAACAAGGCTTTCACACATTTCCTAACACAGGTGACTTTTAGTTCTCTGAGATTCTGTCAATGTACACTCTACCAGCATCAGCTTTTCACAGAAGGCTAACAAGGTTTTGAGGACTAAGCAAGTCTTCTCCCATCAGTCTCACTACCTACTGAGGGTACAGTTCAAAGCACAATGAGCGCCTATCAGGCTGTATCTCTAGTCTCTGGATATTACTGATGTAATTACATAGCTGCTGTTCGGAGCAACTGGGAAAGTGAAATTACAAGAAAGCAGAGCTATTTTTCAGTTTCTCTAGCTTCTGTTCCACATAGGCCGACATGGCTTGTTCCTTCCACCAAGTGTGCTAGAAACTGCAGCTCCTACACCTCCTCCCAAACTAGTCTCTCATCACCGCTCAGGATGAAGGTCTGTGAAACTGCAGACAGTGATAAAGACCAGGCATGTGTCAGTGAAGGTGTGAAACCAAATTAAAGCAGAGCCAAAGGTAGCCTAGAGAGGTGGTTGATGCCCCAAGCCTGTCAGTGTTTGAGAGGCATTTGGACAATGCCCTTAATAACATGCTTTAACTTTCGGTCAGCTGTGAAGTGATCAGGCAGTTTTAATAGAGGATAGTTGTAGGTCCCTTCCAACTGAACAAAGAAATAAAAACATAAATAAAACAAAGCATTAGTTTAGAGCAGCTGATCATCCAAGGCAAGTCAGGCCCACTGGGG
The DNA here is from genome assembly GCF_963921805.1 of Phalacrocorax carbo. NCBI lineage: Eukaryota > Metazoa > Chordata > Aves > Suliformes > Phalacrocoracidae > Phalacrocorax > Phalacrocorax carbo. The sequence continues at coordinate 133,331,480 of NC_087514.1, forward strand.
GCACTCTTGCACAACGGGCTGTGTAAGGGGGACCTGCTCAGGTCAGCCCACTGGCCCCTTCCATCTAGCTCCTCTCCTGACTTCAGAGAAGGTGCAAGAAAGGGCTAGGTTTATAGACTGACAGCTTTTTCAGATCCAAGAAGATTGATTTTGCACTAATGAAGCACTGTTAAAAAAATGGGCAGTTTTCTCTTTTAAAGGAAATAACAAGTAACAGTTATTTAAAAGGATATCAACGCTATCAACTGCAAGTTTCAAGAGACTGTAAGCAATGTCACCTGTGGCTGTCAGACACCTTAAATATGTGTGATTAGGTTTAAGGGGAAGAGTAACAAGCGTGGCTTTTTAAATTAAAAAAGCCAATGGTTTTTCTTTTCAGCACTGAAAAGATAAGATCCAGTACTTTGGCATTTAACAAGAGTTATTTTTCTGTGTGCCTGGTTGAAAGGAAGAGTGAATAAAGAGGGAATGACGAGCTCAGAACCCAGATCCTTCTGTTAGCTTACTGAGGTGGAAAAAAGAACAACAGTTATGAAGAAGAGATAAGTTGCAAACATATCAGATTCCAAACAACACAAAAGATCATTTTCTAATGACAGATAGCAAAGCCAACTTACCGATGTTTTCTGGAAACATTATGTTTTCGTTTTATGAGGCAGATGTTTCCAGAGAATATCATAAACACTTTTGGTTATTTCTTCGGTGGCTATAAAGCCAACATCTAATCATAGACAGATTGATCTAACCACATTAAAAAAACACCAGCCCCAATTCCTTGAGCTACATTGAGTTTCAGATTGCACTATTTGCATAAGGCAAATATGATGACTTTTTACTTAATTTAAAGTAATTCTTAATTTTACAACAACATTGTCTCAGCAGGAGAAGGACCTAATAAGCTGATGTCAAGACAGGAATCATTTGGTCTACATAAATATATCATTTTAGCATGAGTGCATCCTGGAAGACTGTATGTCAGAAACAGATGATTTATATATGCAAGATGACAGATAACACTACTGCAAACATCTGTTGCCTCTGCAGAAGCCATCTTGTCATTGCCTGTATTTTTCATGTGTGTCAGCAGTGTAAACATTGCAAGAGTTTTGTTCTAAAATTATAAGAATTATTGTTATTAAGCATCTCAGTTTGCATGCTTTGTTATGGTTGACAGTCCACCATAGGCACCTCTGCATAAACTTTGCTAGGTCTTATCTCAATTTTTGCTATTTTTACCCCTCTATGCAAAATAAATTTTCCGTTTATTCAGGTAAGAGCATGACTGTTTTTTTCATTTTCAGGGGTGGAACAGTTGCCATCAGTTTTCATCCAAGTAGAGCAAACTTGGCTAATAAAACATAACGATAATGTTTCCTATCAGCCTCAGGTCTGTACCTATCTTAGCACAACTGTATATAAAGCCATGGATAACTATATATAAAGCCAATGGATTTAGATACTTGGGCCTTCTATGGCTAGTATTTACTATGTGATAAATATTTGGGATAAGATCCTGACTAGCATGTGAAAAGGTTGATACACAAAGAGGTTGACTATATAGCTGTGATTGATTGATTTAACTTACAAAATCTATTCAAGCATGCTTTAAAAAGTTTTAGTAGCAATGGGATTAATTTCTATAGGAGGTTTGTAAGGAAATGAAAGATTTTTTGTTTTAAAGTTGCTGCATAAATGTTATCTGTTGCTTGACATCAAATCTGTGAGATACTTCATAAATTTCTAATGTCTCCTTCAAAGAGTTACAGTCTTCTAGTAGGCTGGGTCAAAGTTTCTACATCTGACTGTAAATTTGGGGCAGGCAGTCATCAAAACTCCCATGCATATCCTTTCCTTTGCTGAAAAATAATCTACTCAATTTGCTATTATGCTCTTTTGCTGACAAACAGAATCGCATTTGGAAGATAATTTACTTCAAAATAGAAACATCGATCCATTACCTAAAATAGACCGCATTTTTAGATTCAGTCCTCCTCTCCATCTTAATTTTAGAGTTTAATATTGGTACTAGTGGTTTTAAATAGGTTGGTTTTGTGGCAGAATCCCACATACACGTGACTTCTGGCAAAAATAGCTCTTGGCAAAAAATTGCAAAAATGGAGATCAGCCTAAAGCTAGGGTGAAAATATCATCTGTGTACAGACACTTAGTGCAGGGAGTGAGTCAGTCTGGAGAGGGGAATTTAGGGAAAAAGGAAGGCAGTTCTGCAAATGACTGTAGTCTCTAGAAATCATTTTCTAGTGCATCTGTGGCAGTGACTCAGTAGAAGAGAATGAGCAGTAACCATCACTTACGGCTTTTGGACTTTCCTCCTAACCTTTGCTCTAGAAATAGGTTGTACTTGCTCAAACACGTACCCACCAGTAGCCATCCCACCTACCAAAGACAGGCACAGCAGATCACTATTCCAGCGCAAATACCAAGAAGGATATGTCTTACCCATCTTGGGCAAAGTCCCCCAGTTGTCTTAAAAGCATTTACATTCATTCATTGTGTGGTTCTCTGTGTTTGAATTGCTGTGCTAGTGAGGGAGTTACAAGTATGTGCAGTATCTGTGGTGAGGACGTGAATACTTTTTAACCATTTATTTTCTCAAATATTGGTGACTGGACTTTTCAGAAACAGCATTAGGTAAACTAACCAGTTCTGGGTAAGAGTTAGCGTAGTGAGATCATGAAGCAGTTCAGCAATGCATGCAGGACTGGTACTAGTGGAATGTTAGTAACACAGATATTAAATTCAGCACTCCGGATTGTAGGAAGCAAATAAAAGCTATTGGTTTCTTTATTGGCTCTCACATTCTTTCCTTTTTCTGCAACCTACCAGTCACTATCAAACTCTGAAGGCAAATGAAGGAGCCGGGTTCCTTCAGGCTCCAGCAGGAGAGAATGACAGCTCTTTCCAACAACTGTCCTTCATAGTCTCAGAGGTCACGTTACTGATTAACAGCCCATATGCATTAGCTTCATTTGAGTCATCTGAATTATTCTGGGTCTTTAGCGTGCATCTTAGACTTTAACTTCACTGTAATTGCCTAATTTAATGTTATTAAAGCATTTGCCTCCAATATCAATGTAAATATCATCATCTTGCTGAAAAATAGTCAGCTGATGTCAAGGTGACATGTGAGCCCCTGACTGTGCAGGGCAGCAGAAAATGGGTAGGAGAATGAATTAAGGCTGGGAAAAACATAAAAATGCCCTGCAAAGATGAAGAAGAAGATATGAAATTGATATGATAAAAAAATGCAACTTTATTTCTTCCAGAAAATTCACAAGGTGGATGGGAAATGGGACCAGGACAGTGGTAGACATGTCTGAGCACTTTTCTTAGCAGCCTGTGGGGTGAATTCTGTGAAAAAACAGGGGGTTCGTCAATGCTACCCATTTTACCTGATCTGTTATTCCTACAGTGCAAGGAGCAGCAGGGGAGAAGATGAGGTTTACTGAAAGTACATGTTACCTCTGCTTTTCAAAAACCAAGTTGCAGCATGGAAGTCGTAAAGGTCCCTGGAAGATCTATGTCTCCACCTATGGATAGACAGGTGATAAGTACTTATGTTAACTGTATAACTGTCTGGGCTTTAACACTCTGTCACTCTCTGTACACACTAGGGAAAATACAGCTGTAGACTTGTACAGACTAATTCAACAGCTCTAGAGGGTAGTTATTGTACCCCAGGAAATTCTACACAACTGATCCGTTTCAGGAGGTGCTTAAGCACAGATCAGAAGTTGGGCACCAGACTTCTTTTAGCAACTGAGACTACTGTGAAACAGGGTTTTGCTTGCTTGTTTGTTGGAAACTGCTTTTCTAAAGGTAATTGAGAGATCTTCTGCTTTAAAGGACATGGGATCTGATCCAAACCCCAGCCAGGTTACAGAGCTTACTGTGAAATGCCATGTTTTGTTCCCTTCAGTCTCATCCCAGCACAGTGATAAGCACCACCGGTTCCGGTTCCCCATTAAATCCAGTACAACCACAATGGCAGTTGAGACGACTCAGTTGAGAATTGTCCCCCTTAAAGTAGATAAATGGTAAGTTATTACATAATGTTCACATACTCTTTAATACTTAGTATAACTGCAAATACAGCCTTTTGAAATAATATTAATGCCTTCTTTCCTGAAATGGCTGTAGTCCTAGAGGCAGTATTTGACATTCAAGTAGTAAAAAGTCTTATTAATATGCCTGTAAAAGAAAGGTATACAGAAAGAGTTTTAATGCACTTTGCCGCAGGAATATTTACTAGCTGTGTACCTTCATGAGTCACATATGTTGAATATAGTATTTACAATGAGGTAAAGAACCAAGATATATTAATATGTAAATGAAAATTACTTCTGCAGTCTTTTTGCAGTTAATCTCTGGCATAAATCTGGAATGAGTTCCATAGAAATTTCAACGCAGAAACCTGGAATACAAGATTAGTACTTGAAATTGTGTACTGCTATTGAATTGTAGTTAGAAATGTTGCATCTTTAAATATAATTCATATCGTTCAAACTCTGTATACATGAATGATGAATGTGCTGCAGGACAGTATTAAGAAAAAATAAAGGGATTAACAAGTACTGCAAATCTAGGCAAACAATGTTAGTCTTGCTGTAACAGCCTTAGATACAGAGGGATTCTAAATAAGGGCTCAAGTTTGGATTTTCCTTAAAAAGAAGTCATCACACTCTTTAACTTTTGGGTTTTTTTAAAAATACTTGCAAAAAAAATGAAATCTCTACTTTAAAGAGTATCTGATTAATTTCCATCCTTGGCTATCTTTTGTTACTGACTTTCTGAATAATCAAAGCACTGGCTAGTGAAAGCACTTGTGAGAAGCAAGAAGAGGAAGTGTGTCTCACACCAGTTACCCATATTTCCATTATTTAAAAACCCTAAGAGACCAGTAAACACATTACAGCCTATACTGGTACTTTAAAATTTTATTGTGTGAATTTTTTTTTCAGTGCTGAAAGAACAAGTGGGTTTTGTTCCATATGAATTTATTTCCATTAAAATAAACTTACAGAAACAGACCCAACCAACCAGCTGATTAATCGATAGAGGGCCAGGGGCAGTGCTATCGAAGGATATTTTGGCATTCAAGGCTGAATGTCAGTTTGGCACACCCAGCCTTTCTTCACAGCATAAAGAGGGACGAAAAGATGCTTCTCTCTTTTATTACAATGTTGCTGTGACAAATGGCTATTTAGAAGCACCTGGGTTTCATGTGCTCAATTTCTTTGTCCCAGTTTGGCGCTGTTTCAAAAGAAGCACTGGTGAAGGGGAGCTCCTCTTCTACTGTCTTGCATATTGTCTTGGACGGAAGTGACCATTGTGGTGATCCTAAATAACACAATCCTCAGGTTTCCTCAAATGGCTCCCTTAGACTCTCAATATTTCTCTGAAACTTATTTTCTTGGCAGGTTTTGATATTGATTGGGAAGAGTTAAGTGAAGCCTTCAGACTCCCTTTGGCAGGTTTCTCATAACCTCACTCAAATGGAAGGGTCAAAGAGTGAAATGAGAATGAAATGGTAGGTAGAAGAATCCTGAGAAAGCATTTTTTAGGAAAAAGTACTCATGGGGAAAGAGTGGTCTCTGCACCTTTGCTAATTTACAACCTCATGAAATTAAGTCGGAGAGAAGCTTAATTTGGGTTGTATGCAGTGTGCAGCCTTTGGGCTGGCCATACTAGCAAAGAAATTCACCTTACAAAACCTAAATCAGCCTTCACTAATTGCCAAATCCTAATCAAACTTTTTAGAAATGGGTCTTTCAAATATTGGCTCAGAATTGGACATAAACGTCTCTTTATCTCTAAAAGTGTATCTCAACTTAATTTGAATATTCCCTGGATGCATTTTTATAGGCTTTTTTTTTCTATTTAGTTTATATCTCGCCTTTTTAAACACTATTACATTTGAAACCGGGTGGGCGGGGTTCTTGGCTGGCTTTTTTTTTTTTTTCTGAGACAAAAAATTATTTTACAACATGTTGTACATAGGTCCCATATTGAGAAAGTCAGCTGATGTTTTGTTTTCTAAAGTTTAATATAGGAGTCATTTTCAATTGCTATTTCATATAATTCAGGCTTTATGCCTGGCAAGATGACAGATGAAAACCACAAGCTCACCAATTAATTAGAGAAAGGTACCATCAATCTCACTTTCCTGATTTGTATCTTCCCCTTCCTGGCAGGTATTGTCCTTTGATGGAGAAGAATGCATGCAACTACTAGCATATGGTATCACAAAGAATCACTAATTGGTAAATATTTTTCATCAATATCTGATAATTATTGAATACAGAAACATAATAAAATAGAAGGGAGTTCCAGCGTAATCTTACCTGTCTCAGCACCTGAGGAGCCAAACTGTCACTGCACAGCTGTTTGCATGAGCTGTTTCAGGGCCACCGGTTGGGCAGAGAAAGTTGACCAGAGAAGATTTTATCTATAAATGCCAGGGGTGTTTCTTATTGCTGCTATTGGAGTAGGAGCTTCCTAAAGGACAGCTGGGAAGTAAGTGGCTATACAGGCTGGAAGGAAATTGAGCAAGTGTGTCTGAAGGTAAGGGGAGGACAAGGACTTCAGCAGACTATGGCCAGTCTGGGAATGTCACCTGGGGGCAGGATCATGAGATAGCAGAGGTGGCAGAGCATCAAAACAGTAAAATTGAGAAGGATGGAAATGCATGAGAATGGCGAATTAGCACATACCAGGAAAAAAGTAAAGGTCGAACATCACCTTGTTTTTTAGGCTACATTTTCAAACTGACATAACCTCCACACTATTAGGGGTGAAAGACGCTCACCAAAAGTTTAGAACTTTAGAGACTAACATAATGCCACCTACTCATTTCAATGTTGCTATTTTAAGCACAGAGGTGAAAGAATGATCTAATTGCCACTTACGATGGCACTGGGAATATTTTTGAAACGCTGACAATAAATAAAGGTAGTATTCTCTGATTTGCATTAGGAATCCATAGGATTAAAAATCGGGGATGAAAGTCCCAGCAGTAACAGATGGCAATTGTAAGTCAGCATGTGAGGCAACTAACTAATGGGCTGTGTATATATGTAGAGAATAAAGTGCAGGAATAATGTTTTAGTTGTCTTTGGTAGCCAGTACAGTGCATTAGTACAGAACAAGTTTTCCTTCTTGTTGTGACATTGGTAAAACAAAAAAAGTTCCACGAGAGGCTGTGGTCTGTATATTATTCCCAAGAAAGGGTGAAGCTCCGCGTCAGCCTAGCAGATGGCAGATAATAACTGTACATAAAGCAGAAGGATGAAGGTCAAGTTGCCATGTCAACAACCTGGTGTCTATATGGAAATGTAATGGGCTGTTGACAAAATGTCTTCTTCCGGCTTAGTACCCACCAAGGTTCCCCACTGAGGAACCTTTAATCAGTGACAAGAGGATTACCTCAATTGCACCCTGCTGTAAGAGAACATACAGGAAGAAATTTCTGTACTGCATAGTTTCAGAGTAAAAAAAATATTTACAGGGAGAGTGCTGGAGAAGAATGACACCAAAATGCAGAGGAAAAGCAAAACAATTTTAGAAGTTTTCTGGCAAAGACTAGTCTCCATGCTTGTGTTTCACCTTGTTCAGACATAAAGATTATTTTTTTTTCTATGAAACTTCTCACCTCTTACAGTCCCAGGAGAAAGTGGCATTTTGAAGCAATTGAGAGGATTCTCCAAAGTCTCTTACCCTGTCTGCATTCCACAGATGGGACAGCCAGTATTTGTGGATAACCAGATACTCAGAATGGGAAAGTCCTTCCTGTGGTTTTGTTTGCAATGTAAATATGATATAAATGTGATATAATGATATAAATTTATAAAAATTAAATTAAATTTAAGTTATATAAATATAAACATAAGTTCATTGTTACATAAATATGATATAAATATAATATGATATAAATTATATAAATATGATATAAACTGTACCTGCCCAAGTGTATGTGTGCGCATGTGTATGCTGAAAGCTGTAAACCTGGCCTGTACTGTACTTTGCAACAAGTGTTGTTTTTCTCAGATGTATCGCTATGATGCCAAAATAGTAAAAAAAAAAATAAAAAAGTGGGAGGTGCTGTAGGTAGCACTGACACCTTGCAAATACTGTTTGTTCAGAATAAAATGGAAGTACAAAGAAGTCCCTAGAGAGAAAACTTAAAAGTGGTAAGAAGAAAGGTTCTATTCTGAACATAGGTCTTAGTATGTCAAAGAAAAGTCACATTGATTTTGTAGATATTTCAGAGTAAAAGCCAACAGGAATTAACAGGAGATTTTGTATTTTTAAAGAGGAAAAAAAGGAGTTAAATGTGTTACTTATTAGGAAGCCACTGCAGAGAATAAAAGCAAGTGTCGCAAGAGCAGAATAACTCCAAAGATAAATAGAAGTTAGCACCTGTTCACCATATACAAAATATTGCAATGTTACCAAGAAAATGAGGTGCATATTTTTGTATCGTATTTCACCTGTCCCAGAACAGATATTTTCCTGATAGTCTGAACATGTCCCAGACTTAACCAACTTTCAGGAATTGAGAAAAAGAAAAAAAAAGATTTACAAATTAATTTTTATTTTTTGAAGGGCTTAGTCCTGTGTTTCTTTGTGAGCTAAATGGCTATACTGAGTCCAATGCATTGTCATATTGACTTATACAGTTCTGTTTACCCCTTCAAATCAGCACCAACATTTCTGCAGCTTTTAATACATAATTATTTTTGTTTTCTGGGCTAGCTGACTTGAAAAGAATGGTTTTGGGGACAAGCCTATATAACATGCAAGGTTATGCCATCACTTGCTCAGAATTATGTATGATAATATGCACCTAAGTAAAGCTGAGTCAGCAGCTGAGAAAAAGAAACATTATTCATGAGTATACATATTAAATCAAGTGCCTATATGAGGCAATAAAGTGAGATTCTTTATGCTCTCTCTCCTGTGTAGATTGTCTTTACAAGGGAAAAAAAAATTATATCTGTGCCTTCTCTTTGAACTCAGTAAATGCCCTCTGGGTCAGTTATCAAAGAGGAAGGGGACTTCTTTACAGTCATCTTACTAAAGGAATTATAGAGCTCTTCAAGGAGGTGACATGCTTTTGGGTACTGTAACACCCACATCAATAATATTAAATAGCATTTGCTGTTAAAGGGAATCCTGTTACGAATGAATTTCTGGTCTAAAACTCAGATTCCATCTAATCTTTTAGTTCATTTCATTCCTTTGAGACAGCCTTGAATAGAAGCATTAGGTTTGCTCAAGCTGTATAGCATTTCTTTAATGCCAGCAACTACAAAGAGTTTTGCTCAAGACCTTAGAAAAGGATCTGGAATTTCAGGTATTCTTTTGGAACTTTTTCAAATCTGTTGTTTTCTAGTCCTATGAAGTGTTCTCTTCTTTCTCTTCAAAAATAAAAAAATGTTTTCTGCAGTCCAGTTTTAAACCTTCTCTTTAAAATCACTAATAACCTGTAACTAAATGCCTGTCAGGTCCTAGCCTTAGTTGACAAGAATGTTTTAGGCATGTTTGTGCACAGTCTCACACAGTCACAGAGGAGGAATGTTGGAACAGATGTAAAGTGATTATCTGGTCTGTCCTACATCCACACGCTGACTGATACATATAATATGTGTGTTTTCATGCGCATTGTATTTGTGTACGTTATCCATATACAAGAAGATGTGTTTTTTTCAGATTTGTCATTTTTCTGCTCGCTTTTTCTTTGTAGCAGCCTTTTTTCAGAGTTGTTATTTTCCTTGTGTATAAATAGTCAGCCATTTGACACCTAATTAGTAAACTGGTTATAGTCTGCTCAGAGTTCTTTTTCTTCAGGAATCTTATCTGCTGGAATATAAGTTGTCTGGCAGGTGAGAGATAAAAAGTCAAATAAGTATTCGAGAAACCTGTCAGTTAAAGAATAGAAAACATCAGCTCTTGAACACTTCCCCCTTACCTTGTGTTTCTCTTTATAAGTACAATCACTTTTATGAGAACGCCTAAAGCAATTTCAGTGCTATGTGTTGGTGAAGAATAACACCTGATAAGGCATAGTGTGGGTTTGTTTTCTGATTAAGTATTGAAAAGAATCCTATTGTACATTCTTGGCTCTGCATAGTTTATTCTTGTAAGTCGTTAGAAAACGGGAGACACTTCAGCTCTCCCAGTTGATCGTCACAATGAAACTGAGATGCAGAGTGATCTGAATTATACTTTTCAATTTAAAACTGATTGTAACTCACTGAACGCATATGCTAACACGCACTCACTGCCCTGTTTTTAGAACTTTATAAAGTCATTCCATTATTGAGATTTTTGCAAGTACTTAGTAACAGGAAAATTGTTTGGGGGAAGAATCCCCAAAAATGGAAGAGGTTCCAAAGTCCATCTTCAAAGACAATTATATTCATTAATATTTAAAACAAAAATTTTCACATTGGGATCTGCAGAGTGTTGCTAACGCTCCTTGGAGAGGAGGCTTGTCCGGTGTAGCTGCCAAGTAAAAACACATTAGCCTTTCTGTAAAACTCATGTGTACCCATGTGTGCAGTTGCTATTGTTGCCAAAAGAAAGCTATGTGACCATGACTGAGGGATGTAGACAATAAAAGCAAAGGTTAATGGCAGGTAAAGTGTCTCTATGCAGTTCTCAGTGGGAGGAAAGGAAGACTCAAAGACCTTTCTCTGCTACCAAAAGATTTAAAAGTCCTATTTCAGGATATGACTTCAAAAATCCATAAAAACTGTACTGCCTTTCAAAATCTCCCTAAGCAAACTATTTTCCCATTGCAGGCAAAGATTAACAGGCATGAAGTGTGGAGTGTATTGTGTACCGAGAAAAATAAAACATTCCCCGAGGCAAATTTCACCCATAAATCACCAGCACACCAGCACATATATCTGCCTTGTCTCCAGCTTAACAGGACGGATACCCATACCCATATGCTTTTTCCTACACACACACACACCCACTCCAGAAAACACTTCAAGTAAAAATTTTTCAAGTAAATATTACTTGAAATACGTGTCACTAAGTTGTGGGAGCAGAGGGATGCCCCTCGGGGCGGATAAAGGCACTCTCCATGGTGCTGGAGGGAAAGCACCTGCCACGCCAGTGACCGGGTCAGGACTGGGGGAAAAGACCATTGCTCTGGCTTTTAAGTAAATGATAAGAAAAAGTAAGAGGCTTTCTTGCAAAGAGTCTTCAACACTATTTCTGATTTTCTAGTCTGTAAGCAGAATTAGTAGTTTAGAGGAGCATATGGCTCATTTCTTATCAGTTGTACATTGGCTCCGTTGTAATCAGGTTCTCTCCCCCCCCCCCCCCAAAAAAAAAAAAAAAAAGCTTAATGAGATATGAATTACATATAAGGAAAACTAGCCTAAGAAGCTGTAACAAATGAGAACAGATGAAGCGGTGGATCTGCTCTGCAAGAGTGTGAAATGGGAGGTCAAACTACAATTGGACAATTTAGCAAAGAAAACAAGGTGACCGTCTCTCTCTGATTGAGGAAGTGAGCAGAGATTTGGGCAGTAATCTACTAATTTTCTCCCCTGAACCCAATGTTGGAGACTGTCACTGTACTTCCTCTTTATTCAACAACAGCAAAAAAGATACCTAGAAGAACTAATACTTAGCATATCCCAAGGTAGGTGAGCTCTTTCTCACATGACTGGTGACTGTGGATGTAAAATTGAGTTGTGGACGAATCATTGGCTGCCACTCTGAAAATGAGCTGAAACCTGCAAAACAGATGGACCCATTTAAGAAAGTAGCTACCAAAATGATACCAGGAAAGAAAGAGAGTGGATGAAATACTCTCTTTCTTATGCAGGTTGGTTGTGTGTCGTTGTCGTGGTTCAGCCTCAGCTGGCAACTGAACACCACGCAGCCGCCCGCTCACCCCCCCCAACCCCTGTGGGATGGGGAAGAGAATCGGACGAGCAAAAGAACTTGTGGGTTGAGATAAGCACAGTTTAATAACTACAATAGAATGATGATGATAAATGATTATGATAATAATGACAGTAATGTTAATATAATAAAAGGGAAAAGGAAGGAAAGGGAAAACAGGGAACAAAAATGCAGAAACACGAACGATACAACCGCTCACCACCCGCCGACCGACGCTGCCCGTCCCCGAGCCGCGATTGCTCCCCCCCTCCCCCGGCCAGCCCCTCCCAGGTAGCATACTGGGCATGACGTTACATGATATGGAATATCCCTTTGGTCAGTTTGAATCCACTCTCTTAGCTGTGCCCCCTCCCCTCCCGGCTTCTTGTGCACCCAGCAGAGCATGGGAGGCTAGACATGTCCTTGACTAGTATAAGCGCTGCCCAGCAACAGCCTAAACATCTGTGTGTTATCTCAACAGGTTTTTTTTTCCATGCTAATTTCAAAGCACAGCACTATACCAGCTAGAGTGAAGAAAATTAACTCTATCCCAGCTGAAACCATGACAGTCGTGCTAGTTCTCCAAAGGCAGTCTCTTTTTCCATTTTCTGAATATAAATTCTGTGTCCAGCATACTGTGTCCAGTCTCCTCTTTTGCTGATCTCTGCTGCCATCAACTTCGCTTAAAGTTTACCTTTGTTCTCATGGTAAGGAAAGGAAAATTTTAAAAGTAGGTATGTTATAGGTTCATGATGAAAGGTGAGAACTGAGATTTGGGATGAATATTTATATATATAATTCTGAAATGAGCTTACTGCCTTTTTTGACTATACAAGGTGAGTTCTCCAGCTTGTTCCAGGCCAGTGTTGATGAGAAAAACAGTAGAAAACCAAAAAGCAATACCTGAAAGGCCTTTCTAGTTTTTGACATACAAAAGCATGCTATTCCAAGGAACTTTGAACTTGCAGTCCAGTTTTCCCAAAGACATTTTCCTCTCTCCCACCAGATGTTATTTGAGATTTCCTCCTCAGTATTTGTGCAAGTCTTGGACAGGGAAGTTGAGAAAATAAAGCGTGAATTAACCTTTTGTTTGCATGATAGTTTGACCTGACCTTTGTCACTGATTATCCAACATTACTTGCGTGAGCCCACTGACTGTCTCTTCAGTACACTTGATTCTAAGGGTCCCAAATTCCCCAAGAGCTGCATCAGGTTCACCAGGCAGATGATTCAGATGCCTATTGTTAAGCATTATGAAAGAGTCATTTACAGTTTCTGTCTATGTGAAATGTTTTATAACTAGAGGAGAATGTGAGGCAACATTTTTAAAGCCTGAACTGTCATGAATTATAAATGCTGACATACCCTGTCTTGTATAAAGTTTTTTACATTTATTTAATGTCATTAATTTCTCAGGAAATAAAAATCAAGCAATTAGTATCTCTAAAAAGAACATGTACATATGAAAGTAAGTCTTGCCAACACAGCTGGAAAGCTAAAAAGGAGGGTATGAAATAACTTAGCTCAATGCCATCTTTTTATAGCACATTCTGTATCACTGGCCAATCATGGTGTTTCACAACACAAGTAGTAAATCACGTCTACCATAGTGTGTCACACATAACAGATGAAAGAGAAGAAGTCCTGTTTTCATTCCAGTTGCACTTTAAAATCATCATTAGCAGCTATGATCCATTACTGGGAAACTGCTGTCAAATGGTATAATAAATCAATGGGTTAGAAGCACTCAGTACTCTGCATGCACATCACACTTGCACTTTTTATAAATGTTCTTTTGTACACTGTTATCACTTGTAGATAAATACAGATGTGCCTCTTTATGGAGTTAATTGTCTAGTAGCTCCCTCTGTCCTAGCCTTTTATCACAAAAAATCTTTCGGCTTTTGGCCCTTGTTTTCATGGTTTCCTTTGAACATAATATACAGGTTGCCCAGCACAAATTATATTGCAAGCCCTGCATTAGGAAGATAGGACCAAATTCCTTTCTGGCAATACAGTACCTGGCAGTAGGAGTGCAGAGCATTTACCATAGGCACAGGGTAATCCAGATTGCTTTCCAAATGCACAGCTGAATGGGATCAGTCCAGACCAAAAGTGAGGAAAACCTGCATGAAGGAGACTCATGGCTTCATCAGGCAATGCTGATTCTGCATATTATTGCTGCTACTACTACTCATTTGAAAGTAACACAATTTGAAACTAATTGTTCTTTCTGCATATAACATGCTGGTTATTCTGTACACATGAAGCAAACCCTTACACCAGATCACTGACTTAGGTCTTGCATCAGTGTATGCCAGATAGGGAAAAAATGGAATCAAACAAGTACTTCTGTGACATGCAAGCACTCCCTCCAAAGGCCAGCATTACACAGCAAGAGCATGTAAGGATGTCACTCACCCAGTTATGGGCACGGTGTACTTTTAGTATAATTCAGCTCTACTGCACCAAACTGGGAGTTCAGCTTGTTCTTTTGCATTCATCCAGCACCTGATCCACTTTGTAAGCTTTCAGTGGGCACTGTGTGCTTGAAAATGGTGTAGGAGGAGTTTATGGTAGGGGACTTTGGATCGTGTGCAGATAAATGAACCCCTCTGCTTAAGAAACAGAATAGAGGAGGCAGTCTACATGGGAAAAACAAACAAAAAACCCCATATACTACCTGTGTGTAAGTATAGCCATGTAATGAGTTCCTCTCGTCTTCCAAGGCTTCATGACCATGAACAAAGTGAGGTTCTAGATGAAGACCAGGGACTCCTTTCCAGTTCACAAGAGATTCCATGATGAATAAGTATATTGGGCAAGATTCAACCCAGTTGACCTGGGTCAGTTTGTCACCTCACCTAGCAGCATGGACAGAGGTTCAAATGCTCAGTTATTGTCATAATTTGTTTACAAGTTCAATTGGTCTCCCAAATAGATAATTGATGATAACTGAAAATGGCAAGGAGGGGAAAATATTTACCTTCACTCTCTCCTTTTTTTTTTTTTTTTAAATTTATTTTAGGAGTCACTATACATCCAAATCTGATGGTTTCTTATTTCTTATTCTATCACTTCAGATATGTTAGGCAAGTTTTCCATACCATCTGATGAAAAATTCTATATTGGACTCCTTTTCAAAGTAACTGTTCTCTTCAATCCTAAGTACATCATAAAGTTAACATTCAGAAAATTTTAGAAATAAAAATGAGGACTGATTCTGCTGGGCAGGCTGGGATCCTGTATTTTCACTGTTCTAGGGAATTTACTTTTATCCTTGCTTTTATCCTTGTAGTCTGGAGAATAAAAAAGTTGAGAAATACCTACACTGGGTCATTCTTATAACATTTAACATTCTGTTATGATCGTTTATCTCTCCTTTAAAGGTCTGTACAGCTGAATTTATGATAGTAAGTCAGACTGGTGGGAGAAAGAATATGAAAAAGAGAACCTCACACTTTTTTTTTCCTTATTCTTTAGGACATTTACTAAACTATTACTTCCTATGAAATGTGAGCTAAACACAACTTGTGATGATGTGCTTTGGGATTAAGAACTTTTTGGTTCTAGATTGTGATGATCTGGAACTCATTCATGACTTTGCAGTTCATATGACTTACAGCTATTCATGAGCATGTATACATATGTAAAATTTGCTTTAAAATAAAATAAACAAAACTTTAAAAGGCCCAACAGCATAACTGAGGGGTTTTTTTTTTGCCAAAATAGGCATCCTTTCAGTGCAAAGGTGTGACAGTGGTGACACTACAGGTCAGAGTATGTAAAGTAATGCTCATTATTCTGTAATTTTTCCCCAAAGACTATGACCTTCAGTGAAAACAAATAACATTTTGAAAGCAAAGGTAATGCAATTATTCATAGACCGTTTTGGATTAGTTGGCAGAAAAGCAAATATTTCAGTTTCAGCTTGAAAATCAAGCCATTATTTAACTTTCAATGTGCAGTTCCCATAGTAAATTCATTTTTAATGGGATGGTGTACCTGGTTTGTGCTTGGTAATTCAGCTATAAGAAATTGAGCTGTGCCCCATAAATCAATCTGAATGGTATGCCATAAGACTGCAATAAATTTATGAGCTGCCTTAAAAAAAACCAGACCACGTATTAAGTATTTTATGTGCTGTACAGATCCCAAGTCAAATCTTTGACTCTATAAGTACAACAATGGGAGGTTTTAAAATGGTAAAATCTCGTCTGGACCACCCGGAATCCTTTGTATTTAGTATACCCCCAGGTTGAAAGGGATCTTTGGGATCCCTTTCAGATTTACTGGAAGATCTGGCTGTGAGTCAGTTCCAGGGAGTCTTGATGAAGTGCCTTAAAGATAATGTACATTTGCTACTGGAAAATTTTTACTAATGGGAAAGTGTAGCTGTGTATGTGACAACTCTGCTCGTCTCTGCAGGTCATTCATTTCATGGATGACAGTAGGGCCCAGAGTTGTATGTCACCAGCCCCTCACAGAGGCTTTTTCTTCTGTATCCTAATGATTAATATGTGATGTACATGGTAGTCAGAATGATGAGAAAAGTGTGGAAGCCTAAATAGGCGGAATAACCTTTTGCTTGTATTTATGACAAATTATGATGTAAAAATACAGAAAATAAGAACTTATGCAATTGCTTAAATTCAAAATTATGATGACTTTTTAGTAGTGTCTATAGACATATTCTAAATTAAGCTTCAACGATGATACAGCCACATTTACAATTTTTAAGAGATACATGGAGGTTAGGATACTCCAGGTAATGGTGTAGAGACCCTGATGAGACTACTCATGGCAGCTCAGGTCCAGCAGGACCAATGCTGAGGTGAAGCTCATATGGTTGCCCAGACCTATCACAACTGCTGCTCAGTGCCCCGCACCCTGGTGGTAGGTTTATTAGTTGAGGGTTAGCAGTGGCTCTATGCATGTGCTCACACACAATACCACGTTCAGTAAATATGCTTTCAGCCAGGCTCCCGTGTTGAGGTGTTTGGGCTGGCTCTGCCGTTGGCTGGCCAGAGGCTGCAGGTGCATCTCGGCTCAGCATCTCGGTCCTGAGAGCTGCCAGCCCCCGGCGTGCTGTGCTGGGGCCGTGCAGAGGAGCAGTGTGCTGGCCATGGCACAGACAAGCTAGGAAACCTCGTGTCTGAAGCCTGGCTGGAGGCCTCCTCAATTGCTGTTGGGTGGCTGACAGCAGCCTATATTTTGTGCCAAAGTTTCTAAATTGTCCAAAGCGCAGGATTGGTAACGGCACTGGGTGAGCACATGGAGCCGCATCTTTGCTGAGATGCCAAGCTGGCTTTGGACAGCCACAGCCTCTCCCATGGAAACAGAGGGAATATTATACCAGGTTGATTTAATGACTAGTTCATGCAAAGCTGAAAATCTGACAGAGCAAGCAGTAATGATGTCATTATCCTTTTTCTACCTACAGAAAGTGAAAAAAGATGGAAATTACTAATCCTAAAATCCTGAAGGACATGCTGAAAAAGGGACTTCTCTATTACATGATGCTTGATTTGGTAAATCAGAGAACAATATGCTGTGTTGGATGGAACTTTCCCTCCCCTCCTCTTATATATTCATGTCTTGAGGTAACAGTCTCAGGTTCTGTTTGGGGTCATTTTTAAATGAAACCTAATTTTCATTCAAGCATAGTTGGTCCAAACCATAGTGAAAAAAATTGTCATCCCTTATTCTATAAGAAGTTAAAAGTATAAAAATTAGGAATATGAATTAACATGTTAATAATATATGTGATAATTTAAATAAATATTCATGTCCATACAGTATCTGATATTATACCAAACGTACCCCAAAGAAACACTCTGTAAGGGAAACAAATTGTAATTTCAACTTTCCATGTTCGTGAGAGCTAACGTCATGAACAATACTGGTGGTAAGTGACTTTTATATGAATCAGTTTAGTCGGATAAATGTATCTGTGCTAGACCTAACGAGGTAAAGTATGAACTGAAGTCTTCAGACAGTGAAAGACTTAAACCCCATTATTTGTATTTCCAAAGAGTGATTAATAAGTTAATGTTTAGTTCCTAATAAACTTTAATATATATATGTATACAAACACACACATACACACACACATAAAATGAAGGAATATATTCCTAATAAAAATTTCAGGATGCAAATGGAAATCTCTTCTTTTTAAGCATCTGGATGGCAAACTTTACTCAGTGTCAAGATTACTCCGGACTGGTACACGTTTTGCTTCATGTGTGTTACTAACCTCCAGGTATTTTGAATCTATTTCCCTCCTGAAAGAAAGAACTTGGAAGACATTATAATCCATCATACTTAACTTTTCGTGAAAGCTACTGAACATCTGGTTTAAATCATGTAGAAAATGTTGACAGGTATTTCAATGAAATAAAATTTCCCTATGAAGAGCTGTAGCTCATTTGGTTATTTAGCACACTGACTAAAATATTAAAATGCAGAAATCTGAAAACACGCTGTTGGTCCTACTGTACTCTTGTATTTGCTCATCAATTTCTGCAAATTAAATGCTTTTTCATGGTTTTATGTATTTCAAGAGTTAACAGAGATTCTGAAAAAGCTTGTTATTTTAGAAATGAATGATCTAAAGATAGAGAGGAATCTGTTGTCTGGTGTACATTGTTGGTACTCTAATGAGACAACTAAAAGCTATGTGAATTCATTCAGAACATGCAGAGTCTAAATGTAAAATCCTACTGGGTACCACTGCTTGGAGCTGAGTAACAGGGTGCATTCATTTTGAGTTACTGTTACTTTGGCACAGTCATCTGATTTTTGGTCAGTTAAGAGAGTGGTCAGTGAGGGTTTATGTCTCACATTTGATAAAATTTAGATATAGCCTCACTGATTTTTTAAAGGTTAGCATGATCTAGTTCCAAGAAATATACTTTTAATGCTGGAAAAAAGATAGTATCAAAGACAAATGAGAGTAGCTATAAGCAGACTATAGTTTCCCAATGAAAAACAAAGCCTTGCGTGTTTCATGTTAACTTTGCCATGCAGACAGGTCTTAAGCAAGACCGCTAAAATAATTGAAAAAAAACCACGCAAACCAAAAAAACCCCTGATTCAAATGGGGAATGAGAATTTCATGTTCTCAGCAGTGAGAGTGAGCCACGAGGTGAGACTCAGGACCCAGCCATCCAAACAAGTATAAACTCTACTGTCAGCTGTTCTCCACCGTCTGCCTCTGTGCATACAGCTACGTACATAGTAATGGCAAGGTAAACAAAGGTCAGCTTCCTCTTTCACTGAGGACAACGCCTTGAAGGGGCCTGCTTTCCCCTAGTGATGCACCCAGGTGCCCTATACACAGCCTATGAGAAAACAGCAAGTTTGGCTGATCATTACCAGCCTCTGCTAGTATTATACCTTCCCCTGCTCTCTCTTCTACAAATATTTATTTATCCCCAGGTGAAGAAGAGAAATTCTGAAAAGACCGGAGTAAAAGACAAATCTTTGTCTGATTCATGTACCAAAGGGAGTACGGTTGCATCCAAAAGACACAATCTCTTCCAGCCTCCGCGTCTTACAAAACTGGAAAAACCTTGTCTTCTGCATGTCCTCCTAGGACTTTTGCTACCTTTGAAATGCAGGTAATCAGCTACACCTCTTGAAGTTCTTCACAGTGGTGAAACCTGTAATTAATATTTTCAAAAATCTTTTAGAGAAACAACACTATTTCCTCTTAATCTCTTCATGTTTTTAAACCAGTATTTTGACAATGTCTGCAGATTTCCTGTCCTATTGCTGTTACTTAAAAAAACTTTTTAATCTAAGTGTGGAAACATTTGAAAGAAAATACTAAAACCTGTTACTTTCCACAGACGGTTTGAGAAGTAGCCGATGAAATACCTTTAAAAGAAAATAGTTTTTAACATCTTTCCAATTCTTCTTTCCTCAGAAACTTGTTGCTTTAATGCATGTTACTGGGCACATACATCCAGCTCCTCTGAAAAGACACTTCTGAAGGGAAGCATACTGGATGTCGTAAAGAAGCAGTGTTTTTCATTAAGTGTAGTCTTAACACAGCAACATAGATCTGATCTGTCAGAAACAGCATCAGAAGACATTCTCCAGGCTATGGAAACCCTGCTCAAAAGCCACAGCAGAGCAGAGCCTAAGATGTTTTGGTGCTTCAATCGCATATTTCCTAATTCAGCAAGTTTGGTTTTCTTTTAAACAACTTTCTCTAACTGAATTTCATGAGTTTTTAATAGATTTACAATTTCTGCTTTTGAAAAGTTAAGCAACCTCTCTTAGCAGGTCCATACTGCCTTTCAAACATTTCTCATCAATCCTACTTCTATTTTAATGTACTTCTAGTGTTCAGTGTATTTTTGAAATTCTAGGAATTCATGATTTCGATGTAAGATTTTGTAACTTTGCAGAGAATAGAAAAAAGTGAAGCAATCCACTTGAAATAAAACATAAATATTTGTTCTTTTTTTTCTCAGGGTCTATGGCCAAGCTTCATTGCAAATGGCATAGAAAATGGTTTTCATAAGTAGGATTAACACATAAACATTAAGGCCAAAACCCATTTTAATAGTTAGCGAGATTACACTCTTGCTGTAAATGCCACCTTAATCTTGAAGCTTTGATCTAGACTTGTGTGATCCTCACTTAAATGAAAATGTATGTTATTGAAATGCAATTGCCATGGGTTGATTATGGTGGTTGTTTAATCAGGTGTACCCACAGGACTTTATTCTGAGGTACTCTCACATTGCTTTGCTTGCCGCTGGGAGTGGTAAAGATGTCCCGTAAAAAGGGTGAGTTAAATTGGATCCAGTATTTAGTTAAGTTAGATCCAGTATATTACCGTGATTTTCAACTCTTTTCAGTTTTTCACCCACATGTCTTCCTCTGAAGATGTAGGTGTCTGCAAAATGAATTATAATTTCATTACAATGACCTTGCTTTTTAATTTAGCTTTCCTGGAAGTCTTGGAAGTAGTCTGTTCATGCTTAGGTTTCCTCAGACCACGTGTTGAAAACTGCAGCTAGGATCAGCTGAAACCAGTAAGTAATGAAGGTACACAGAACGGAATTCACTGTCTGGAAATGAGGTCAGCACAGTAAAGTTATACCTGTATTATCAGACTTAAAACCATCTCTAGATTTTTATGAATGTCAAAAAGTGATGTTAATATTTCAGTTCTGCAGCTTTGCCAAAACAATGCACCTCAAGTACAGGTCTATCATGTAAGCTGTACACCACTATCTTGGTGTTACTTGAAAAATAAGATAGCATTGACTGAGAAAGAAAAGAGCATGCAGTGCACGACAGAACATCCTCCACTGCAGTAACAACTGTTTTGATGGAGCTACATAATCCTGCCGCTAAGTCAGACCTATTCTGTTTAATACAAGAGCTGAAAAAAAATCAGATCTTGAGGTAATAGATATGTAGACACTCTAATTTGGTTTTTCTTTTATTGCAATATACACAGACATGAGATGTTATTGCATACAGCTGACAGAAGTGTTTGAAGAACAATAATTGTGTGCAAGATAAATTAAATGATTTTTTATTGTGCAACTGTCATAGATCTGTCATATGATTTTTTTTTCTACATGTGAGGATAGATTGCTGGCAAATTTTGCAAATGGAAAGCTATCTTAATTGCAAAATATTCCATTCCTTTATATATTTTCAAAGGATATATGAATATAAATTATTTTTATTTAAACATTATGATTTCCAGACACAGTAACAAAAAAGAGAGAGAGGAAAAAGCCTCTCGTGTTTTGCGGACATCAGCAAGGTTCTCAAAGCGCTTTGCAACGCTGAGTGAAATAAAACTCATCAGACCAATGTGTTAGGCTCATAATATTATCAGTCCTGTATTACAGCTAAGGGAACTGTAGAACAGAGCTACCAAGTAGAACGCGTGGAAGTCAGATGAACCAACACCCATTTCAACTTCCTTGTGCGTCTTACCAACTCTCCTGTGTTTTTCAATTAGCTCTCTCTTCCTTTAAAAAACAAAGCAAGAAAGTGTTGTTGCATAAAGATTATCCACTCGTTCTCAAAATCTGTGTGAAGAAACGTGGCATGTCCCATATATGGTTGGTAGCAGCAATCTAGGTCAAGATTGTTGCCATATAAAGAGAAAAATGGCAGTCTGTTGAACTGTGCAAAGGATACGCAACTTTTCCTTGCAGAACTGGAAAATACAGATGGAAATATTCAGGGTTCCACTGGTAGATTTTTTTCTAAGCTGTATTGCCCATTTACAAAACTGTCAGACTCGTTTTGTCAAACATCTTTGCACACATTATTCTGACAATACAACATTCACTTTGACACTTCAAGAGCAGGCACAAGATAAGAGGGTGTAGGTTGGACGATGGCATGAAATTAGCTGGAGAATCAGACAGAGATCATAAATGGAAGGGATTAAAGACAAAAATAATTTGTATAAAACTGTTTTCAGTAACACATTAGATATATTTGCAATATTTTATGTGTCACAGAAGAAATACCTACATCATAGATTAAATTGACTCTAACCTCTTCATGATGCACTCACGTTGAAGGGGAGAGTAAACAGAATAGCAATAGATGCAGACATTGTCTGGGAGGCCCTGCAGCTCCCCAGGGAGCCAGTGGATTACTTCTAAGCGGTCTGCTAGAAATAGTGTTAAAATGCAATTATACAATCAGTGGCTCGCAATTCAGCATGCAACAGTGGGGGCAGTGACCATCCTTGAAGAGCCTGAAATTTGAAAGAACACTAATATGTATTACAGAGTGTCAACTCTGCTGGCATTAACTGAACCTCAGGACCTCAGGTGGGTACAAGAAGTAAAGCAAAGTTTTTACCCTGAGAAGTGATGCATGTAGATCAGAGGCAAACCTACATTTCAAGGCTGCCATTTCTGTACCCTTGAGAGGAAGAGTTACTGCTGAGCCATGTAGCAGCCACCATCACCATCTGCCTGCTGGGAAGGACTACCTAGAACTTGCAGGGCCGATCCCTTTACAAGTAGCTATGTGCTACCATCTCTGCCTGCTCACTCTAAAAATGGTCAGAACACTTTCCTGTGTTAAATGAGGACCTTTCTAAGAAGCAGGAGAGGAATGAGGGGATTAGAGCAGAGGAAAGAGTATCTGACACATCCAGCCTGTAAGCAAGTGTGCTGTTGAGTTCCTGAACACAGCATAATGTCTAGATTTGCTGGGGTTTCAGAAAGACTTTGCCAAGAAGGATCTTCCCTTCTTTCCTCTTTTACTGCTTTAGGGGTGATTAACAGTGCTTGTACTTTCACTGCTGCACCTGCAGGTAATGAAGAGATGTATTCACAACAGCAAGCAATTTCACAGCATGAGCACTCAGAAGAATTATTTATTACTACAGTTCTAGCTAAAAAGTCTGAGACTGCAAAACAGTAACACATACAAGATCTCATCACTCATCTGTAATTTGCATTTTTCATGGATACAAACCTAGCTGGCTAATTGGGAAGTCGTTTGACTTGAGACTTAATATACTTTTACCTTTTGATGGATTCAGCATGAAGCAAATATATTGTGTTTTCATTACTTAGAGCCAGGAGCAATTTTCAACTTTGTGTTTTCTAGTTTCAAACAAGAGAAAAGATTTATCTGCCAGAGTAATGGATTGGTCCATCTAATTCAGCATATTTCTAGCAGCTGCCACCTATGCTGTGGCTGTTGCTGAGAGCCTTCCCTTTTCTGATAATTTTGCTATCAAAGAACACAAAATCAGACAAAAACATGCACTGGTAGTAAAGCAGGGGAAATTCCTCTCTGTTCTAACAACACAGATGATGAGCATTGCAACAAAGGCAATCAAACCTCCAGTTGTTGTATGTTCTACGTTTGGGGTGAAGGAAAGGGGAGTCAAGCTGGAACATGGCTTTTTGACAGATCAGATCATCCCCTATTCTCTTTCCAAACACTGGTTGACTTTATTTCCAGAGCTGCTCATATTTAAATACACATAAGCATGTTGCTCATTCTTTTTTGTCCATAACTCAGAGAAGGGTTAGTTTTAAAACGTGAGGAACACAGATACCAGACCGGGACAGCAGCTGGTTGAAGAAATGCTGCCAACATGAAATATGACCCAACACACAGCTGCTGACTTGCAGAGGGGGGTGGAGGGTCTCCATCTCTGCAGCTACTACCAATGGAGACATTGGACTCACGTCATCTCCAGTCATGGCTGACTTGCTGTGTTGAGAGTGACCACAAGTAATTACAAAAAAATAGAGAGGAACATCTGGATGAACCTCATCTCACCCAGCAACCACTGACATGATTTGACTTTCTAACAGCTATGGTGTTGTAAATACGTTTACCCCTCTAAATTGCCCTCAAACCAAATCAAACCCATAATAAATTTTCTCCTCCCCCTCCAAAGGGAAAAGAATGCCATCATTTATTTTGCCAGTTAGGTGATCAACATCTAACTGTGAAATGCTTTACAAAAATAGTGGCCTGAGGCATATCTTCAAGGACTGGCAGTAGGGTCAGGGGGTGGAGATGCTCGAGGCCATCCAGAGAAATTTACCGGTTTCTGTACTCAGCTCTATTAAGCATATCTTGTTGCTCTGGTTGTGTCTCACTTCTTCCAAGAAACTGTAGTTACTAAGACAGAGAGAAGAAAAATCACTGCTATGCAATCTACCTCTTTACCTTCCAGTTTGAGTGACTGTGCTTTTAATTCTTTCTCTCTTATGACTGGACTGATCACAGGTATAATACTATGATATGATTACAATATCTCCAATGTCTTAATACCTTTCACTCCATTCATGCAATAAACAGAACAACCCTTGTGGGAGCTGTGAAAGTGTCATGCTTATGTTGTAATAGTTCATGAACACTTGAGGTCTAGGATATCATTCTAGCAGCACACCAGGGATGTTGCCAAGCAGAAAACACCAGTTATGTTATAAAATTCATGTTTCTTGGTTGCTTGTCTTTGTTTTACAAAACCTTTCCTATGCCTCCAGATCGCCATAGGGTGCTATTCTAGCAGTTTGTGCTAGGAACTCTTGCATGCAGAATCCGCCTAGTACAGGCACGTAACTTGACAATGAAATTTAAGCAATTTGAGGTTAAAAAAGCAATGCCTGAGTTTTTCAATCAACGTCGTGAGGGAAATGTCTTTGAAGGTTCCCAGAGGGAAGGTTTCCATGGGGGAAATCCTATCCACTTTCTTGAGCATCTAAACTGAAGTTTGGTTGAAAGATAGTTAACATCTAAAACATGCCATAGATAAACCACAAATACAGAGTGAATGTTATCCACCTTTCTGTGTGACTCTGTATGCCAGGACCCAGTATGGGTCTGGTAAAGGCCCAGTTAAAGGGACAAAGCTTACCTGTGGTTCTGTTAATAACGAAGTGTGGAGAAAGGCCTTCCAGATGGAGACAGACTGTCAAAAGACTGAAAAGGTGGGAGACACCACCATCCCTCCCCTCACTGTGATGCAGCTCTCAGGGAAAACCACCCTGTGCTTCTGAGAAGGAGTGATGCATGGGTGCAAAAAGGTCTGCCCTGTGCCATTCCTAGAGAGCTTTCTTGTTGGAAAGCTTACCTGGAAATCTAGTTAGAAGATTAGTCTTACATGGTCTAAAGCTATATATAGTCTAGGATACTGGAAAAACAAGGCAGCCTTCTGTGTCTAGCTTAGAGATATACCTGTTAATTTTTGTTATTTTTCCTTACTTATTGTGTATGGCAGAAAATATAATATATTACAGTAGAAAATATATATGGAAAAAAATGACACTTCTGGGCCACTATGTATTGCATTTAAAATTACCAATAGAAAAGACATTTTAGGGGCAGGTACAAGGAGTGCAACCTACAACTAGCTGTTGGCTGTATAACACTTTTTAGTCAAGGCATAGCCTGACAGCAAAAATGAGGTTTTATGGAGGTGTGATTACACTCACACCATCTTCCTTCAGTGTAGTCCCTCTTAGTTCTGCTTCTGTTTAACGCTGCCTGAGAGTTCAGTCTCTCCATAAAACAGATCTCGCCAATGGTCTTTTTAAGTCTATCATGTAGACTCAACACAAAAATCTGAGTTTGTGAGAGCTCCAGCAGTGCAATGTCCAAAAGGATACATGACCCAGGCGAGACAAATTGTAGAAGTATAGTTACTCATTAAGGTTTTTTGATTCTAGAATTTAATCAGTTCGTTATATACAGTGATAAAATATATTATCTTTAAAAAGGGAAGAAAAAGGGAAAAAAAATCCCTCGAATATTAGTTGTAAAGCAGCGTTGCCGTACAATACAGGTAGTAGTTGAAGTAAGGTACAAACAAAAGCAGAGTGCCCTCTTGTGGCTACTAGGAGAGGTAGAAAACAGGACTATAACAAATGTGTTGTCATGGGAATATGCTGCAATTAGAATCTTCTATACTGGAAGTGATTTCTACGTATTACTTCCATTATTTTTGAGGAAAATTGTAAAAATTGTTTTGGTAAGCAGAAGGAAACTTATTTTAAATGTACACGCTCCAAAACATTTTTATTTTCCCTTCCAGTTAGGCAATATAATCCTACATTATTTTTCATTAATTTGACTTGCCTTTACAAAATGTGAGGGATGTTGATCGGGTTACTCTTTTTTTCCCCTGTATATTATTAAATATTATTTTTACATATTAGTTTACTTTTCAGTAGTAGTTACCAAAAATGTGTATGAAACTATAGAATCATTAAGATTTCAAAGAAAATAGTGAGTATGAATGCTAAAGTATAATGTTTTCTAAAACTCTCTTGTGTTTTTCTTTTAACATTTATTCTATCTCTTTTTTTCCCTCCACAAAAATGTGTTTGAGATGCTTCAGTTCGTGACCGAAACAGGTTTAATCTTTGGACCTGACAAAAAGAAGATTATATGCAAAAATGGTATTGATGAATGTACTTTAAAAGATTTTGTATTACCATATTCTCAATTTAATAAAACCTCAGTTTCATGAATATATGCTTTAATTATGGTGTGAGAAAAAAAAAAATCACGTTTGGAGAATAAATATAATTCAAGCAAGAAGCAAGATCATTGAAGAACACAGTTTCTGTATTTTTCCTCTTTAATTTCCAGACTTCTGGTTTAAGTCTATAGGTTTTATATTAGGAAAGTAATGTTAATTTACTGTATTTACTAGCAATTTATCCTGATTCAGGAGGTGAATTGTCTGTATGCTTTTATAGTTACCACCATATTTCTGAATACACAGACATTCAGCATTAGAATCTGTTCCTTCAACACTTCAATACTGAAGTCCTAATAGAGTAAAAGAAATTAAACTACACAACTCTCCTTTTTACTACATCTTCAAATGGCTACGGAAGAATGGAAACTGACCCTTCTTTATTATAAAATAACACAGAACAATTACTTCTATAAATGAAACATTATCTATACAACGATACAGACACAAGATAAATTGAACTATTTAATTAACTAACATGTTAAGCATCCACTATTATTTATATCAACATTCACTGTGAAGTGTGAGTCTGTTCTCAGCTTTTCAATAAAAGTTATAAGAAGATACATTATTTTATAAGATTTTTAATGCGAATCAATCACTTTCAGTGTTGACATCCTCAATCAATTAACATATGAAACACTCCTAAGTATAACAGCCAACAAACAGATGAGAAAGGAAAAAAGATGGGGGAAAAAAAAAGTACTATTCTCATCCTCCCATGAATTCTTGCTCAGAAATTGCAATAAAATTTACTGTTTTATCAAGGCTTGCTGGAACTTAGTTTCAAAGAGTCACCAGAAAGCCAGGCCATCAATTTTTCTGTGTCATGCAGAGACAACATGGGAGCTAAAAGCTGCACTCAGCTGTTTTGCTTTTTGGGAGAACATGGTAGGATTAAGTAATCACCATTTACTACATATCTTTTGTTGCTCACTGTATTCTGTGGCATTTAGCATCTGTGTTTGCATCTGTTTTTTAAAAATACTGGTTTTCATTATGTTAATAGAAACGTGTATAACTATGTCTGGGACGGTAGGCACCAACGAACAGGCATGTGCATACCCATGCACACGCAGGGAGAAAAACTGCTTTCAGCTAGCATCGCCAGGTATGTATCTTTCTAATAATCGGTATTATGTTTAAATATTTAGTACTGTGGTAGGTCTTGGTTTTGTTTTTTATTATACATACTTCTGTATTCTAACACCAATCTTTAAGTGAATACCTTCACTTTTGCAAAATTAGATTGTTTTTTTCTTTTAACTGAGGCATTGGAAAAGATGAAACTGTAACATTTGCTGTGTGAGAGCATTAATATATTAAAGGAATATGTTTTGATCAACAGAGGGCACTCTATGGTTTTCAAAGGAGCCTAATAGGAGCTTAAAAGGGTTGAGTATGAGATGACCAAGTATGGTTTTCGACAAGTCTTTGGTACTGGTCAATCTATAATTTATTGGAAATGCTACTGATTTCCACAATAACACAAAGTACAGGAATGAAAGTGAACCCCATCATTTGATAAAGTCAGATACTAGGAGTAAACCTGTGATGTACACAGTCAGCTCTTAGTTACCCCTTCAGAATTGTAAATTATGTGTAAAAGTTGTAACATACTCTGAGTTAAAAGTGTACTTACTCAAAAATGGTGAGTTTTACCATTGCTGGTTGTTTAAAAATTATATCTTTGAATATCATAATTGTAGGGAGGTCAGCCACTGCTGATGTTCCATACAGGGTGTTTCTTCCAGTTCATAAATAGGTTAGTTTCCTGGCACCAGTCTATCCTGTCCTATTGATTTTACTGACCATTTTGAATTCTGTTGTTCACTTATTTTCAAATCAAAATAATTGCATTTAAATCTAGAACTTGAAGGGGAATTTCTTTAGAGCAAGTTAGGTGTTTTTAGCCTATGTGTCTAGAATGCATGGAAGTAGTGGAGTAATCTAATAAAGATGTAACACAAAATAATTCATTGATATAATGTAAAACTTCACAAATTCCTTAAAAGTAAACTGATATTTTCAAATAGAAGCCAAACTATGAGAGCTTGGCAGGAATACTGAATGTAGAACTACTGCACATTAAGGTAACGTGCACGTATTTGCATAAAGTAGACTGATCCTGCTAAAAACCCTAAAACTCAAATTGGGAAAGCAATGATGCACCTTAGCCCTAGAGAACACAGGAGTTAAGCGCCGACACAGTTTTAAGCATGTGCTTGATTCTCTTCAACAAAACACGCAAGCATGCATTCCACATGTAAAGGTGGGTGCACATGTGTTAGGCAGTATAGGCATCTCTAGCTAGCAATAAGGTACTAAGGGTTATGGCAGAGAAAGGTATAGTAAGTCCCCATTTTATCCATTCATCTGTATTAATCTCCCAGAGAATTACTGTATCATATGTGTTTGTAATTACAGACAGTAAGAGAGCCAGTGAAGAACTAGTCAAAATTTAGAGGGCAAATTCTTATCTCTTTGCCATGCCTATGAGTGCGGAATGAATTGAGGGATTTCAGTGAAGCTGCTGGAAGCGTACGTGGATCACAGCCTAGCCCTCACAAGGAATGAGAATTCCTTTATTGCAAACCTGACGAGTAGATGTTAAAAGCTGTTTTCTGCGATTTAACACTTACACTTGCCAACAGCTGTTTCAATATTTCTAAACACAATTCCCACTGGCTGCCAAAGAACCATAAATTCATTTCTGCATATTTTTGAGTAGAAGGCATAAAAATAATTGTGTCTGATTAAACCCATTTATGCTTTCGTATCTTATAAATATTTAATAGATATGAATTGTTGAATTGTTGCAATATATTATATCTAAACAAAAATTTCACCGTGAGTTTGACGCAGGTTATCTTCAGAAGGTTACGAAGCAATAATTTATTAGGCAGAGTTGGGTTGTTGTATTTCACAGTTTCATTCCAGCTAGAGCCCACAGTGTCTGGTAAGCGACAGCACAACTCGGGGCAGCATGCTGCAGGAGATTCAGGTGTTCTTGCTGTCTCCAGCTTCCTGACAGTGAACTGTTTTAACATTATAGATACCCAGAAAATTTCTGTCTGTAGGAGAAAGAGATCTTCAGAGCGCTGCTACAAAATATTGCTTCTCTACAGGGTATGTTTTCTTCCCCCCGGAAAGTTAAACTGTGGGTAGTGTTGCTGAACACTTGTTCCTGCAAGAAATGTATATTTGACTTGTTTAAATATGAAGAAGCATGCGTGATGCTAGCAGACACCGTGCTTGCACGTGTGGAGCTACAGAGACTGAGTTTTGCTTCTTCCCGCTGAGCACATAATGCCTTTCATCACATAATATCTAACCTTATGTGTTCTACCACAGTCCTTGGTAACACTTCATTTTAAGTGTGCCAGCATTATTAATTCATTTGGTATTCACTGTAATAACACTGATCATAATTAACTCATTCTGTAGCCTTGTGAATGTCGTTAGTACTCACATGGAATTCCACTGCAATTCAGCATTAATTAAGGTACCACCTAATTTTCGCGGAGAAACAAGAGCGTGTGATCTGTCTCACGAAGTAACTCCCTTAACATCTCAGAGCGGTCCAAATATTTGGAGTGTATGGGTGTGGTGAATATGTTGGATATATTCCGTCTATGAGGAAAAATGTGTATACTGTGTGGATAAATTATGCAAGAACAATGTTGTCTAAAATACAATACACACATGCCTACTCTGTACTTCATTGTGTAAAGTATATTGCACTGCATTTAATACTGATAAATTTATTTCTTTCTAATTTACAAAACATGTATATAGCCAGGCTGCCTTTCTAGAGCTTAAAAGCAAAGGTATACAAGAAATATCTTTAATTTTTTTTTCAAATCCCCTTTTAATTTTCTAAAACTATACCCACATATACATATTAATGCATAGCAGCTGAAGTAATCTTGTTATATCAGATACCATGTAGTAGTTTAACTAACCAGCTTGCTTCAATGACATTGTGAACTAAATAATCTCCTTTAATTGAAAATAGGCATAAAATTGTTATGCTTTTTTAAAGCATGTTGTAAATCTGAAAATTAGTATACTGTAAAATAAAAATACATGTTCAATTTCATAGCAACTTAGTGAAGCTACATGATGTCAGTGTCTCATTTAATATTTTCAGGGATTATTAACTTTGTTGGGGAAAGTGATTCTAGGCAAAAAATGGGTAGGCAGGGACTCAACCTGCAGACTGATTTTCTGTGCTAGAGTTTCTTGAACATTCTTTCAAAATGACCCACTTTTAGTAATTTTCTAACGATGGAGAGGGCAGATATATGTAAAGTATATCTATATACTGTGTGTTCACACAAAACCAGATCACATCAACAGAATATTTGGGATGTCTGGTTTAGCTTGTTTGATAGTACTGGGTTTGTGTGGGAGCATATGTGAACTTTTCATTTTGCTATGCTAAAAAACATCTCAGTTGTAAAAGGGAAGTTTGAAAACTGAAAGCAATGCCATATGATTTAGGCTGTTGCCTCAAGTCTAAATTATACTCATTAAACTATCAGTCCACAAAATCTTCTGAATGAATTTCTCTTGGTCTACACGAAGGAACCAAGGGAATTAAAAATAAACAGAGTTCTGCCAGTAAATGTCTTAAAATAATATTGATTTCTTTTACAGTCCAAACCTGTGTTGTGGAATCCTCTCACCATTGGAAATCAATGGCAAAATTTTAATTGACTTCAGCAGGGCCAGCATATCATCTATGAAATTTAAGGTTGAGACTGTGCTATATTTTTTAACCCACTGCACTGCAAACCGCAGCTTGAATAGAAATCTACTCTTCTTTTATAAGTAACTATGCCTCCCATTAGCAATAGCAGGTGTTACATACTAAGTGGAAGAGGAATCCCCATATTCTATACAATATTAATTAGTGAGACAGCAGATATGAGACATTTAGACACAGCATAGTGAGGTTCAATACTATAATTCTTAGAACTTACAGCATTTTTAAAATTGAAGTATGAAAGGCAAATAATTTATTTTTGAACACAGAAACACTGAGGAAATATGATCTTACTTTAGGGAAAAAACTGCAATACTCAGTTTATAACCTCTTAGATAGAAGATCTGTCATCTTGGCTGCTTTGTGAGGTGATGTCCTGCTTCGGAGACTGCAGGCAAATATGTTTAGGTGCCCATCGTAGCCACCAGTGAGTTTTTCAGAATTTTTGAAGTCAAGCCCTGAATTCAGCTCCCTAATCTGAATGGATATGCCTTTGACTCTATGCTTTCTATTTCCAGAGTTTGGGGTCTTCATTGTCTAGAAGCAATAAAATTAATGCTCAAAATCTTGCCAAATTTATTTAGGCAACACTCCTAAAAGGAAAATTCACTTTGAGAGTCTTGCTGTTGCAATAAACTTTTTTTAGCTTGTCTAGCAATCATCACTTCCTGATAACTCTCAGAGCAAGAACGTTCAAAACCAATTTGACGTGATCACTAGGACAGCACACTTAATTTAATGTTGAATTTCTGTGGTGTTTCTTATGTGGAAGGAGAAGTGGATCCTGAATCATACAGCTCAGTTCTCAGTTTGACCTTCCCACGGGACATTTGGATCTTCATCACATGGAGCCGGATCTAGTCTTCTCCTTGGAAATACTCTAGGTGCAATTTCTGTTGCATTTGGTGTTTTCTTATAATTTAGGTGATCAAACCCATTTCCTTTTCCTCAAAGTTCTCTAACCTGAAAAAATGTGAAATATTTTGCTGGTCTCAAAAAGATTAAAAAAAACCACTTTAAATATATGAGAGAGATCTAGATGCTCCTTCTCCAGGTGTTTTCTGTTATGCAATAGTACAGCAAAAAGGAGCAGAGGGGCATCAGGTATCTCTCCTTTTGGTCCTTGCTTATGAAAACTGAGCTGCAAAGAATTAGTTAGACTATGTACTTTGGAAAACATGGGAGAGGACTGGTGCCAATGAGAGAAATGTGTAGTTGAGACAGAATTAGATACTACAATCAGAAAATAATACTTTCTCTTAATACTCTAAAATAGATTAATAAGTGAAAGCATACAATAACTGTAAAGTTGTAAGAATAGAAATAGTGGAAAGAATAGTGGAAACAGGCAGGGGGGGTATGAAAAGAATAAATATAGTGAGAGGGAATACCATAGAACTGATTAACTCCGCAAAAATCTCCTACTACGGTAGTGTTTACCATAGTGGACTAGTCCCACATTAATACAACATTTAATTAGAATACTTACAACCTCAGTGCAGGAACATGAATACCACATTGTCATATGCTTTTTCCTTAATTTCTGATTTGTTTAGTTTCTCTTCACTAGTGGAAAGAAATAATTTTTCTTCCAAATAGGTATAGTTGTTTATTATGGTAATAATTAAAATAATGATAATAGCAAAAAATTACGATACCAGAAATCAGACTAGAATTTGAGCTTATCCAAAGCATGAACTACCCTGTCATGTAAGTAGTACCTCAGAAGTATTTAAAATTTAAAATCACAGAGACGTTGCATCAATTAGATTATACCAATTGCCAAAGACATATGGGACATAACCAGATATTAATAAGTCATAATAGATTTAAATCAGCTCATGAAATACCAAAAAAAATTGCTTTTGCATACATTGATTCGTATACCCAACTTAAATAGATTGCTCTCTAAGTCAGAAGGGAAATGCTATTTAAAATAAATATAATCTTTGAAGAAACCAAGTTAGTAACTGAATGTGCACTACAGGCTCTATCTCATGGATATCCTTTAGCAATCATAAGGCTTTCTCAGTTCTTCTGGGCTTAACGACATAACACCCGAGTTCAGAATAGTGACATATATCAGTAACATCTCTGTTGCTCCTGCTTGACTTAGCATCTGATCTCCTCATCCATGTTAGGTGAAGCAGGTCTCTGAACTCAGATCTTGGCAGATCAGAAAGATTTTCTTGACAAGTTTTCTTGACCTTGTAGCATTTAAGGGGGCCATTTTGCATGCATAAGCGCACATATTTCCTATTAGGCGGTGAATTTAGGCTCCATAAGAACCCACATGAAGATGAATTCTTTAATATTTTTGTGTGCGTGTGACTTTCAAGATCCTAAGGCTGTAGGTTCAGCACACTGCTGGGGAGTGATGCATAGTATTTTTAGCTTTTAAAAACCCCAAATAAAGGTTGGTTAGATCTTTATCATGTTTTCTTCCAGAATTATAAAGCCTGTGGGTGAAACACGGAGAAAAAAATGGTAGAACTGTGACAGAATCACCAAGTAGTTGAAGTTGGAAGAGGTCTCTGGAGGTCATCTAGTCCAACCTCCTGCTCAGAGCACAATCAGCTCCAGCAGGATGCTCAGGAAGACAAAACGGTGGTTCTGAGCACGAGGGCAGTAGGTTTTCATGACCAGGTCTCCTCAGCTGCTGTATGACATCAGGCTACTCATTAACTACTTTCCACCTCAGAGGCCCCATCTGTAACAGAGAGATGTTAAATTCTAGCACAGTTCCTAACCTTTCCCATAATTTCTAGAAAAATTCCTCTCCCATAGCAGTGGGAGATTTTCCTAAGATTATTTAAGAAGCTGCTTTAAGACTTTAAGACTACCTAAAGCACTCATATGCTACACTTTAAAACTGTTGTAATTCCTGTCTTCACAGGGTCTGTCGACATAAACTCATCCATCCATCACCATCAGAGGAGGCTTGAATGAGTCCTGCTGACTCTTTGCAACTAGTTGTAGTGCTGAGCTTGAAACTTCTTGCAGGCATGTTGTGAGCAACACTTCACAGCAGCGCTGTCAGCCAGCATTCATTGTGAGCCTACAGTAATTATCCACGCAAGTACTGTGCAAAGACTAATGGAAGGTGGTCATTCCTGTTGGACGCTTCCACCATGCCCTCTGTTTTAGCTGCATCTGCCTTAATTTGCACCCAAAGTCATACTCCAGAAAACAGAAGAAAAAAATATTTAAGATGTGATATATTTACTTGAGAAAAGGCCTCTTGCATGTAAGGCTGGTGTTTTAAGCTTCAGCTCCCCAGGAATGCAAGGCTAACACTCAGATGAAATCCTGGTATTTCAAATACCACCTATGATAAAAGTTCTCAGAATTGAGTTTATGAGCAGGAGGACTTTCCCAGTTGTGCAGCAGATCAGGGCATGTTCTGTTGGCATTTTTGCTGGGATTTGGAGTGTGCTTCTATAGCAGATGTCCTCACTGTCCTCAGTCAGTGAGCCTTTGCTTGCCTTGGGGTGCAATCTCTGCGTAGCAAATTCCTTTCAGAGTGGGCATGCAGACTGCAGGACTGAACTAGAGCATGACAAAAGCCCTGAGCTGTATATAGTGAGATCTTCAGGTCCTCTGCACCAACTGTTCCACTCTACATAGCCCCTCTTCTTGGCCCCATGCTCCTTGTTGTGGCTATAGCCCCAAGGGGCTCTCTCCATTAATGCTGTTTCCAGAAGGGAATTAGTTAAGTTGCTTTCACAGTAGTTTCTTTCATCTCTTCCTCTGGCAGTTGCATAGGATCAGAACAAGAATTGGATTAGAATACTTGTAGGTAGTCTTTCTACTCTTCCTACGACAACAACTGTGACACCAGTGGGCGAAAAAGCTTATAGGTAGCAGAGTGTTCCAGGTGCCATTTTTTCTGAGGACTTGTTATTGGAAGATATTTTGTATGCATATAATCCTTTTGTTTTTAAAGACCAAGAGGGAAATATACAATTTTCCTGCAATTTAATGCAAAGAAAAAAGGGGAAAGGGAAAAACAAAACCAACCAACCAACCAAAGAAAGCCCCCAAACCCCAAATAAACAAAAAGGACTATAAGGCATTTTTGACCTGAAGTTTTGAAAACAAATTCAGAATTTTTTAGCTTGGGCTGAAGCAATGCTTATGAACACTAGGAAATATATGGAATAACTAAGAGCTATTTACTTTTCTATGGTGCCATTGGTGATCATAGTATGATTTTGTATTTACATGTTTCAAAGATAGAGATTAGCCTTTCCCAGCATCCACACAAGAAATTAATCCAAACTCAATGATTAACTGAACCCCAGTTAGTTATATGTCCTCTCTTTAGCAAACTACCAATAAACACTTGTAGGAAGAATGTCAGACAAGATTACGTGTCAGTACCATTAGTATCTGTAGATCATCTTTCTTATTCTACGGTTAGATAAGAAATGTTTTGTCAGGAGCCATGCAGAAATGAATTTCGTATTCATTGGCACTGCTTGGCAGAGATAACATGGCAAGTAGTAAATGGATCGTCATTTCAGCTTTGAGCCCTTGAGGGTTCATTTATAAGAATTCCTACAACCAAGCATGCAGTCAGGTGAAATGCATCCTATTCTGGTTTTCATATGAACTTAATGTCTGCCCCATACAAGCCTGAATTCCTCACTTTATATTGTATTCCCCATTTTTCCTTCTATACCATCTCAAAGTCTCCGTTATTAATTTCGTCCTTCAGTGTCTCCCAGCAAAGGTGAGCAGTGGCTTGAAAGTTCCCTGTTGATATTTACCAGGACTCCTCTATCACAACTTGCTCTTCAGGGTTAACACAATAAGCAAGGTATTAAAAATGTCTTTAGATGTGTAAAGATGCTATTAGATATCCACTGGGTTTTATAGACATGCCTCAGTGCCACCAAAATATAGGGGACTGACACCTACTTTGGATTTTTTTAAAATCACATGCAACATGTGTCTCTCTTTAACCCTCAAAACAGCTTTGTATACGCTTATACGTTGTTCTCAAGTGTCTAGCACTGGCTATGCCTACTGCATATTGCCCCTTCAACATCGTCTTGAAAAATGTGGCATTAAAAACTAAATAGCCTTTCCACTAGTAATCTTTAGGTTCATGAGACTCCAATTCTTACATTCCATCATTTCAAAATCTGAGTATATATTGCAATGTGCTTTCTTATCTTGTTTTTCAAAATGATTAAATATATCTTACTTTACTTCTATTACAATTGACCATGTCCTTTATAGCTATGAAAGAATGGCTTGAAATATCCATCAATAAGAAAATAGTTTAAAAAAATGTAGTTAAGTACTTCTTGTAGCAACAAGAAGTAGCATATGCAGTAGTCAAGGATTCCATTAAATTATATGGTGCTTCAGAAAAGCAAGCATTTAAATCAGTTACACAGAGCCAGAAAGTAGATTTATGCTTCTGAGAGAGTAGGGCAAAAAATAAATAAGTTTGATAGGAAAATAATTCAGAGTAGCTGATGAGATGGTGGATTGAAAAAAGAAGAGTAAGATGTTCTCCCCTCATAGGAAGGTTATATGAGGACTGCAGCACAGCGGGGCTGTGGTGGTCCTTCAAAGGGGAGGTGACCATGGAGCGAGCCTGTAAAGGGATAATTCCTAGCATGTGGCGGAGCTGTGGCTGGAGAATAAGCTGCAGCATTTGGTCTAAAGCAATTATCAGGCCACAGCCCCTGGGGTCAGGGTCTGCACCAGCTCTGGGGACTGATGGCCAGCTGCAGGTTGTTTCACACCCTGCCTGAACTCTGCCGGTAGTGAACGTCAATCTCCAGGCCCCTGGATGACTGCTGCTTGCAAAGTTCGTGAGGTCCTGTGTTAGGTGGGAAACTAAAGTTCGAGGTGCCAGCGGGTGTCCGTGACTCCTCTTGCCTGGAAAGAGTGGTCTGATATTCCCAGGGCACTTCAGCTTCCCAGGAGCAGCCAGAACAACAGCCACGAACTTCTGCCTCCAAACTCGGCAGAGCAGAGCACAGGGCACTGGCCCTCCAACCCACTCTGAGCTCAGACTAAGGGTCAGCTCCTCCTCCCACATAAATCAACACCCTGTATTATTCCCAGACCTCTCACTGCTAAGGGGGAACCCTACAGCTGGGACCACAGTTTTCTTATTTAAACCAAATGAGGAAAACTGACTTACTAAAAAGGTCATTCATTTCAACTTTCCTGACCTAAGCAGCAGGGACTGAGTTATGTTACACGTGCAAGAGATAATCCCAAGAGAAGCTGGTTTTCGATGGTCACTCTGCATTTTAGTCCTGACTTTGTCTTTTAAGCATACTGGGCCTAATTTTACATGCGACAGTGTGCAAAGACTGACGTGTAGGCACATTATCCCAGCTAGGGTGACAAAGGGGTATCATAGTTCCAGAGACAACATTTTCTTTGGGATCCCTTCCTGAGTGTCTGCAGTATCTCTCCTGTATCAGCCTCGGGGGTGCTGCTCTTGATTCTCAACACAAGCAGCCAGGCTGCAGGGGACAGCTGGAGCCTTGAGTTGCTTATACTCTCTTGTTGGTTGCACGATGGCACTGAGAGATATGATGGTAGCTCCTACCTTTACCTATCATCTGTGCCACACAAAGAAACTTATTTACCAAATGGGTCATAGAATGGTTTGGGTTACTTTGCATGTGTTAATACTGCCTACTGCTTTTCTGTTGCATTTATTCCTGTAAGGCCTACTTCAGCAAATATACAGTCAATAGCATTTTTCATTTGCTTGCGTGCAGATGAATATGGTTTGTAAACTTCTGAAATGTCCCTTCACAAGGTAAAATAAAAGAATCTTTGTAGCCATCATTAAATGTCTTCACTGCAATATTTACTACTGCAATCAGGACAAACCAAATGGAGGTTTTTGGCATGAAAAAACAGTCTTAAAAAGACACAGGGTATTGTTGTTTTCCTTGCAAAGTATAAAATTCCTCAAAAATTACATGGTGTCACACAGCCTGCCATAGCTTATAAAAAAAATGATGCACTGCCTTTAGTTTTATTAGGAAAATTACACTGTGTTAACTCTTTGTGCCTTTGAGGGCACGTCTCTGCATTGCACAGTAAAGCTTATTCCAGACAGATCTGTGCCTTGTACACAGCGCAGGGTAACAGTGTATGGAGACACTCGCTCTGGAAAGACTGACTCAGAGCATTTCATTGGCACAGGCAAAGCCTGCGGCCCAGGGGCTGGGAGCCAAACTGCTCCTGGCCTGGGAGGGGGAGAGCTCTGGATAACAAGGGGACCTGCTGCTAGGGAGATGGAGGCATGGCAGCAGTGAGGGAGGCTGCAAGGATGAAGTACATCTTTGATGCCTTCCTCAGTAATGTCAGCCAACTCAGAGTTTTTTGGTCTCTGGCATAAGCAAAGTAGGCAACATAGTAATACTCAGTGCCACAGGAGACTGCTCGAGTTGTCTGAACGTAATCACCTGATTTACTAAAAACTGCCCTGCAGCAGGACCCATTAACTCCAAACACAGGCTGCCCTGCCTGCCAACAGGCTGTCCTGCTCCTAGTGTCAGGGTAGCCTGGCCACTGATTTCATGGGGATCTCTGCACCACATGTTCTTGTATAGAGCAGACCTTCCCCAATACTCCAGAACTATGCATTTTTACCCATAAGCACAAAAGAGGCCACTTTGTGAGCTTGGTGTTCAAAATGGGAAACCTAAAGCTAGGCACCTAAGAAATGTTTGAAAAATTGATCTTCTGAGAGTATGCTACCTCGACAGCCCTAACACTATTACACCTCCCATAAAGCAAAGTTGTATGAGACAACAAAGCAGAAAACACATGGGCTGTGTGCATCAAATATATCTCTAACTCCTAGAGATTTTATCAGATTAATGAACAACCTCTGTAGATATTTGCTAGTCTTTCTAACACCTAAAACATTAGGTCAGAGGTTTTGTAGCTGCATTGTCAAAAAACCAATGATTTTAAATCTTTTTCACAAAAGAGTTTCTTTAACCCTTTCAGGACAATCTCCCCTTTAGCCAGGATTTAGCTGGACAAGTGCACTTTCCCATATAAAAGACATGGGTGATCACTGCCTGTTGAATTCCCATGTTGAAGGTGCCTTCCAAAAAGTATAGGTGAGAAAGACATGGTGCTAATTTATTCTTGTATCAGTGACAAAGGAGGGTGGAAAGCAAAAATGAGGTGTTCCTGCTTAAAGCAAGAAATGTGGTTGCAAATATCAGTCACCCTTTGCTCACAAAGGAATGAACTTGCCCATGTAGAACATAAAGTTCTTTTAAGGATGCAGATGAAGCGAGTTGTAATGGAGGTATGATATCTGCATCAAGCAAATTTTTTTAGGTATCTTTTTGGGGCAATGTTGATAGATTTGAGTAACGTTAGTTGAAGTCTAATATTCACAGTGAAGGGGTGTGTGAAAATAAACTGCTTTTGTGAATGACTAAAGGTAGTCTGAAGCTGAGGTATTCAGTCTGCACATAACCACTTATTGCAAATGAAGTACAGAGTAATGGAAAAGATCTTCAGGACCATCGCCTTGATCCTCAGCGTAGCCTTGGGCAGTGGGAGAGAAATCAGAAATAACAGACACAAAATGTGGAGTAACTGGGTGGCTCTGGTAAGACCGTCAGACAAACCCCATGTTGTGGCAGTGTTCTCCGGTCTGTCAGCTTGACCATGCAACACCAAGACCTATTGCCTACAGAAAAACTAAATAAAAATATTTTTTTTTAAATGCAGAACTTGATCAAGATACAAACCCTGAGATTCAAATACTCCATGTCTGTCCTAACCAGTGTATTGTAATGTTTTTCACAGTTCTTTACTGATTTAATAAATCCAATGCCCACAGGCAGACTCAATAACAAAGACTTAAGGAGTAATATCTTTGGTTCAAGAGGCTTCTGAGGCAGTTGGTCCTGAGATTTCTATATAGGAAGAACCAAAAAACAAGTCCTGCTATATCTTAGCCTCATTTATTGTCTAATTTTAAACATTGAGTGACTGCATTCTAAAGGCAGAATTGAAACTATTGGAACAAAACTACATCTGTTGTTAAATTTCTCTTTATTAAGGAAATGCAGATAGGAAACTCATCTGCTGACAGCAGGAACTTAGTCACTGACTATGAAAAACAATGAGTGCAGCAAATACAAACAAATGTCTGACCTAAGTCATTAGCTAAAGAGGTCATTGTAGAAAAAGATGTTAAAATGTGTTATCAAGAAATCACTCAGATTTAAAATAAGCAATTACTGGTAAACATCCAGTGAAAGGCAGAGTAATTCTCCTAGTTGTCAGGGACTTCTGACTGTTCACACCAGCCCTCACTCTAGACCTCTATTTTAATAGATTTTCAAAGAAATTTTTCATAAGACCTCCAAGAATTGTGAAGATGGCTAGAAATGTAATTGACTGATCTGTGGTTTGCCTCCAGCTTTTCATCCTTCAGGGGATACTTGGTTCATATTTCTCAGAATTTCTCTGTAACCTTTAGGACTAGGAGTTTAGTTCTGGGATTTATTTTCCTGTCTTTGGCATCTCTAATGCTGGGTATCTAAGTCTGCTCTTGTCATCCTTAGCTCTCTTTATAGTCAAGGAGGAGTAAAAGGCACTTCCAGTGGGGATTTACTCCAACACAAGAAAAATGTCTAAGCTGTGTAAAAGAAATTCTTCCTGTGGCCACTGCTCCTCTTTATCTTCTCTAGCTTTTTTTGAAACCAGCAATAACTGGTGTAGACTTAAGCGTCTACCTCTGGGACTTCTACAGTCAGATGAGATGAATCTTAGCTCGTAAAAGAAATATTTGTTTCAGTGCCAACTGAGTTTATTACACAACATCCTGCTTTGAGGAGTTGGTGGTGTCTGGAAAAAATAATTAGGAACCAGATCACAAAAGCTGCCTATTACCATTTGCATTGTTAATTCTGTCATTTTCTGATCGTTGCTGTTGACCAACATCTCTATTTTGATGTTTATTTTAAGAGGTCCGGTGTAATTAGTAGTTGCTTTTTTTTTTTAACAAGCACCAAGGAATTAACATCATCTTTTGTCAACATGTAATACTTTGCTGTATGCATTTATTACCATTACACAGTAGTAAAACCCAAGAAGCATATGCTTGCACAACAATAATTTTAAACATTTATACTCTTTTTGTCCTAGCACTAAATTGTCAGGAATCAGCGGGTACTTTGATGCAGACTACCTGCTCACCAGAGGCTGTCAGGAAAGCGATAATGCAGAGAGCCGCCACACCAGCCTGTATTTGTTTGCTCTGTGTCAGCTCTTGGCTACCAGAAGAAGAGGTAGGGGATGAGTCCAGAGACCATTTAAAAAGTAAAATCCCAAACAGAAGCAAAAAAACTGTTAAAAAAAGAGACCCTGGCCAATGTTTGAACGAAACTGTGTTTGTGGTGCTGCAGATTTAGGACGTCCACTCATGGCCAGGAGAGAGATGGTGGGATGAATGTTGCACACAGTTGTACATACAGACGGCTTTTCAAACTGGGAAAAGGGACGTCAGTAACTTGATGCCCATGTCTCTCTTCTGGGCCCTCTCCTGCTTCAAAATCCTGCAGCTTAATTCTGTTTGTTATCTGTGGCATTATGAAAACAAGCACTGTAATTCTGTCTTTGTTTAAAAAAAAAAAGAAGACTAGACATATCCACACTATCAGAAAGCAGAATTGCTGATATTCCTCACTGGCACAACTTTTGACATCAATAGGACAATAATAACTCAGAAAAGAGAGGAAATAAAAAGAACTTTTTCTTAAGAAAGGACAGTGTACTAGAGATGGGGAGATTTAAATGAAGGAAATAATTCTCTAACCGAGAAGCGTTGCTACACTATCAGCACAGTCTTTTGCTGTGCTTTTTGAAATGCAGCCTATTAATGATTTGCCATGCCAGTTTCAAGAGAAAAGGGGGATCTTTATGGGAGAACATGACGTGAGTATGAGCACGGTTGCTGCATGTTATGAGCATTCATCAAGACATTAACCTCTTCTATTAACTTGCAGAAAAGACCAAAGTTCACACAATGTGGATGGATTAGAGACTGCCATGGAGTGACAAGGTAGCAGAATATTTTCTACTCTTTGTGTAACAGAAAGGAATTGCCTCAGAGGAGGCCAAACCTGCAAACTTTGTCCTCAGGGAACTTCCACCCCAAAACCTGAACAGGGACAGAGCCATCATTTTGGGG
This sequence comes from Phalacrocorax carbo, assembly GCF_963921805.1. Lineage (NCBI taxonomy): Eukaryota > Metazoa > Chordata > Aves > Suliformes > Phalacrocoracidae > Phalacrocorax > Phalacrocorax carbo. Next base: position 133,374,404 of record NC_087514.1, read on the forward strand.
CAACCATGGCTTCCAAATCAGTGTGTTATTGAGGATGGCAGGTCTCTTCCTCTACTCTTTTTCTGACTACTTGATTGAGTGGATTATTTTAGATTTACATCTGTTCTATGTTTTTATGAAAAAAAAAAAAAACAACCACTTTGTAATGGAGGTGGTGTTTTTTTTTTTAAAAAAAGAGAAATTACATGCTTAATATTAATGACAAGCGTTAATAAATTCAGTCAACTCCTGTACAACAGACATAATGCTCTTGGCATCCCTGCAAGAAACAAAGCAGAACAATTATGAGTCATCAAATGTATTTGTCAGAGGATTTTGTATTGTAAAAAAAAGCCTGTTCATGTTAGCATAGTGCTGAAAGACAAGGAGTGAATTATAGCTTGGAAAGTGATGGGATAGATATAAAATCCAAGGGTCCAGAGGCCAACTGACTATATAGGCTCAGCTGGAGACAGAAAATACATGTTATGTATTTTTTCAATGGATTCTTCCATTTATCCTGTTAAGAAGTAGTGACTCCCCAAATCAAATGTGAGTTAGGCTAGAATTTTAATCGTACTGGAAACGTTGCCACTGCAATTGGTATGTGAAGCTCTCCTAACTGATTGTTATGCTATTTGTTCTACTGTGAATGCAGAGAACCAGCAACACAGAAACAGGAGCTGTGGATAACAGGACAGGCACAACGACATGCATGCAACTACATGAAAAGTGCATTGCTTTTGATGCAGTGGCACGTAGGCATCCTTCCTTCACGGATGCCAGTGTCAAGGGGACTCCTGGCCCTGTTCTGATAACCCAGAGAGTTTGCAGCAGCGTTCTCATAAACATTAAAACTCCTTTGTATTGTTGTCATTGCACAAAGAAACTTCTGAGAGGTGCCCCCAGGGGTACATGCAGATAAGAATCTGTCTGTTGGCATTCTAATATTATGACCAGGACTAATTTAGAAAAATGACGTAACAATCTTTTTAAGGTATAGCAGAAGAGCTTTAATTACTCTTTGCACTTTTTTGAGGAAAAGAAACATGGCTGCTATTGGAGACTTTCATTCTTTTACAATTAAGACATGAGATAGGCAAATAGTGTAGTTTTATACTTGCCTTCAGGGTGTGATTTTAAGATAGTTAATGAAGACTTTGAAAACTGATGGGTGGAGGCTGAACATCAGAGAGAAGGGAACAGATACTCTCATCACAACTCCATTTGTAGGCTTGCAGAATATCAGGAGGCTTTAATCAATGTTGTACTGGAAGTTTCAGTGGTCACATGTTTATGTTCTGTCCCATAGGGATAAATTAATTTTTATAATAAAAGCAGCTCTGATTCCAGAAGAATAATATTTTATAGATCCGTTGTAAGATTAAAAGAAATAACTTCAAGAAAAAAGTGGGAACCTACTGATTCTGTGCTCATGAAGGCTGAGATTCAGCTTTCTCCAAAGGCTTTCACTAGATCCTGGGTATAAGTCCTTGACATAAAGTTTTGGTAGGACTTAGGGCCTTCTGCAATAAAACAGAATTTCAGGAAAATGTATAAAACATCCAGTTTGATATAGGAATATTTTGTTGTTGCAATACCTTGCAGAACTTTTTTTTTTTTTTTCAGTAAAGGAAGGTCAAATAATTCTGTGAATTGAGCTTAGTTTTATATCCAAACTAAACACTGGAATTTTATGTGCCTACAAATCAGGGAAGAAAAATCAAAGTGGGAAGAATTATGGTAATTTCAGATACCTCTATCCCAGCAGCTCTCTGCCCTCAGTTGGGTCAGCTGTAAAACTGGGATACTGTTCAGACACTCTCCAAGCTCCTTGCAATAGAATTTCTTATTTCAAGCATGTTTTTTCTTCATGAGAAAGTATTAAATGTCCTCTGTGGGGCTCTGTGACATCTTGTGGGAGTTCCAAGTAGAATTTTAATTTTCAGAGGGTTTCATGCACTGATTTCTTTCTTTGTGACAACATTATTTCATTACCATAACAGGATAGATTTCTTGTCATGGGTGCTTTCTTCCTTACCTTTTCTCCCATGAAAAAATAGGACCAGCAGAGAAAGGACATGAAGGGCTTAGCTAAACTCCATCATGTTATGAGCTTAGTACAGTGCTGTTCTCAAAGTTGTAATGCTTATCTGACATGCATGAAAGTAATATATAAATGAAGATAAATAACTATCTACAAAAATTTTTTTTGTAATGCTCCCAAACTAAATGACTTTAAGTTCAGAAGCTTTTTTCTCTGTAAGCTAGCTTGGCAATATAATTGTTCAATTTCTCAAAGCTAAACTGTCACAATAATGCTTTAAATTAACACCTCAGCAACATGAATGCATTCTTAAAAAGCATAAACTGGGTTTCAGTATAGCTCACAATTGTGACCATCTCCAACTTTGGTGGAACTCGTCCCGATTTAAGCTGGCACACTGTTAGTGGGGTTCTCATCCCACAGATATTCACCCACTGGCAGTGGGATTAATCTCTTCTAACTCTGGTTGTCAAAAAAATTGTGTTACTACTCTAACCTTTTTATTTAGGCTCCTTCTATAGGCAATGGAGACAAGCACCTCCAGAGGGCACTTCATCTTAGATAGTCTAAGATATGTGCTACAACATAGGCTATATCTTTTCTCTAAGAGCTTGCCTTTCTCTTCAGAGAGTGCGTAAGAATACTAGCAAACTTTGGGCTGGCTAAATACCCCAAACACGTGAAATTACTTCCATGAGATGTCTCTGTTAGACCAGCTGGCAAACATTTTGTCAGCACTTGGAAATGCTACTTGTCAGCCCTCTAGCCAGTTTATACACTAAAGGCTTCTGTGGCAGGGATGTTAGAAGGCAACATGTGGCTCAAACAGCCACTCTAGTTCAGAGTGGTGTATTAGCTTAAACCCGTAATACAAGTGAGTTTGTGTTAACCTGTGAGGCTGTGAACTGAGATAATGAGGGTCAGGCAGAGAGTCCATATGCTCTTCCTGCTACTTGAAGGTAACCTCTGGCAGAAGTGTGGGGCAGAGGACAGTCAACACAGGTAATATCCTGAACCGCTGCAGCTAAATTTGCAAAAGATGCTGCCACTCCTGCCCAAGGCACTATTTAAATTATTACGGCAATTCTTAAAGGCATGAAGTCTGGATCTAATTCTCACTCATTGCCCAACTTTCCTTTTTATGCACTGATAATCAACCCCTAAATAAAACTTGGAATAAATTAAGACATCTACTCTTGCACCTTCCCCAAATCATTGGTACTGTTGTAATTGTGAAAACTGTAGCAATACTGAAAAGATGCCGATTGTAAGGATCTTTAAAAGCACTCCCTATATTACAGTTTAACTGACAAAGTAGTTTAGATCTGGAAGTGAAGAGGTGAATACTACTCTTAAAGAACTGCTGAAGAAAAACAAGATCAGGGGACCAGGAAGAGCCCTGGGGGTCAGCAAGCCCAGCTCCCTCAGGGCAGGCAGCTATGTGGACGTTAGGAACCAGGGCTATCATTTCAGCTCTAATGTCATGGCATGCAGTCAAAGCTATGCCACAGGCTGAAACAGCCGGGATAATCCTGGCTAAGATTTATGTTGCCCATGGAGACTAGCTATAGGAAAAGGCAATTAGCACAAAACCAGCATAGTGAGTAGTGCAACTGTACTGTTCCCTACTATAGATATGCCATTTACATGTATTAAACCAAAGATATATAAAGGTATGCTATTAGCCAGGCATTCATAAACACATGATACATACATTAAAAAAAATTATCCATAGTTAGTTCCAGTGTTCACTAGTAAGATTCCCTGCAGATTTGAATAAAAAAAAAGTTCTTTGGGTTGTGTAAAAGGGATTCCTATGGCATTTCTTAGTTTGACCTTCATTTTCCAACAGTTTCAATTTAAGATGACTGAGAATATGCAAATATATGAAAAGGGTAATTTTAGGCTTAAAGTTAAATAATTAAAAAAAGCCTAATAACACATTGCCTTATAATATTATTTCTCTTATTATACAAGTTTCTCTGTTTTGGTTTCCCTGGTTAGATACATCGGTATGTTTAGTCACAGTTTTACAAGGGAAATACATGTTTCTGCTAGGCCTTTAAATAACATTACAGTGATTAAAATTTATTTATTAAGAAAGTATAAACCTAGATGTGGTGCTTTACAAATCCCATTAAAGAGGCAGTCACCTGGAAGTGTCCGGGTTAGTTCCTTCAAGTATTAACATATTTTACTATTCTCTACACCTTGCCTGGTCATTTACACCTATGTAAATGTACAAGGAATTGAACATGCTGCTATAACGTAAATGGGTTAATATTGGCCATTAGTAACAGCTCATTAAAATGTATGGTTATCATTATTTTTTCTAATCCAGTGAATCTGATTTGCTATTTCCAAGCATCTTGTAGTACCTCCCAACTGTGCAAGCTACATAAGAGTGCCGTCAAACTTGGATTCTCCCACTTGGATGGAGGTTAGATGCAACTGAACACGGCCAGTGATTGGCTGAACTGTCAATAAGCTGGGGACTGCCACATCCAACTGAGGGAAGATGGAGACCTTTCATAAGAGGGATGGCTGAAAAGCTCATGAAACACATCCTAAATCATTGCTATTTTCAGCCCTATGTATGGAAATAAACTGACCTGAATTTCAGCTTCCCCTTTGAAAACGTGTATTACTCTGGAGCTCTTTCATAACCTTTCACTTGAGTGGTTGGAGGGATGAGTGGCATGGTGGTCACATCAGCCAAAATTCACGAGGGTTGTGTTAACACTGTACTTTCATGTCCATATTTAATACCTTCACAGGCATGGGAACACATGCCATAAAGCCTGATTCTTGTTTTGCTTCTGTTTATAGTAGGATAAATTCACAGACATAGAGATGCTCCTTGTTTAGTGTCTGGCAAGAATCTGCCTTTGATTCTACATACACAAAACAGAATTTAAATAAAGCCCAAAATTTTTTGTTTATAATATCGTGAAAGGTAAAGCAAACTCCAGTATGACTCTAAATATATGCAGCATAGTAAATTTAGATGCCTATAAGTAGTAAGGTGTTTAAATAACATTTTTAATGCTAAAAATGTAATTGTTTATCAGACTAATTAAGGTACTTTGCAGTACTTCGAGTTTCAGAATTTTTCACTCAAGTGACCAAAAGCAGATAATAAGATAGTTCAAAACTGATACCAGTAGGCAGAATACTGAACTTTCTAGTGCAGACACTTTACATCAACACAGTACAAAGGGAAGAGATGTCAATAAAACCTAACTATTTTTTCAAAGAAATAATACATACAAATATACTGCACAATACTACAGTAGCAGCAGATGTGATGTTATCAGGGTTTGACAGCATTTTCACATAAATTATTGTGTAAGCACAGTTTATCATTATGTGCAGGTGTTTTGCCACCTGTTTAATTCAATTTCAAGCTGATTTACACAGTTTTTAAGGCAACCTCCCCCAAATAACAGTTTTGCTTGTGTATCTACTAAAGTGGACAATTATATTTCCCTTCACTTCCCACTGGCCCCCAAAGGCACACAGTGAAAGTAGCAGCTTCTGTCCCCCTTTACATCCTTGTTTTAGCTGATATTGTAGGAAGTGCCATTATGCTGGTAGTAGCAGAGGGTGCCAGCCCCTCCAACGTGAATTTTTACCTGCTATATGAACAGTGGCAATTTCATCGCTTGTGTTTCACCTTTGTGCCTCTAACTCTGTGTTTATGGTGGTACACTATAGCCCATGCGAAAGACCAGTCCCCTCTTACAAGCTAAAACTCCTCTTCTGCAGGTGTTATATAGACAAATTAGTTATGACATATAAATCCCAGTTATTGCTTGGGTAGTCCTGATGCTTAGCACATGTGAGTTGTAAGATGCCGAGAAATGCTAACAGCTTTACAGTAAAGTAAAAATGAAGCAAGGATCACATTGCACCTGCAGGTGGGAATCCCAGCGTCAACATGAGTTCAGTGCTACGTTTATGCTAATACAACAAGAGAAATTAATTCTTACCCTACTTTTGGACAAATTAGATGTGAATTTTAGTCTAAATTTTTGATTCTCTTGTTACCTGATTCAGCCTGGTACTGTACCCTGGGGTAGGTTACAGCTGTTGCTGACCATTTTTTTGATTCTCTTCCCAATAAACAGACCGATTTGTTCCTATCATGTATTCTAAAACCCATCAAAATATCCAGAAAACTGTTAACATTATTGTCTCTTCTGACTTCATTACTACATGTAACCTATTTGCTTTTAGGGATAGTGGCAGTCTTTTTGATTTGTGCCAGCACCCCACAGAGCACAGGGGAGCACTGGTCTGGGAGTCACACTTCAGGGCTATGGAGGAGATTCACATTTCACAATATCCTCGAAACTCTATGTTATCTCAGCGATTCATCTTTTATCTGCTTCCATTGTCTCTATTTATTATAATCTCCGAAACTCCTGTCTCTGCATTTCCCAGCTCAGGATGGGTCTAGCTTGCAGATCCTTGTGGATCACCTGCTGGTGAGGGCTCCAAAGGGCCAAAATATTCCCCTTCCTTCCAGCTCTGAAATCTTACTCTGATTCTTTTATCTCCAAAATAAGCCCAAGATGATAAAAAGTTGTCAAGTTAGGTTCTGTCCTGATTCCATGCTGTGCTCTGTGTCTGCTCACAAGCAGAAGGGGAGACAGCTTTTTCTCTGCTTGCATGGGAATCGTGATTTTGTAGGAGTTAAAGGAACACCCTAGTGGAGGCATACGGCACACCTCTGCATGCATCACTGCCGACCGTGTTAGAAAAACATTATTCAGGCTGCTGAGATTAAAATTTCTCAAGCTGGAAATGCCAAGATTTTACAAAATGGCCCAATTCTGTGCCCTTCTGTGGCCATCCAATGCAAAAATGGCACCCAAAGTTGAATTTCTCTGTGCAGCCATTTAATTATTGAGGGTGACATAGTGTACAGATAGAAGATCACATTCAGGTTTATGTTTAAATTTGGTGTTTCAAGAGGTTTTTGTTCTTTATATGTGCATATATATGTGCATATTCTGCAACAAGCTTCTCAACAGGACAGAAACGCTGCAGCACTGCAGGAGACTGCTGCTACCTTCGATAAGAAGGTAACTGTATAAGCAGTAGATAGGATGAGGCAAGGAGTACCTGTACATGCTGAGGAAAAGCTCAGCTGCCTGTGCCCTTGAGCCCAGTCAAGAAATGTGGCATTTGCTAGGTGTGGTGTCCCAAGATGACATGCTCAACACTGCTTATTTTGATAGCTCCTAGGTCTTGTGTGCTCCCACTGAAGTAGCTGCTAGTAATAATGACTTTGTTAGTTGAATAGGTTCAGTCTTTAGAAGTTTGTGATCAAGATTTTTTTTGTAAATATTTTTGGCATGCTGCCAAAGCTTTTCTGAGAAACACAAATGTCAGGAGGGAAGCAGTGATTTTCAGCACTTTGTCTTAGCAAATGCTTAGTTAAATTTCATGAAATGAAAAACAAAAAGACAACAAAAGGAGAGTCAAGGCACATTTTCCCTGGTCCCTTCCTTATCACATTTCAAAATCCTGCTGAGGTAGGCAAGGTATAAGCGCAATACCTTAAAGGTTGTAAAAACTTTTTCTAATGTAGAAGGTTGTATTTCCAGCTGGTGTCTAACAAAGTACAACAGAAGCTGCATCCTTTTAGAGCTGGATATTGCACTGCTGGCATAGACCAAGAGACAGAAAAAGGCACCCAATGGTTGATTTAATGCACCTATGAAAAACCAGCATTTTCTATTCAGTTGTGTAGGACTAACTCACATGTGGAAGGTGATGGGGTGGGTCTTTGGCGAATGGTATTACTCAGGACAAAGCCGTGGCCATCTGCAATACAATGCTACTCAGATATGAGCTTTACCTCTCTACCCATCATCCAACCTACCTGTGTGGCTGGGAGCTGGCAAAGAAGACAGGTATGTTTCACAATAGGGGAAGGATTTAGCAGAGGAATGTGATGGGTTGTTGTACAGAATTCCGTGAATTAGAGAATTACAGAAGTTTTATTATTCCTCCTTTAGGTTATGGAGTAGGAATAGGGATGACATGTGATTAGGGAAATACATCCAGCGTCTGGAAAGCAGATGGGCTGACCTGAAAGGCTTTTGCTGCTGAGAAGCGGGGAATGAATGTTGGTGACAAGAACATTTGTCTTCAGTTTGCTTGTCTAATTTACTGGAGGGCCCTTAAGGGTTAAGTCTGCCTGATAGTTTCAGAGTTCATTCAGAATGTTTTCATCTCAGTGCACCTGAGAGCAGACATTGGGCATCACTTGGATTTTTGTGGTTATTCCCAGGAAAATGGCACTAGCATCAATTCATTTGCACGGGATTGAACACAGGTGGAATTTTACTTGTGCATTTTGGTTATTTTAAGTAAGCACGCTGAAATGGATTTTCCTAGTTAGAACTGTATGTAAGCACTGTAGGTTAGTGTATAGGTAACATCGGTGGCCTATTTTATTGCAAGCTGTTAGCCCTGTTGAGAGGGTGCAAGATTTGTTTGATTGTACCTGACTATCATCTTAATGTGTCATTTACCTCACTGCTTCTCCATCACAGCTCCCTGCCCAAATATTAGCAGGTGTGTTTACATGATTATAAATAAAGGACCACAGAAAACATTCATGGCAGCAGTCACTCAATGAAGGGACTTATTTAATTGAAATCATGAATCTGACTAAGTTCCTACTCTGATGTGATCTGACAAAAATGATCATAGGATAAAATTGCTGCTTGCTGATCCCCACCTATCTTACATCTCAACTTGCTGCAAGATTGAGGCAAACTGCACCAATTTACTGCTCCCAACTGCCTGATAATGGACACTTTGCTGTGCACTCTCCCTTCATTACAGCACAGGTCAGGGCTGTTAACAGGGGCTCTTGCCACTTTTGACAGATAGTCACTACCAAGATGAATGGCACTAGCCACATGACCACTTAGTACTATGCTTTTCCTTTCTAGCACCTTTAAAGCACTTATATTTTTTAAAAACTCACTTCATCCTTTAACTCTTTATTAACTAGGAGAATCAATAGGAATCTGCTGAAACTGACCTCATGCAATTCTTCTAAACTTAATTGGGCGCATCACCATGAATACATTTTGGCATTCTTTGCATGCTAGTAATGAGAGCTTCATTTAAGCATTTATTTTAAATACCTTAAGGATTTTCAGACAATTTACTCAGATTTTCTGTATGTACCCTGGTGCTAGGTTTTAGAATGATTAAAGGCATAAGGACTGCAAGAACTGAATCCAAACGCTAATTATCAAATTTTTTTGCCTTTCTAATGAAAATCTTTGGGCTTGATTTTATGGCTTATTGTAATGTAAAGTGTTTCTATTTTCCAAATTTCCTATGTCTGCTTTTGACAATGACAGCCTAAATATTAACAATTTCCTCTTTAGCAAATTTTTGTTTTACTAACGGACTTTGGAAAGAATACCTAAAGCATGCAAATGCTAAGCAGTTAATAACAAAATTGCTTAGGTGCATTCACTTAGCTAAGACAAATTGTTCCTGAGACAGTGCCAGGCATAGTTTGAACCCATGTGTTTTTAGTTAGCTCACTCTGTAACATGACAGATCAGCAAATAGCATTTAATTTCAAAAACAGCAGAGGTGACTAGACAGAGAAACTTTTTTTACAGCACATTTATGTTCCTTTATTTTCTGTAATGGTACTTTGTATTGAAGTCTCCAAGAATTCCTATATACAGAAACATAAAATTTGTTCTTTGTACCAGCCAGCATGCAGCAGACCAGTGCTAGAAGCTGACCAAGATGTGATCAGCCAAAACAGGATCTTGTTGCCGGAGCTCCTACATAATGTGAAAGTCTTCCTGGCTGCTGTCACTTTGTGAAGGGGCTTTCCTGAAACAAAAGCATCAGTGGATGATAAGCATATTTTGGACAATGGGTGTGCCAGGAACATCAGGCTAATTTTTAAGAGCCAGGTATGAAAGTTTTGGTGAAACTGCTATTTCACAGACAACTACCATGGAAATTCTCTGGCCCGATTTGAGTTACTGCACCTAGGCGCACTGTTTTAAGTAGTAGCGTGAAGGAGACTGCACCAAATCTGCACAGTAATGTTGATGAGCCTTTGAGTGTAGTTCACAAGCACTCAGTTCTCCTATGCTCTTTGGCAGATGGCTGGAAAATAGGCAGGTCTGCTAGAGAAGACCAATTCTCCATTCTGATGAAGATATGCCTTCCTTTCCTTACATCTATTTACACTTTGTTCTTCGTTCATCCTACGTGTTTATCTCTTTCCTATTTCGGCTTTGTGCTGTGCTTCCTCCTGTACAACTAATAGGGTCGACAGCCCAGAAGACTCTACTGTGGGCCACATACAGGCAAGGAGGCTCCTGTTTTGTTTCTTCTCTTCTGGTGTCTCCAAAACCAAGGGAACCACAAGAAGACTGGGAACTTAAGGTTTTCTTTCTCCCCTTAATTTAAGATACAAGAGAAAGGTTTTGTAGCAGTGCACATCTCCCAAGAGACAGCTGTTGTGTAAATATTTCTCTTTCTTTTTCCTACACAGGCAGTAGGCAGTGCTGCTGGCATGAGAGAAGTGGGTATGGAGGAGAGGACTCACAAGATATGGTATCTTGTGATAAGGAACCGCTAGGAAGCACTTTCAGCCCTTGAATATTGTTCTCTCCTGTCTGGATCTGCAATTCCACAATGACGTCCAGACCCTGCTTCTTCCATCTTTCTGTTCAGTGTACCAAAACTAATGCCTGAGCCTCTCCTCAAAGATGAGGTGTGGCTTTTCACTGCTCTTGGTAGAGCATGTGGAGAATCAGCATCTTCCATTCCTTTGGCATAGGTGGCTGCTGGATTTTCACACCCTGACCTCGCAGCTACCTCATCTCCTCTGCTGGCCTGTGTTCCTCAAATCCCAACTGGTGCTACAGGCAAGAGGGATGGGAGTACACATGCTGTAGGTCAGGCCATGTTTTCTGGCTGTAATTACACTAACAAGACTTTTTCTTCAGACTATAAACAAGAAAAATCACCTGCAAAGTTATGATTCCTCCATATTTTATTGTAAAAAGAAAAGCACTTTGTGTCTTTCTGACATTTAAAAAAAATATTTTATTTTTTTCATATTAACACACGGAAGTGTGATGCTCCTTGATTCTATAGGTTACTAGTGTCACTACCCAGTAGGCAGAGACCATTGCTCTAAAGACAGACCTGTATCCATGGCAACATGCATTTCAACATGTATATTTTCAAACATATACAAGGGCAATCCCTTTATATAATGTTCATGGTTTAACTTGATCATGTGGCCTGTGACACGTAAGCTGTGACTGCCACGATCTCGCTGCCCATGCTCCACACTACGTTTCTAGCTGGTGGCCTCCCACAGCTGCCATTTTGCTCGGCAAGGCGGACGCCGTGCGTCACGGGGAGACTTCACTTTTGTTCTTTCCTGTTTTGTTGCTTCCCTTAATCTGAAATAAATGCCACTCAGACAGAAAGCACGTGCCTGCTCTCTGTGCATGGAAAAAAAACCCATAACAATTATCTTGGCTTCGATTAACAGCAACAGTGACCCGAGGGTCGGGCATTTCCCCAACATTAATGACTGCCCAGGTTAAGGGCCCCCTGCTCGACGTCAGGTCTTCAACTCTTCCAGCTGGTCATTAACAGGCAGAAATGCCTGCTCTCAGGGTCATTATTGTTTAATTAATGCAGACTATAAAACAATTTTTACATAGTTTCACTCTATAAAATCTCTAGCAATTGAAGAGTATCTCTAAATTGAAAGCACAGAAAAGTTATTTGGTATTATTTATTAATTTGCCTGCTTAATATGAATACATAATTAATGCTACAGAACAATTTTAGGGAAAGATCTAATAGAAATAATTACACTGAACTCGCAGGCTTTTAGGGTTACAAGAAACTGTCACTCAGTTTACACACAATTAATGTTTTTCTCTCTGTGTAATTCTTGATCATTTCACTATGCTTTGCTCTTGACAAACACTCAAATTATGTGGTTACAACTGCTATTAGATTTACATTGCATTGTCTAATTCACTTTGCCTCATGAAATTAGATGAATTATTAAACACATAATCTGTTATTCCCTATTAAAATTAATTGACTTTTATGTCAGTTTAAAACTAATGAATTGTCTAGGGATATTCTGGTAAAGCTCATCACATAGCAGAAAGATTATTTTATTTCTCATCGTTTCTGATAATGATCTCTAGAATATGATACCTCTGCACCTTCACACAGTAGTAAAAATATAATTATCCCAACACAGGCTTTTCAGTTGGTTTACACAGAATGCTTTCAGCTGTTCTGTTCAGAGAAAGAGTATACAAGAGTTATAAATTACCTGAAAAATGGAACAACTACCTGTAAGCAAAGCTACTTTAGATTGACGTGAATGCAACAAAGACCAGAGTCTGGTTCAAGATTACAAATTTTCTGAAGATACGTTGCTGACATTTAAAAAAAAAAAAAAGAAAGAAAAAAAGAAAGCAAAGTGACTACACTGGGTAAATTGCCGTCTGTCTTCTTGCTGGTAAAATGAGCAGCGCGGTAATCTCCTCCCCAAATTAAAGCAATACCTTGATAGATTAAAAACCAAACAGTGTCATGTTAAAGCGGGTAAAACTATGAGCAGCAGCTTCTGAGAGACACATTTAATATGTTTTTCCTCAGTGTATTAATATTTCAGGGACTTGTCCAGCCGTCTCTGAACTTCACAATTAGTTTTATCAATTAATTCTTTTATTCAGATGTTCTGCCCTCATCTCCTCTCTCTCCCCAACTTCTTCCCAGCCTGATTACTTTAATTTTGCTGAATTCAGCTGCATCGTTTGGTATATTTTACATTGTTATATTCCTGTAGATGTCTATAAAACCCTATTCAGTTCTTTTGTCTGTAAGCAGCTCCATTGCTTCATGCAACACAATTCACCAACTCACTTTTAATACTCCTGATTGCAGTGCTCATCTAAACCAGTGGCACTGGCATCAAACAGTGGTCTCCAGCGTGTAGCATTGACACAATAGCTTCCCAGGGTTTTGAGAAAGCTGCTAATTTCACCTTTCAACCGAGATAAAGCGCTTGCAAAACTGAAGCAGTCCAACAGTGTTCCACAACATTAAAGTTCCTAGGATTTCAATTGAATAGACTTTATCTTTATTTATTTATTTCTACAGCTTGTTCCCGTTTTATGCATATGATTGCTATTTACCAGGAAACAAACATTATTTATACCTCGCATTTTTAAATCTTGAAAGGTTATGTGTTCTCTGACTTCCTTCTAACTCTGACTTCTAATGCATTCTTTGACTTTTCTTTCTTTCAGCTCTCAGAGAAATAATTTCAAACAAGCCCAATTATGTTTCCTTTAATGTGTCTCTGTGTTTCACTTCAATCAAAAAAATGCAATGGCACAATGAAAATTAAAAACGTTTCAAGGAACAAAATAGTATTTTGCTATTGTTTTCATAGACTTATTATGCATAAGCCTACAAATATGTCTAAATAATATTTATAGTATAATTTTAAGCAGTTTGCAAAGCTTATTGCATCTTACTCTGTATTAGCGTTCTGAATTTCTAGGAATTTTAATTCAAACACGGAGGAGTCACAACCCTTTTAGAAATGTTTGGCTGAATACATAGAGTAGTGCAATGGCAGCATGAAAATGCCTGTAGTTAATCTGTACATTAATCTGTATACTGATACCCAAACTACAGTTTTGTTTATAGGGTTCTTTCAGACTGCTTAAAAGATATGTTGGGTTAAGAGGGATGGTTGTTCCTCCCAAAGCCAATTTGTCTGATCTGCTATCTGGTTTGAGTTTCACAGTTATTCTTTACACCTACCACCACCATAGGATCCAGATACTTTCTGCGTACACTGCATCATCAAATGAGTGACACCGAGGTAGTTCATGGAGTCCCTGTGTGTCCTTCACAAAGGTCATTATCACCCAGTGCTGCTAATGGGAAAGCCTGAATAAAATAATTTTTTTTGTTTTAATTTTTACCATCACTCCCCATTTGATTGTGATGGCAAGTTTCCACAGTCTCTCCTTCCCCAAAAGTCACACTGTAAGTTGCCAGCATTTTATCTCGTACTCTTGCAAAAGTGCTTTTTCTGTTGTGCTCTGAGCTGCATTGTCCTGGATAAGCACAGCTGGGGACTGACCTGGTAAAGATCTTAAACAATAAGACCAACGACCTGACACAGTAGTTTCTCCAGAGACAACCATATTCTCTACTTCCTGTTTTCCCCAGTATCAGCTACATCTTGCTCATGTCTTTCCTACTTGTCCACATGGGCGTTGATTCCTCATAACGCAATGTGTCACATTACCAGGCTCCTGTAAGCGGTAACTGGCAGATTGCTTTCAGCGAAGTCTGTCATCTCTCTGTACAATGGTGTGAGGCCTCCTGTGTTTACTGGAGCAGAGCAGGGACAAGATTCATCCTTATGGGATGGATCCCTGTGGGTTTTTCAGGGCTTTTTTCACACACCATACCTTTTAACTCCAGTTAGACGTGGTGAAACAGATATGGTGCGTCGCTACTCCAATGGTCTTAAAGAGAAAAGCCAGCAGTAGTCTGCAAGCAAAATCTGAGGTGAGGAGGGAAGTCATGACAAAGACGGAACTTACATCACCAAAGCTGCTTCCACTCTGTGTCCTTTCTGACAGCTGAATGGCAGCTGCCAGATTGTGATGATGAAGCTTGGTTGAACCCAGTCTAACTGATTTGTGTCTCAAAACAGGGACAAGAAGCTTTCCACAAAAGATGTGGACTTCTGGAGGGCAGATTAGGCCAGTGAAGGTGCTTGCTGCTTGCTGACTCCATTTCCATTAGAATCCATCTCTTTACACGTGCTGGGACTAGCTCAGGGAGTCATGGGAGATCTTTCTCCGAGCTCAGCTCCTTGCCAGGAAGCAGCCATCAGACCTGACCCATGAGCCTGCAGGGCCAGGGCAGAGTAGGGCTCTCCCCGAGCTTGTAGGAGATGAAGAGTATCACTTAAAAGGCTGATGTCCCTTCCCAGCGACTATGAGATGTGAGGGAGAGGAGGAGCCCAGGAAATGGCCTGTAATCTTCATCTCTAGGAGGGAGGAGGACTGCCCTGACTGAGCCACTGGGGCCTTCCCAAATCCAAATTTAGCAACAGCAGTGCAATCACTATTCCCCTATAAAAAAACTACCAGTCTCTACAGTGGGATGAGGCATTTTTATAGCCCCACAGTAGGAAGGATATACCCACCTAATGAAGCCATTGAAAGAAGTTACCCCAGGTCAATATAGTAAAATGTAGCTTATATGTTACCAAGGCCCAAATAGCTTGCTTGGTATTATTAGTGAAAATTAAGATTCCACCTACCTAGTGGCATTCCAGTGGCAGAAAGCTCCAGGGAAATGCATCCCCATGAACCATACCATGGAAAATACATTTATTACTACACTCTTGTGTTTATTAAGAACACAACAAAAACCTAACTTCGTATCAGCAATTTGTATCTTTATTTTTCTTTAATAATGATTAACTTCCTAATTTTTATGCTCAAAAAGAAAGGGATCGTTTCAATTATTTATTATTTATTCAGTGAGTATGCGTATAAGAAATTCAAGAAGGTATTTACTAGATTATTACTTATTTCTTATTTGCATTGCCTTAACTCTTAGTACAAACATTATTTTCTGAACTGTAAATGAGAAATGAGAAATTAATTCTACTTTTGATTTTAACAGTTCCATCACTCTGGTTTGTACAATTTCTTCTTTCATTATGCTGAAAAACAAAGAAAAGACATATCTATATCTTTAATTCCTCCAGCCATTCCAATATTCAGGATGAGTTTCATGGAGGTGGTGTAAAGAGTATAAGGTTGTTTTTTATGAAAGACAAAATACAAAATTAAATGAAAAGTTTTGAAAACCAGGATAGAGGTATTCAAAGACAGATTCCTGTCTGGGGCCATTTTTTCTTCTATGTAAACTGTATCAAAAGTTTTAGGATCATTTTGGGTCCAAAATGTTATGTAAAAATAAGTCATCGTTATAGTTTCAGGCACTGCTGAAGTGATTCCTACAAGAATGCCAATCTAATCTATTGCATTAATGTGAGATTTTTTCTATCAAGTTCTTGAAGTGGAAATGTAATCTGTTCCTTTAGAAACCAAGCAAATTCTTTGCTTTATTAGGGTTGAGCCAAATATCAAGACATCTCTGTGTGCACAGTGTAACCAGTTTATCAGGAAGAGGTAGCATGGTGGCAAATAAAGTTTTATGTCAGGAATGAAAATTCTCCAGCAGTGAATATTCAAGTGCTAAACAATGAGGAGCAGGCTGAACGTTGGCTTTAGTGCCAATAATAATATATAGAGGAAAACAAATATTAAACTTTAAAACCTTACAAATGTAAAAATATATGTACTTCGCCGTCATACCCAATTGCCAAAGAAAAAAAGAAGAAAAATCTCCATACACACCCAGATGCATAAGCTTGCAAAGAGAACAAAGACTGCTATAAATATTCCAAGAAGCCAATAAAAAAAACTAGGAGTGGTTAGTTCTCCTGTGTAATGGGCTGCCATAAAAGCTTTTATTGTTAAGGGAGTTACTTTACTAAGAGCTGTATGAAGAAAACTGAATGAATGTGAAAAATTGCATGCAATAACCTGAACTGAAAGATGATTATCAACCTCTGAGTTCTATGCTTTTGAGTGGGTGCTGCTGTTAGAAGATTGCCGTTGTGGTTAAAGAAAAGCTTGTTTTGTACTACTATCCCTCCTCCAGGTGTACAGAGAGTCAGTGTGTTCTTCTCCAGTGCCTTTGTCTGTCCATATTAAATGTCATTTTTTAAAATTGAAGGGCCTGATCCTGCAGTTTTGCTTTCAGGAGGCACTTCTCCTGTGCACTGGAACTTTTCCATTGAAGTAATTTTTAGGATTTAAGGGTCTGATCACCCGATCCTGGAAGGAGAAGCAATCATGGCTCACTGTGATGGCTATGTTGCACTGAACTGAGCAGTGTTAGCCTGCAGGCCAGAGTTTGTAAGCAGAGCTTGACCTAAAACCATAGAACTCATTCCCTTGCGTGGCTCAAATGACTGCTCCACCACTTCCCAGGAATAAGAGCAGATTTTCTTTTTGTGACTGTTTTTTTTTGCTTAGGAAGGTATTTTCAAGTACACCAAATGCATACATTGGCAAAAAATTAAAACCCTGAAAGCTGTTTCTCTTAGAGCTGTGAAGGAAGGAAGGAACAGATACGGTTATTTTTATACTTCACTATATGGGAGGTGGTCCGAGTGCCGTGCTAATTAGGACCTTATCAGTGGCTAAATGAATAGGCAGGTATCATACACATTCCATGTCACTTCAAAGAGAGATCCAAACTCTGAACATTTACGACATCAGACTTTCAGAAATTGCCACTTTACAGAGTATCTTTCTGCCTTTGATTCTTGGGCTAGTTTTTTGTTTGGGGTTTTTTTTTTTTCTTTCCAGCACTTAACAGACACACAAGGCCAGAGGATGGCTGAAAATGAGAAACCCAGTAGATACATCTTAGATACATCTGCCTAGAGTTTCCCATGGAAAATGCTACAGCACCGTGTTTGGTGCCCCTCTTTCACAATTTCACGTGCATTCACAATTCTTTATCGTTCTTGCTGGCAATCTCAGATATCAAGTCAAAGAGAAAAGCACTAACATTAGCTTTACTACTACTCTTTCTGTTCTGTTTCCAAGGGATAAAGGTATTTTGAAAGAAAAATTGAAAGGAAGATATTGTTCAATCTTCTGCAAAATCGTTGCAATGAAAAATGAAAGCACAGGAGTTGAACGTGCTTTCATAAATGAGAACCAGATTGCCCTAGGTTTGCTGAAATTTGCTCTTTTTTCCTACAAATCTCCAATAATTGATACATTGTGTTAATATAATTTTAAGTAATATTGATATTTATGACTTTAATATATCCTAATAAAAATACTCACTCAGGAGGTCTAAAACACTGTCTCATTTTTGATATTACCAGACCACATAAAAATTTCAGCTAATCCTCTGTACCAGAAACTCTTCTGTATACAAATAAGTTTTGCCCTGCATTGGCCATTAGGCTAATCTCCTCAAAGGTTAACAAATCATTGCTGCCACCAGCATACCCTGAACATAAGAGAGAAAGCGCTGTGCCACAGCAGGAGCCTATTTCAGTGATGTGAGGCTCTTCTGAAGAGCGTCTAGCCAGAAATCATCTCTCCCCAAGAAGGAAGCATCTCTTGGACTGCATAAATGCCCCTTGGGGAGATAGAAGGCTGGTTTCAGACCACTTGATTTTCTAGACATGGTTTCTGCTAAACAGCCATGAATTGTATAAACCTCAGATTCCCTGGGGAAAAAAAAAATCCCACACAACACGTACTTCTTTTTATCTGTAGCTGCTTTTTGGAGGAGGTTCAGTGGCTATAATCACATACTCCAGGCTATCTTAACACCTTCATATAAGAGCGGCAGGACTGGCTCTTCATTATTTTCAGGTAGCGTATGCAATTTGTACCTGGGAGATTAAGGGTACTGTCTGCTCTGCCTTTTACCTGTAAACCTCACCGGATCTCACTGGGAGAATAGGCTGCACATGTTAGGTTGAAATGTGCCCTTTTTGCTTCTTAGCATCAAGAAGTTTTCTAAGCCCACATCTTCAAGAGGGGATAGCAGGTCCCTAAGAGGGAACACCTGGTCGGGTGTGTTAGACCCAGGCAAATTTGCCACTTTTACCTGCTGTGTCCCTGATGGAGGCCACATTTGACAGGGAAGTCAATCACATTTGCCTCCTTCAGCTCTGGGCAAGGAAACAGTTGTTATAACCACTTAGCTGGGAACTGGATACTAGGGAGGATGCGTGTCGATAGGATACTTGTTCTCAGCAAAACATGTAGCTGGTGGTGATGTAGCTGGAGGCTAGAATCACTCCCAGGCACGTGGGATGGAGGGCATGCTTTGACATGGCACTTCATCCCATCTGACCTCTGCAGGTCCAACCCGAGCTGCTTTCTATTGCACAATATGCCTGCTACAAATCCCACCTAACCTCAGTAAACAGATAACTTTTTTTTCAGCGTTGCCAGGTGAAATTAAGTTCTGTTTCTTTCACTGTCATTTGTCTGGCTGAGGTAATAGGTTGCTGCAGACCAGCTGCAAGAACCTGGGAGTGTTCCAGCTGGAGGAAGACTTCTGAACATCACACTGAGCTGGAAATGGCAGAAGGCTATTCCAAGCTCGAAGGTAAGAGGAGCAGCTGTGTAGCAGTGGTTGCATAGCTTTCTCAGGGGAAAAGCTCAGCCTTCGAAACTGCCCTGCAGTGTACTCTGAAATTTAAAGGATATGTTAAATCACAATTCTGCTAAAAGTAGTTGTGCAAATGGATCCACCCGTAACACTACATATGGGTGTAAGAAGTCGCAGCATCTCCAAGCATGCCAGAAGTACTTAATTTTGCTCCACACAATTGTAAAGTATCTCACTCCCGAGCATTGACTTACTGCTTTTCAGTGAGTTGCTTAAGCTGCTTGTAAGGCAACAGTCTTAACTAAAGATGTGCTCCCTTGACAGTTCCCCAAGAAATGAAGTGTATTCTTGAAAGGCATCATAAAAAAACTTGCTCATTTAGGGAAAGTTATGGCTAAACAAAGGAATTGCCTAAAAGGCCAGTGCTGCAGCATCACTCAGGCAAAACTTCCATTGCAATTAATGGAAGTTTTGTTTGAGAATTTGCTTAATATTGGATCTACAGAGACATAATCGAGGAAAAACGCATTATCATGTTGGGCTACATACGGTCACTTGTTGAGTAACAGTAGAATATTTTGTTCATAATGAGAGCTTATTGCGCTTGGTTGCCTTAAGTTTTCAGCTTCTAATTATGGTCTTTAGAAGACAATGGAGACGGCTTAAAATAATAAGAATGCTGCTAAAATTGCTATGGCTGCTGCGGTATTACAAAGACAAATGTTGGCTCCCTGTGTGTAGTATACATTTAACCTGTCACCAAACACAGAGCATTTTACAGGTAAAATGTAAAGGGATGCATTTAGTAGCTATCAAATGAACATTTTTTGTTGTATTTGAAAGTAACTACTTAACTTAAAATACTACTTTATTAAATTATAAATTAAAGTATGCTACATCAGAAATGCTTACAATTTCCTTCTGTTATCGCATGAGTCATTATAATGCAAAGTTACAGGTTTCTGGAACATAATGAAATTCAAACTTGCATTCTTAGTGCAGTTGCCATGGCCAATTCAGCTGAAAATGAGAATTATAGTGAGAGCATTTCCTGGTCTTTGACCCCTCTTATAGGGTTTTAAAAAGCAGGTTTTTTGTAGAGCATTAACCTCATTCTCAAGCAATTCATTTCTCTGAGTAATACGAGAGGTGTTAAAACACTTCAATAAATGGAAAAGTATTTAAATATCTTTTATTCTAAGTTTCAAAAGACTGGACATTTAACTTCAAGGATTTCTGGCTGTGTAATGCAAAAGACTTTGACAATAGAACCAACTGTAATAAAATACAGTCTCTGGTATATATACATATTTATTAAGATAATGCCTTATGACAGGTAGGCAGTAAGAGACAGACATATTTGACAAGTTATAGTTACATATATGCTATATTTGTATATTTGTCTCTATTTTACTGTTAACTGCACACAATAAGAAAAATGGGGCGGGGGGGGGAAAGCTGTTGATTCTGGACAACGAAAGGGAATTTCATGTGTCCTTATGGTATTCTGTGAACCTTTCTAAAAAGTCATTATATGTGTCCTGTAATCCTGCAGCACCTGACTGGTACTGAGCTAAACTGAAATGCATACTTTGAAAGTCTGTTCTTTAATTTATTTTCTTTTCAGAAGCTTCATACTTGCACTAAATTATGCCCATGGATTCTTGCAAAAGTGATTCCTGCTGAAGTAAATGGGAGTTCGTTTTTATATATGCCAGAAATCAGTCTTATCCTCTCTGGCATAAAGAATAAATGTCTCTGAATAACAAAACCTAAATACTAAATATTAAATACTAAGTGCTAATTGCTAACTATGAAATATTAAACACTAAATACTAATAATAAGCCTGTTCAGTTCCAAAATTTTAGATGCTTTATGATAGAGGTAAGAATTAATCATTGCAAATACTGTGCTATTAACCAAACGGACTTAATTGCTTATTACAAAGTTAGATCTTATCCAGATTTTGTCCCTATAATTATATTGGCATTTTGTGAGTTTTGCTTTCTTATTTTTAAGCTTTGTCAAACAAGCACCAACTTATCACCTAAGTGGCCTGTCATAATATTTACTTTCTGAAGAGCATTGGAAATCACAAAGAACTTTCTGCACGAAGTACTAGAATAAATTGAAGAAACGATCCAACATACAGAGATAGCATTATTTCATTATCCTGGAAAAGAACTATAAAATAGAGGTGCAGAAATTTAATGCTGTGTGAGGGGACACTTAACAAGAAGATTACTTGTTTTCAAGTCAGGTTGCAAAGGTGTGAGAAGTGTCACCTAATGCTGTGGCACTAAGTACCTAATCTATTGACTGCAGGCTGGAGTGTTGCAGGCTTTTGAGGCAAAACAACAGCAGAATGTTATATCATAGGGCACATCCTGTCAGGTACTGCTGCACGTACATAAAGGTATGCATCTGATGGGTATTAATAGAATTTCTCAAAGGGAGACCAGACTGGCTCTGATTGTATGTTTAAGACTGGCCCAGAATTTGGGAAGATTGTCTTTTTTTTTAATCTCAGCACACTTGACTTACCTGAAACTCTCTTTTGACTTACTGGTAATTATCTACCAGCTCACAAGTTTGATATAAGGATGCATCAACTGCAATGCAAAAGACCCACATGCAGCTCTCAGCATTTTATTTCTGGGGAAACAGAAGACATCACAGAAGGGCGCATCTGGTGGAAGTGGTGCAGATGCAGACCCAGATGCAGATGCTTACTTTGTGGAGCTGGATGGTTTATGGAAGCAGCTCCTCCAAAGGTAACTAACAGAGCACAAGGGAGCTCTGTGCTGCTCAGAGAAAGACAGCTCTTGCTAAAGTGGAGGGCCTGGGTCACTTAGTGAAATGGGTGTCAGAAGTACCTATATGATAGTAACGCTTCTACATACAGGGAAGCCAATCCTGATTAAGGAAGAGAGAGGGACCTAAATGGTGCTCTTATTGAAGATCCAAAGCGTATTAACTCCTGGAAATTGAAGAGCCAAAAGCTATCAGCTCCACAGCTGAATCCAACCCTAACACGGGCATCTGTGCTTTGTGTAAGATGCAGCTGAACCCCTCCACTCTCTATGACATGCTGTGCTTTTGGTCCACTCAGGTACATCCACCCAAGGTGCTGCTGCTCCCTACTGAAGGTAAAAGCACAACCCATCCATTGAAAAACAAACTGAAAATGTTTAAGAATGGAATTGCTAGCTAAGTATATTATTGCTTGCTTTATCCTACTGGAGAATAAGAACATCAGCTGGAGAACTGGTTTACAACAGAATGACAACTACTCAATAACGTGTATTTTTTGAGACACATATCTCTTTTGGAGAAGAGGAGAATGTAACTTAATTGACACTTTTGCAAGCAATGGTTGCTTCCTTTTCAAACATTCACCTTGCTGAGGAAAAAATTGAAATGCAGCCCAAGATGTAAAATATTGATGTTGCATTATTCAAACAAGAAAGCTTTGGTATGTGTCTCTTTTGTTTAATCATGCTAAAAGCAGAAGTGCACGGGGCATAAATGACAGAACAATAGGGCTCTTATGTATTTAAATGACATCAGATTCATAATGCAGAGCGGAAAATAAAACGCCTCTAAACCTACCTAACATTTCCTAAAAAATCACAGACATAGAGAAAGATTAGATTCTGGATTTTTTTATTAATGACAGTCTTTTTAAGAATGATGCATTTATATGTGCTAATGCACATGAAGTAAATATTACTCTATATGTCAAGGTTACGAACGGAAACATTCGAAGTTAGGTGATTCCTGTGTAATCCTTGTTTGGGCCATTTTAATTTTTTCTGCTAAAACACAATCACTACCGATATAATCGTGCACTGTATTTGCCACTGGCCTTCTGCCTCTTTCAGAATGCAGGACAGATGATGTTCACTTAACAAGCCACGATTCAGCATTATGTTTTGTCTTTATTCAGTATGTGGCCTTATGACATGTTTACTGCACTCCTAGCTCTGAATACCAAATCGTTAATATTCTCCTGTTTTTCTTTTTTATTGTACTCTTCTCTGCAATATTTGAATGCTTCACAAATGACAATGAATTTATCTCACAGTGCTCATGTGAAGCAAGTTGACTTTTTTTCTGTTTTACAAATAAGGAATTGAGCTACAGATATCTTCATGCAGATTAAAGTCTCTGATTTGAAGTGTCCTAACTGAGATCCCTATAGTCTGATTTTTCACAAAGTTTTTTTATTTTATAATGCTGAAAAAGTCTGCATTGTTTAAGTGCATATGTTTCCTAACATGTCAATATTTGAGCATCGCCAGCACTTTATAAAATTGATGTTAATGTGTTATTTCCATTGTTTATAAGAAAAACTAATTAGAATTACATTTAAACACAAGATAAAAGAATTTTACTGTGAGTGTGGTTGAACACTGGGACAGGTTGCCCAGAGAAGTTGTGGAGTCTCCATCCTTCAAATACGATATTCAAAACCCAGCTGGGCATGGACCTTGACAATTTGCTCTGCCTGACCCTGCTCTAAGCAGGGGGTTGGACTAGACAATGTCCAGAGGCACCTTCCAGCCTCATCCACTCTGTGATTCTGTAATTCTGTGAGGTTTTAGCTATGTTAGCAGCAAGAAATTATAAAAGAGGAGGAACTGAAATGTACAGGTCTTATATTATTTGTGCTTAGTTCAAATTTGTTAAATTAAAAATACTTTACTGGAGTTGTTTATGTTTAGACTGATACTTCAATTCAATCAAGATAATATCAACATAAATTTAAATTAATGACAAAATTTATAGCTCTGTTTAATCAAACATTATTAATATTCCATATCTCTTTCTCTTGGATTTACTACAAAGATTGTGATATGAAGCTGAATATTTTCATGTGTTAAAAGGTACCTTCAATCAAGGAGAGATCACTAGTTTAAGATCATGGAATTTAGCAGCTTAAAGATAAAATGATAAGCAGTTCTAGTGCAAATTAAAGAAAATTTATGGAAATTGTATTAATTGCACAATTTAACCTAGGAAGGCAGATTAATAGAATTTGGAAAATATAATTATACTTAAATATCTGTCTATGCCCAGTGTTTCCTTGTATCATTTTAAATTGCCTCTTTTTGTAACATAATAGAATGAAAATACAAATTGTTTTTTAAATACAACGTGACTCACAGTAAGTATGCAATGGAGCATAATGTAGAACATTTAAAGAGTCTGTTCAAGGCAGACACCTAAACAAGCCTGTGGAGCAAGATCCATGACGCTACTTAGTCACTTTTCAGAATGTGGGGTTATTGTGTGATACAAAAGGACTTGCCTACCCCTTCGCTCTCCAGGTGATGAAAGAGTTCATGTAGGACTCTCGTGGGAATTGCACCATCCCCTCTTGTGTCAAGGGATAGGGATCACAGAACAGAGAGCACCTTCCTGCTCAGGGTCATCCGATGGGATCAGGACTCCATGCGATGGGGTTGGGGCTCTACATGATGAGGCTGGGGTTCTGTGCAACGGTATTTGGGCTCTACACAATGGGATATGGACTCTATGTGACAGGGCTGGGACTCTACATGATGGGGCTGGGGCTCCGTGCAACAGGATTGGGGCTCAGTGTGCCACAGACCCAACAGAAAAGCCCATGCTACCCACTACAGAAGTCCTCTCACACCTTCAGACCTGGCACAACACACACAGCTGGATGGTGGGCTCCCCACAGGGCTGTGGAGCTAAAGATACAGGCAGGATATTGCAATTGGGAGGCAGGAATAACAGAGATGCTGAAGCCCCCTTGGCAGATTCCTGCCTCTGGCGAACGCCCAACCAAACATCCCTTACTATACACATGTCTTCCCATAAAATGGCTTTCTAAAAGCTTTTGGCCGGTAGCCTAGCAGCACCGTAAATCTTAGCTCTTGCAGTGCTGTGCATCACAGCTCTTAAGATCTTGTATGGATTCCTCTATTGATGCTCAGTCAAAGCACAGTTTTAGACACCAATGTTTGAAAATGCTGTCCTAAGCCTTGAACACTGATGGGATTTTTTTTTTTCCACAAAGGGAGTCCAAATGAAACCAAGCTGGAGTTTGCACATGCTGGGGAAGACTGTAAAATTTTTTTCGCCCACAAGAGGGTACAACCCACATTGCGCCTCCTCTTACGTCAGTGTAAAGATTCAGATTAAGCAGTCATAATGAACATGATACAAAACTGGCAATGCTTTAGATGCTTTATCTCTTACACCGAACAAGATCAAGGAAAAAAATTGCGTGGAGTTCTAGAGAGAAGCAAAAGACAGGAAGATGTAAAAAATGCTGAGCTGTACAAAGCCAGCCTCACATGGGCTCAAATCAAATCAGGATGGAAAGAAAAAAATGGAACAGCCTTATATTTTCTGCAGGCCAGGACCCTATTGTGCCTAAGACTGCTCATCCACAAACACACAAATCAGAGAATAGAATACTTGCCTTATTAATATGTCAAGTATTTACTTAACCTAAGAAAATTGTATTTTAAAATATTTTTTTAAATATAAAGGATCATTTATGACAAAATGAACCCAGAAATTACTAACTCCTCCATAGACAATTAGCCAATATAAATAAGCCTGAATTTAAAACATCCAGTATGTCACACCTCACGAAATCCTTATCATGATTTGTTAGACGTTAACGACAGAAAGGGGAGTCAACTTTTATCTCTAATAATCTTCATCTTTCCTTCATAAACTCTACGAACAACCCTTAAAGCTTACAGACAAAGTTTTCATGTGTCTGGTGACTTTCAGGACTATACTTTGTATTTGGTCAAGTAATGTGAAAATATGGTTCACTGATATGGCAAAAAATGTATACATGTAAAAATAGAGATAAAGACAAACCAGAGATGAAGAAATGGCATATTTGCATGGCTGAGAGGGTCTATAAAATGAGCAGTCAAATCTGTATTTCAGTTCAGGTGTTTAGGAGTTCAGAAATGCATGTAAAGAGCCTGCATCTCCTGGGCAGAGGAGAGCTCTAGTGAGATGAGCCTGACCTGGGACAGGCAGTCCCTGAGCTGCAGGGAGGCCGTGGGGTGGCTGTGGGGTGGCCAAGTAGCTTGATGACCTCCTCCTCCTTTTTCATCCCACTCTTCTTTTCTTCTGCCTTTTCCTGTGGCTTGAATGCATGGATGCTGTCTGCTGCACTGCCCGTGCCCTGAGTGTGCACACCCTCTTTGTATTATGGATAAGTAGCACTTGACACCTACATCTGCATCAGAGTAGAAAGGATTTATTTCGCCTTGAACCTAGCACTAAAGTTCATTAGGGCCGAGGAGTATTTGTTGACCAAAGAGAGTTCCCTACTCTGTGATGCTTTGTTCAAGCCCTTGAACCCCCTGATAAAGCAAAGCAGAGGCATAGCAGAGGCTAGGCACAAAACTGTAATCTGCTGTCTGTAAAGTCTGTTTTATTTACAACCTTTTCTTGTTGCTACATTACACATAGCAGCTACGGATGGATAATTCCATGTATGCTATGTTACTTCTGACAGTTTAAGAAGGAACAGCACGCTGCACTTGCAGCCGCTATGAATTCCCAAGAGTTTTGTTACTTTTATATAGCACCGTTTGGCTCTACATTATACTCCTGCACATCTATATGCACACACCTGTGCTCACACAAATGCACTGGTAGGGTGAGGAAAAGATTTACACAGCAATGAATAAATTTTTGCACATCCCAAGCTTTTTTCCACATTAGACAAGTGTATATTTCTGTACCTCTGAGCCTCCCAAGGATTTAACTGCCATAGGGTCCCACCATTACCCTTTAACTGTGATGGCTGTGGAGGTGACTTCAGAGAACTTTCCATGACCACTAGACTCCCTGTGCAAGACTACAACATACCTGAGTTTTAGATTCCTGATTACTAATGCCTTACGTCACATAGTAGATAAAGAAACGGTTTTCCAAAAAGAATGGTTGTTTTTAGGATCCTGGTTTCTCTATATTCTCTCAGATCCACCTAACAGTTACAGTCCAAAATAAATGGGCATACAGCACTGGAGAAGCACAACCCAAAAGCAAGTGGACTAAAGCAAGTGTTCCTCGGTATCTGATAATAAACAGTTAGAATATGTGAAGGGAAGGAGAAAAAAAATCATATATTCATGGGCTTTCTTTTTTTATTGTGCATGTTTGCAGTAAATGCCTTTAGTTTTAACAGAAGTCACACAGCTCTCTATATATCTGCATATCATCAGCCTTCATGCAGTGTCTATTGCACTGATTTCATAAAACAGATACCCAGCAATGGAAGAACGTGGATCTTTAATAAGACAGAGCTACGTCTCATTCACTTATCACATTCAATGGAAGAGGTTGTTTCTGAGGATTTATGGCCTTCCAATGCACGTGGGAAAAGGTAGAAATGACAGACTGTAATTAAAGACTGCATTATAGTGCATGAGCAAAAGGAGACAACATGAAAATTTGAGGAGTAAATTTAATTCTCCCATTCCCTACCATTAAAGTGTTTGGCTTTGTAATTTCAATATTTTAACATCATTTTTGTTATGTTGTGTATATCTGTAGGACCCCACTTTTTAGTTTACACCTCCTGAGGGACTGAATGCTTCAGAGTTAATGAACTTTCTCGTCAGTTGGCCATTAGTTTGAACTGAAGCCAACTCATCAGGATGAAAAGCATCTTGCATCTAATGGATGTTTGGGGTTCTGTATAGAATGAGTTTGGCAGGTCTCTTTCTCTAGCTGCCACAACACAAACATGCCATAATGCTCTGCACTAATTGGCAGATTCAGTGAAGAGGCCAAATGGTGGCTGATCTATTGAGTCTGATCTACCCTTTTTGCCCCTGGAGGAAATCTTCCACCCCAGGTATGCTGTCGGGGTTTGTTAGTGTTTGTTAAGCTTACCAGACTGCCTTCTTTCAAAATCCAGAGGATATCAGTCACGAAGCTGTCTGGTGGTGCCTCTCATTATTACTAAAACCACACAACTATTTAAAGAGACAGTTTACCATGAATACATTTTTTGCACATAGGCAAACATCTCATTAGCTAAACTGAATAAAACGTCACCCGGCTCCATACAAAGCTTGGCGACTACATGTAAGTTTGCAAAACTCCTACTTACTTCAAGGAGAGTTTATCAGTTTATGCACGTCTGAGTTTGTATCCCAGTCTTGTATCGACAAGTGTTTGTGTTACCCAGAATTCCCTTATAATGAAATACTTCAGCCTTTTATTTGTGCATTCTTGGAATGTCAGTGAATGAACAGGTTAAAATGCATATTCTCCAGAAGCATCTTTTTGATTCTGATGCTTTTAATCTTTTTTCCCCATTGATGACATAAAGTAACCAAAACTCAGATCTGCCTAGCTTTCACAGGTTTGTATCCTCAGTTTATATTCAGGATGGACATAGACTCATGTCCTCCACTGTGCCTGGATCAGAAATCACAAAACTGGGATGGAAAGAAAGAGGAAATGAAGGATTTAAGCTTGTCTTGTGTCTTGCTGCTCAATACCTGCCACTGCAGCAGGACTTGTGCTCTCCTGGCTGCCAGCTCTTGCACTGAAACAGGACAATCCTCTCAGTCATTTTATTTACACTCCCTCAAAATGACTGTACAGAAAAATGCCAGGACTAACACAGAAGAGGGATATCTGAGCCACTGTTTAAGCTGCATCTACCAGCCTTTTCTGCATTTGCTGGAGAAGGGGGAGGATTTCAGAGAGACCTTCACCACCCGAAATCAGTCATATATCCACACAACACAGAGGGGCGTTTTCTGATGTATCATGCTTTTGGATATCTCCCCAAGGCCGAGATACTCTGTGGACCATTCTGTGGTACATTCTGCTGGAAGGTATCTGTTCTTCCCGAGCACCTCTGTTATTTTTTATTAGTCCGACAACAAATAAAGAGTCTGTATGGAGTAGACTTCTGTTTGCTCCAGCTGTTTCCAAGGTATATATCTGCAGGTGAACTGTGCCAGCTCTGGGGGCTGGCGATAGCATTTGTGCTGCAAAGTGCCGTCTCCTCCCTCTCAGAAACACAGCAGTGGGCCAACATCCTCCTCTACTCCCTTCACTTCTGCTCCCTTGATGTTTGGATATGCTTTGGGCACTCTACCCCATTTGCTCTCACTTTTTTATTCGCTTTATTCTGACAATGAAAGAGCATATTGGGTTTCTATGACTTTATTCCCATGTCACAGGAGCACTAAACAGTGATATTTTATCTACTTCCATCCAATATAAATTCTAACCATTCTCACGGCCTCATATGACGGTCAAATATTGTTTCTTGGACCATTACTTTTGATTAAATTACAGATCTTTTTTTCTGGCAAGCAAGTATTTATTTCAACTTAAGACACTTATCCATTAATGTTCAAATAAGTATTTAACATTTATTTAGCTCTTTTAACAGGGAAGTTTTGGTGGTGTACTTGGGAGAGTGGGACAGGGATCACTGAGGTAATAATAATCTTGATGTATCAGAGCAGCTTAAGAAATGCATAGGCGAACTTTAAAAATACATGATCATACTTGCTTGGTCATAATGCCAGTTTTAGAACAATTCATTAATATTAAACCATTAAACATTACTTTAAATTAATTGTTAATTCTAGCTTTATTTTTGTCCCTACCTTGAATCGTATCTTATATCAAGCATGTAATGAATGGAATAGGAGAGGGGACTGTAAAATTGACATGTTTAGACTATCAGCTGAGTCTGCAACTAAAAAAAAAGTAAACCTACCATACCTAAATACCATGTGTTTTCTAGTGTCAGTGACTGAAGTCAACAGTCTACAATAGATTTCCATCAATGCTGTAATTTTGCTTGTAAAAGTACGAAAGTCTACTTTTCTCACTGGCTCAGCTGTGTCACCAATTCCAATGTTTCTTCCTTTTC
The DNA here is from genome assembly GCF_963921805.1 of Phalacrocorax carbo. Classification (NCBI taxonomy): domain Eukaryota; kingdom Metazoa; phylum Chordata; class Aves; order Suliformes; family Phalacrocoracidae; genus Phalacrocorax; species Phalacrocorax carbo. Next base: position 133,404,662 of record NC_087514.1, read on the forward strand.
CTCCAAACCCACCTGAAATGTGTCCGGTTTGGTGGCAGGACTGTGCTGACAGACCTGTTCCAGGACCTGTTCCAGCTCCTATACTTTCACTGTTGTTGAGATCTCCTCAACTCTGCCAACCTCTTTGTCAAACTGTTCTTCATCCAAAATGCAACAAATATGAAGGACCAACCAACATGTCAACCAAGAAGTCCGTAAAGTCAAAGCTCTCATGGTAGAAGCAGATGGACAGGGACTATCAGACTTGTCTTTGGCATCTTACACCTTAAGGTTTTAACATTTTTTCAGTGACAAGCTTCCAGGGTTACCACAAAGACCCCAATTTTAACTAAACACTGATAAAGGCACAGCTTAGATCTGCAGTGAAGGCACGTGGCAATGAATTGCATCAGGCAACATCTCTATCTGTTAACAACACTCCCACCCTCCATCGGTAGGACCCTCCTATTGCAGAACTTATCACAGAAAATGTTGTTTCTTTCAAATATTTTTTTTAAAACTGCAAGGCTGGTGGTTTTTTTTCTGTTTTCACCCCTCCTTACACGTTACCTTTTTTCAGTGTAGTTTACTGCGATTTACTGAGCCTTTACCCCTTTACCCCTTTTTCTGTTTTCAGTGTAAGGTCTGGAAGAGGAAAGAGGGGACTGAAAAAGGGGAAAGAAAAACTGAAAGTGCAGGAACCTTGAAGAAATGAAATTTCAAAATTTCTCAAAAAAGATTGGAACATCTTTAGTAATAAAGGCACTGTTCTAAGTTCACATATGAAACCAAATGAATAAAAGATACTGTGTTGTTTCCTTTCTGATTGAGGGCCAGATACCACTCCTCTGATCTCATAAGAACTTTTAAAAAAGAACTATTCATATGTACAAAGCAGATAAGACTGTCGCCTTTTTTATTTGCATTTATATAGACATTTTTTTTGTTTATATAAACATTTTAAATGCTTGCCCTTAATTATCTAAAATAGATTTAGAAACTGCAAGTGATAGGTAGGTATGTCTCAAACTCTTCCTAATGCTTTTGATTTCACATAAAGCTATCCATCTACAAAGGCAGATATTAAATTATTATATAGTGGTATATATTAAAATGTCTACAATTCTTCCATAGGTCTAATTAACTTTTCTTTTGTATTTTTAGTATTCCCTATGCAAATGAGTGTAATACCACAGGAATGAAACAATTGCTATCTGCAAGTAATTAAAGGGTGCCTTGTTAACCAATGTTATATCTTCAGGATACTGTAGAATATCCCAAATCTTGTGTCCATGAAATGGTGCAGTTTTCATGTGTGACTACAAAGTGAGATAATAATTTGTATTTTGCAATATTTACTGAGTCAAAGGGGTCATGCTACACTTTTCCCATTCACAAGCTTCAGCCCCAGACTTTCCAACCCTTTATTTATGAAAAATGAAATATTATGCTAACCATGACCTTTTAACAACAGCCTATTCACAGTGGCCAAAGGTTTCTATTGCTGACCTATTAATCTATTATAAAACAATAATTTCCATGGGTGTCCTTTTTTTAAGGAGAAGCAAAACAAAACCACAAAGATTAAAAGACTAAGGATTAAAATTCCCTGAAACATTCACCAAATGCAGAATTTCTTCTTGTTTCCTCTGCCAGAACACATCAAGCAAATACTATAATTTATAGCTTTCCCCCCCATATAAATCATGAATCTACACAGAAAAAAAATCAGTTCTGTACATACCTCTCTTCTAGTAATTTTAAGTTTTCCCATGTCCATTAGGCCCTTACAACCTAATCTTGCTCTGCCAATTGCTCCCATGGTGAGATCATTAAGTAAATTATTTAAAGATCAAACAGCCTGCAGTGACAATGGAGTTCCATGTAAGGTAAATGCTTCAAAGCCCCCCTCCCCCCTTCTCAAATTATAGCTCTACAGGCTATTCATCACCTCTGGATGGGGCATGCCCCACCATTACTTGGCTTTTTGCTGCAGGCTAAGGTAGCACCACTAATTGGCCTTTGTAACAAAACTGACCTGTGGACAGGATAAAACTTGTTTGGAGCTTTAGAGACAACAATTATTCAAGGTTAAAAACACATCAATGCCACAGCTACGTCACTATAATAAGGGTGAATGAATTTCTTCCTCTTGGGTCTTAATGTGAAAGAATGCGTTCATGTTGTGCCCATGCCAAACAAAAGCTCCTTCAGGTAGTTGAACTAGTCCACTTTTCTTTCTTTCCCCCACCCCTTCTTTTTTAGCTCAAGGACAAGTAGGTCTATCATTTTCTTTAGTTCTTCAGAGCCCCTCACAGTGAGGGCCCTTTGATCTCCGAGAATAATGGTAGATGGAACAATTTAACTGCTCCATACAGGTGCAGGAGTTTATTTGACAGGTTGCGGCTTTTATTTCTAGCACATTAGCTGCGTGCATACAAATGGGCACTTGACAGATGCAAGCAGGTAGATCAGAATTTTATTTTTTTTTAAGAAGCCTCAACAAAAGCCTGGCCACACCTGCGATGATGGCACGATTTAAAATGCTGCATAAATTAAAGACAGGTAAGGCCGCTTCGTTCCCTGCTGTGAATGAATTTTACAACTCAGGAAGACAGCATGTAGGAAGAAAAGCAGCTCGATCTAGTAAACAAAATGGGATCCAGTCACTCGCCTCTTAAATTAAAGAGCCTCTACTTGATCTGAGTTATTTTGAAATAAATAACTCTGCTAGACAAGCACTTACATTGTATTGCCTATAACAGAGGATGTAGGAATGTAGGATAGAAGCAAAGTGAAGGAAAACATTTTTAAATCACCTTTACTCAGACCAGCACTTTCTTCCCAAAGGAAGATTATCTACGAATTATCTCACATTTGCAGTTATTCATGGTTATGACTAGTGCAGTGAAAAATTGTCCTTAGAAGCTTTGTAAACCGAGGGGTTTTTCTCTCTTTTTTTGATTTTTCACTTAGTTTAAGTGTTGTTGAAATGGCTTGTGTAAGGAGATGCTATTCAATAGCCTACCAGCTAATAATAAGTCTGCTAAAGATTGCTTCTTCAGACTGTTACCACTTAATGGAAGCCACACATGCATTTTACATTTATTTGCGTCCCCTCTCCTGTTTTGAGCTTGACGTTGGTTTTTCAGTACATTGCAGTTCATCAAAGAATATCCTGCCCTTAAAGTCATGTATTCAAGAAAAGTAAGGCCTGCAAATGCACAGATCTTGTATTGGCATACATAATTTATTTGAAAGTGTTATACCGAAACCGGTAGTATAGATGCAGTTATGCTAGCATCAAGATATTTTACACTGGTTTAGTTTATTCGACTTGTGGGAATATTTATTCTAGGCTAAGTGTCTTTATGGCAATGTAAATGCTCTGGCACTGCAGGACTATGTAAACATAAGCGTGCCACTGTATTTAAAATGATAAACCTTGAGGTCACATTTACATTACTCACCATCTCCACTCACACAGCTGTGACAGAGTGGGATGTGAAGAGGTAAGACAGGTGGGTAGTGCTGAGAAAAACCCTGCGTAGCGGAGTACCAGTGATGGTTCATCTTTTTCAGTCTGACTGACTGCATCCTTAGCCTCGGCTTTGTCGTTGCAGCATGCTGGTAATGTACTGCTTCATAGCTAACACGCTCCTGGGGGACACGTGGCCTGTTTATCACCTGTATGGTAACTATAGCAGCTGTTAAACAGATTGGGTGAAAATTACACCCCAGTTCTCCAGGCAAAATAATCTTCTCAGAGAGGTAACAGAAACACAAGACTGCACCAAGGAATTAGCGCTGAGAATAACTAGTAGCCAGTTTAACTGTTTCAGGTCTGTGCATGGTATGTCACATTTTAATGTAATTTAAACATGGGGTATTTGTTCAGGTAAAATGGTGTTTTACTGCACATAAACAATCCATTCCAGAAGAGAGCTTGAGCCACACTTAAATGTTTTAGAGGAAAAGTCCTAAATGAAAGTGAAGTTCCTAGAGTAAACCTTTCATTGACAGAGAAAAGAATGCTGAAATTCTGAATTGGATGTAAACCACAATTTTTTTGCTGGCCCAGTATAAGGCCCTTGGATGATGTAACTATCCTGGGAAGGTTTCTGCTATTGGCACATCCCTAGAGGATTTTTGGAATCAGCTGTCGGGAGAGGTAGTTCAACTATGCTGGTTCACGCTCCTTTTGGCTATTGAAGTTTCTCTGCTCAACCCATTGCTGTAATGCTGCAGGGTAAGCAACTGTCTTATGTAAGTCAAAGTAACCACCTGCAGAGTTATGCTTCCTGATAGTTTTCTAAGATGCTCTGCCACTCACAAGCCGGATTGCAAACGGTTGCTGTAGAGCTCCTGCTGTGGCCACTTCACCATGGAAGACGCCACCTGAGAGCAGAGCAGAAGGGACATGACCTACCCCACAGAGCAACAGACCACTGGAGAGCTCACAGTTTCCATGTTGCTGTGGGAAATGCTGCCAAAAGCCTGTACTGCAAAGGCAGGCGGGTCCCCCAGGCAGCCCACAGGCCCATAGCCGGCTGTCCTGTGGCAGGACTCATCAAGAGATCAATATCTAAAAGCAAACTCAATTCCATATTAAATTCTTTCTCCTCCACCCTGCACCAGCTGTCCGAGGATGCTGACCAACAGGCGCTCCTTGTTCTAGAACAAACAGCCTCCGTCTTTGTTTGTTTGCCTGTTAATTAAAAAGCAAATTCTCATTTGGAAAAAGCCGAACATCAGGATGTAGGAACGACTGGCTCCGAGACACGGCAATGAGTCCTGTCGGCAGTCTGCTGCTCTAGCTCCCACAGCCGGAGTCCAAGAAATAAATGTGAGGTGTCTCAGCTGCCAAAATAGTTTCAATAAAAAAAGAGATGTGAAATGCATTAATGATCAGATATTTCAGAATAGCCAATGAAAAAAACATTGAAGACTTGCCCTGCTCTGTCTGCTTTCCCTTTTCTATTTTAACATTGGAAATAAAATACGCTGCTGCAGATTGTATTTCTGTTAAAGCTATTACAGCTTTATGACAGTGCTAAAACGGTGCAACACACATGGAAATTAGTGTTACAGTCTTTTAGGGTTCTTCATTACTCTTATTTAACCAAATATATAATAGCTCTGCGGCACTTAAATGTAAGTAAGTTTGCTTTTAAAAAATTGAATTTCTGTCTAGTAACCGATCAATCAAACTTAATTTCCAAGTATTTTTCACATATAACCATCAAGAACTCTGGAGCACCAGTTACCTATTATCCAATGGATTAGAAGCTGGGCTACAAAACCCACAACTTCCAAAATAAGTTGCTATATGCTAATATGCTGGACCAGTTACGATAGGGGTCTGTGATAAATACTTTCTCAATGCTTAAATTTTTCTGAGGAAGCTTGTAATTTTAAATCAGTGGGCGTGCAATATGGCAGTCAGATATGACATCAGGTAGTTTTAAAAATTATTCTGGGTTTATTTGCAATGTATTTAAAAAAAAAAAAAGATTGTTGCTTCTGTGGGCTGCATTTGCCTCTTCAGTAGATAATTAATCAACAGCATGGCTTCATGTTTTGCATTACTGGCCAACTGAAATGGCACTCTCTTTCACACCATGGCACTGACCATGGAAACATCCATGAACTGTTCTCACGGTCCTAATGTTCTGTCCAAAGACTGACTGTGACAAATATCTGCAGTGGCTTTCTCTGGAATCTCCCCGACCGTGTGATTTCAGCTGGATTAGTATTCTTCTGCAGTGATTTCTGTGCATGTGTAAGAGCTACTGTATTTCCAGGCAGAAATCCATTAGGAAATATGGAGAGTAAATAATTGCAATCATTATTTCTGGCAGAAATAGGTTCATATCGCAGAGCATACAGATGTCTTACACAGCCATCTCCACACAGTTCAGCTCCACACTCTTACTAAGGGTCATGCTGCAGCTACCTGTGGTTCCCAGAAAACATGACAGCTCCACGCTGCTGCTGACCATGCCACCTCTCTCTGTAATTTTTGCATCTCATCTCAGTATGGATCCTAGCTGGACAAATCACTTTGCTGCACTTCTGGAGAGCTCTTCTTTCAGAACAAGGAATAATTGGTTCAGCAGGTCTTTTTCATTGTAAATTCTCCATCTCTGCTAGCTGATTCCCTATAGAGAACTTGGGGAAATTGTTCAATGATCCAATTTGCAGTTCCACTATTGAAGGTTGAAAAGTTGTCTCCCTTCTATGTTTTTCATAAATCTGGGTTTATTCTGCTATTTAAAGGAGATACTTCAATGTGAACTGAAATTTATACTAGCCCTATCAAATAAATTCTGTAATTTTCCTTCCTATATCCAATTGAGGACCTAACATCTTAACCCATAGTAAACAAAGCTATGTTTGAAGTTAGAGACAAAGTAAAAGAGACAGAAAGCTGTTACCTCTCAAATGACCAGTGGAGAACTGTATGACTTTCAGATTAATTTCAGGGATGCAAAACTGGAATGGGCATGAATGGTTCCCCTCAAGAAATCAGCTAAAACAGTAAAGACTTTGGCTTCCTAAGATTAGTATAGCCATAGAAAAAGAATTATTTTGTTATTAATTAATTTTCAATACATACATCACATCAATTATATATTCTATTCAGTTGCTACATCTAAAAATGTCAGATTAGCATATCTAGTGTGCCTTTCAAGTTATGATTTTGTCATCAAAATTAATATAATAATTATGTATTGCTCTAGACTATCTACATATAGAATATTAAGCAGCACCAAAACAAGAGATTTTTCTCACCCATACTGAATAACAGAGATTTCTTGGTTTTACAGCTCTTTAGCATCTATTATTTACTGCATCAAAAGCAATGTGTCTTTAGGCAGAAACCTTCTTCATAATATTTGAGGTCAGGCTCACAAAGTTTTTCTACAAATAGTTGGAAAAAAGTGCATGCGTCGTTCACAATTAAGATATAATCAGTTGACCATACTATAGCCAATCGCACACGCACCCACATCCAGCGCAGAACGGCAGCATGGTGCTACGCTGCCATCACAAACACAATTGCAGTTTGAATATTGCTGACTGATGCAATGCTCATTTTGTTCTTTCACAGCTGTGGTAAAAAATCTTCCCCTATTCTTGAACAGACCTATAGTCATCAATTATACTTGAAAAAGTTTATAAAGCCCAGATGTTTTGTATGTCTTTATGAAAAATCATGCGTCTCTTCAGTTTTAAGAGTGGCACAGTGTATGACAGGTACTTGCAATGCTAAGATACCCAACATGATGGATCCTGCAGTTCCTATTTAATGTTGCAATATTTTTCGATTGAGCAAAGCTTTTTCAATCAAATTCAAAGTCAGTGAAATCAATGAGAATCTTTCCAGTGACTTCGAGAGCTTCAAATCCGAGTTCTAACTGAGCTTGCCATTTTCCAGACGTTTGGACTTACGTACTTATTCAGCCATTTCACATAACATTGCAGCCTTAATTTCTCAAAACTCTTACTTTCCTGTATTTATTTTTGTGTGCCAAATAGCTTGAGTAACATTTTTTCCTGTTTGTTCCTTTCCTATTTCACAAGTATCCTCCCAGGAGCTTTCCTGTTAGCTGTAGGAGCTAGGAGCTCCTGTACAGCTGTAGGAGCTGTTAGGTTAGCTGTATTGTCAGCCTGCTCCTGAAATTTGTCATCTACTTTCAGCAAATTTTGTCTTGCAGAGCAAGCTGCTAATTCCAGCAGCAGAGGAACATTTTCTCTGACGATTCCTTAAGGACAGAAACTTTGGATTTTGGAATAACTTCTACTGTTATTTTGTGTCCTTAAATCTGCAGTTGCATCTTGTTATTTACATTTAGCTACACTTGAGTGTTCCTGTGCTCTTGAGTGCTGTTCAAAATTTCCTGGCAAAGCTGTAACAGATCATAAAGAACAAATTTGGGAATGTCTGTACTATTAACTGGTGATGTGCATAGAAGGAAGGAGTAGGGTGTGATTTGCTGCAAGCCACTTTGAACCTAGGGCCTCATGTCTGCCTCAGAGCTTTACTGGCAGGGTAGTTTGCTTTGGCCACTGGTCCCAGGCTTGCAGGGCTGACTGCTGGAGGTGGTTGTCTCTGCTTTGTGGGTGGGGTGCTCTGCATGGTGCCGCTGTGTGTGACTTCACCCTTGCTTCCACCAAGGGAGAAATCGTTTGGGTTGTGTTAGTCGTTCATTCAAGCACATGTCACCAGACTCTCATACATATAAGGCTAAAAAAATCCTGCCAGCTCACTATGTGACTAGTGTAGCTGTACCCATTAGGTTCAGCAATAAAGCACTGGTGCCAAATTGTAGGATTTTCAATTGATGTCTCCACTTGTCTTTGCAGGCATAAGCACTATTTCTGTCAGCTTAAATGCAAAAAAATGTCATCTTCTGTGACATGCAGCTTAGGATTCTTCCGCCTCTGACAGATGTCTGCAAAGAACAGGCTGGCCACAGAGATCTTGCTGTTCTCACTTGCAGTTGATAAGCTGCACTAAAGAGTGCTACAGCCCTCACACTCATCCTAAAACTAAATAAATAAAAAAGAAAAAGCAGAACCAATTAAATGGACTGGTAAGTCTTGCCAAGGTTATATCAATTCCTTGGCATTTTTAAACAAATTTTCATCCTGAGTTTTTTGCTGCAAATTAAGAGCAAGTTAGGGTATTATATGAGCTGAAGTATAATTGTTTTGGCACCTCCATGGGGAAAACATTAGATTTTTTTTTTTTTTAAACAGTTATATTCTTATTTTACTGTTTTGACATGGTTTGGTTTGGCTAGTACTGATCACTTGCTGTGGCGAGCACAGTTGCAGGACTAACAGTGAGTTTTTTATTGCTAGTTAATTTCTTTAATGAAAACGGTGCTATAGGATTACGTAAGTAGCCTATTACAATTAATAGGAGGTGCATTTGCCTGAAAATATGGATTTTTCTCTTCTTAGCCTATGAATACTATGGAGTATTATCACTTTCACTCCTGTAGACTGAACCATAATGCTACTCCAGTCCATTTTGAGATGACTGCAAATTGTCATATTTTTTTGTTAGAGTAATGATCAAATATTGATATTTCTTCAGTTCATACAAATGGATACAGCCTTTTTACATGTGGCTTAGTCAATATATTCTGATGTTCACATTAGGGATTTGGAAATCAATGTAGTTTTCCTGTTATTCTTTTATGATTAAATCAATTGGAGTTATTTACTCATAGCAGAAAATATGGGTGATTGCCAACCCTACGGCTTGGTGAATTGCTTTCTCACCACTGCTGCCCTGTAATGAGAAGGTACCGGTTCTCTTCAGGGGTTGACTAAACTTGTTCACGTATGGCAGCAATTTGAGGTGCAGAAATTGTTTTATATTAAGGGCTAGCAATGTTTCCTGCCAAAGGGCATCTTCATCATTTGCCATTACATTAACATTGACAAAGCGTGGTAATACTAAAACCCAGCAGTGCTGATCATATGGAGGAAAATAGCAGATACTTATCAATTCAGCTTAAACCAGCGTACTTCATACTCCTGTGGTTGAGAAACCAGTTAAAAGACAATGGAATAATCAAATAGATGCACAACAGGACTTTGGGAAATAACATTCCTGAGATCTGGAGCTATAGAAAGATAGAAGACTGTGCATTAAATAGATTTGCATTAATACTTTGCATAAAAGCTGCAATGGCATGATCTGATATTCTGGACCTGGCAAAGAGATTTTATTTCTCTTTCAGAGGCAAGCGTAAATATTAGTTTGCATAGTAGGTTTAAGTAGGTTTAAGTAAAGCTACAGGTAATGCATTGGAATAAAAGGTTACATTGCTGGAATCTAAGTTTCCATATTAATTTTATTTCTGTGTGCATAATCCATACTTTTCGTTGGAAGGGTGTGTGTACATATATAATGTAAGTAATCAGCAGTTTCGTTGATGCATTTAGGGAAAAGCACCCCTCATTCATTAAAATTATGTGAGTTCCAGCGTATTTGATTAACTTACAACCTGATTAAGCACAAAATCCCACTATTATTTTGTGCAGCTCATTCCAGAACCTTAAATTTGGAAGATCTAACCCCAACTGCTAAGGGAAGAAAAAAAACACCTAGAAATACTTCTTTTTGCTGTAGTGCCCTCTGCTTGAAATTAAGGCAAAGAAAATGACACAATGATCAAAGTGGTAAGCTTCCCAAGCCTTAAGCAAACCACCCTTTTAGAAATCATCATGACGTGCACTCCTGTATCACAGGTAGCGTTTCTTTTACATAGGTGATTATATAAGAGGGTTGCATATCATTGAGTAAATCGTTTTAGGTTCTTGTTCAAAAAAAAATCTCATAAACAGGTAGGTTCCTGCTATGTATACCTTTCCATCTCACAAACTTCAGCAATATTTAAGAATGTACTTAACTAACTTTAAATTAGGGGTACTCCTGTACTGCTGACACTGTGGAGATAGCTATTGGCATTGCATTCGTTTGCTCACTTCTCCTCCTCACCAGACATGTACCGTGCCACATGTGCACAGCTGTGGCCTTGCTTTGTACATCTTTGGACTTGTTGTAAAAGCAAGTCCAAGTCTAAAATTGTGACACCCTACTATCCTAAAGGTAAAATGTTTCAGCATTTTTTTGACTGAGCAGTGGTGGTGATAATACTAACATAAGAAGTTTGGCTTTTTATGGGAGTAGCAAGCCTCAAACCTGATGAAAAAATATTTTTTCAGCATTTAAGCCACAGAATATATAACAATCCATAGACGTTTTATCAGAATTTAAGAGCCCAAAACTCCAGATCAAATTCTCTCCTGAAACAAAATACCTTCCATAAGTGAAAAATGGAGGAACTCAAGTAGGTGAGTCATAGTGCCTTGATTGACCAAACCTTTTGTAAGTTAGAGCAGCACAAGTCTTCTCCAGGCTTCACCAGCTGGTGGTGGTCCCTGTCTAGTTTTGTATGCAAGTGACTTTTTTTCTGTTTGTATGTAGGTGAGTTTTATTGGATATGGAATACGTCTCAAAAGCAAAATGTGAGTTTTGAGTAACAAAGGAAAACAAAGGCTTTAACACTAAAACACAGTCTTGGGTTGGGTAAAGGCATGAAGGAAGACAATGTCTGCTGTCCTCCCTGATGACTGTATAATAAGCATATAGTTCTGCTATTTAACAATCGTTATGATGAATGCTCAGAAAATCTTCTGGATAGTTACCATTTTGAGATAACCAAGTAAAGAGAAGGAAAACCCTCAAAAAAGTAAGATTTTAAAAGTGAAATCCTGGGAAAAGATCATGTCTGCCAAGCCCTAATCAAAAGTGATTTTTATGACTGAGTTTTAAACTTCTTTAATCTGGGTTTGTAATGAAAGTGCTTACAGGCCCTTAATGATATCAGTAAAACTGAGTGCCTCTACAATAAAAGTCAGGTGCCAATTCATATTACTGCATCTTAAACTTAACACACAACCAAACATAAACGTGAACAATGGCAAACTCGATAAGGCAGCAATGTATTTAGATCTCACTTGAAAATCAGAGGAGGTAATTCCTGTTCCTTGGCAGCAATGATCCCATAAATTGAGCTCATGGATGAAAGTTTTAAAGCATACTTTCTCTTTCTTCCTCCTCTTTTGACCCAAACAGGCAAAGATTGACATCTCCCATGCATTCAGCTACTGAAGCCAAGCCTTCCCAAAGCACCACTAGAAAGCTTTTGCTCCAGTGGAAACTGGCCATCCAAGTCTCTTAGGTAGTTTTGAGAAACTCAGTCAAGACCCAAGAAAGTGGAGACCAGGAGTGACAATGAAAGTGTGTGCATTTTCATGCAGTTTATAGCTCTGGATCCAACAGCACTTTAAAATTAAGAGGCAGATCTCAAAATCAGTACCAGCATGAACTTAGGCATTGAAGGAATGACTTCAATGTGAGCATTATGGCCAAAATATTTGAAATGGACAACAATGAGTAACTGGCAGCATGTAGCAAAGTCTGCTCACAGGGGCTGCCAGGACCCCTATTAGCAGGAACGGCAGTAATTCAGGCCTGAGGTAATGAAGGTATACACAGGTGTCAAAATATCTGAATGCTTAAGAGCGCTGCAAGTGTTTTTTAGCAATGGTAGAAAAGTGACTGTGTAATATACCGAGCTGATTCCTACCTTGGCTTGTATAACTGCAAATCTAGTGTAATTCCCCTGATTTCACCATTGTACCAGAAAAACGGAATGTGTCTCTGGACCCTTAAAAAGTCACGTCACAATTGTCCACACTTCTGAAACAGGACAACACTGCAAAATCCATACATTTAATAAAATGTCTTTTCACTCCTGCAGGTGACTCCTTAATTTGTTTCTCTCCCTCCCCTCTGTGAAATGACCTTGCATACCCTTACATCTTGCCAGGCAGCCAAGGGAGGCTTCCCTCGCGGCTTGTGGCAGGGTATGTTCAGAGCCCCATGTTAGCGGCACGCTGGAAAAGGGCTGCTTCCCTCCTTCCCCAGTACCGTCAGCACCTCATCAGCATCCTCCTTCTTCACCAGCCTGAATCTGGCCAAGCATTCCAAGATCATTTCCAAACCTGGCTGTCCTTCAAGCCATCATCTTGGTACACGTCGCCAATAAAATGCCAGTGGCCAGCTCTCTCTGGGTAAGCAATCTTCCTAATGAAAATAGGTCTGAAGTCATTATCAAAAATAGCGTTTTGCATGTAAGCAACACAGTTAAATACCTTGATGGAACCTAGTAAATTTTAAGTACAATTTTTTAGGACGTGAGTGACAAGCTCTTTGGAAAGAGTTAGGAAATGTTAGTGTTGTGTGACTGCAAGCTTGATTTGCTAATAAAGACAATACCTTACCCCAAAGGCTTTTTCCAGCTGCAGCCCCTGAAGCACAAACGTTGAGCATGTATCACACAGAACTGTCAGTTACTACTGGAGCCAGAAAATTGTTGTTTCAAATGTTACAGTACAGGAAAATCGCCTCTCTGCACTCGCTGCCAAAAAAATGACAGCTTAATTTATGCCATGCTGAAGCTACATTACAGAGCCATTCAGCCTGGCAGTTAAGTACACTCCATGCTCACATCTTCCCCCTGTGCAAGTGCACTGGGGAGAAATACACAGGGACTGTAATAAGGACAATTGGCTGCAGTGTTTTCCATGTCACTGGAACTAAATACAGGTGAAACAGTATCAGCAATAAAATACATCACCCGAACCTCATATGCAAAGCACAATTCGGCGTGTGGATTCACGAATAATCAGGAAGGATGTGTGACAGAATTGTTATGCATGAAGTGGATTATAGAGAGGTTTGCTTGTGTCAGACCTCTGGGTTTTATGTTGAAGGGAGGTGCAGAGGTATTACCCATGCCTTTGAAAATTATGTCAGTATCCTTGGTTCAGACCTTCAAAACTTGGCAATGTTTACACTTTCTGAAATTAAAAATCTGACAGTATTAAAGCACAGCCTAGTGTCGATATTTGTCATCAAGGTTTTCACAAGATATTAAAGATGCACATGACATTATTTAAAAATGAGCCATCAGCGAAACAAACCCCATAAAATTATCATCCTAAATGCATCCGAAGATTGCTATGTAGTTTTTTAAGGCCAAAGCTTAATTTTGTTTGACATTGAAACAATGATCATCCATGTTATAGAATGAAAGGAAATTATCATGTCTGTTCTTCTGCTTAGTTTATTCATATTAATCACATGGTAATTATGTCCAGAAAGATTGATCTTAAATAATCTTGCAAATGAAGAATTGTAATTCATTTCATAAACTCATCAAGATCAAAACCAGTTGATCTGGATGTCAGTTAATTTATTTCCCCTCTCCTTCCTTTTCTACTCAATGTTTGTACGAATATTAATGTGTGCGATGTTAATGTTTGCTATATTAATGCTTACCACTTACCTTTAGAACGCTTTTGATAACAACTAACTCATTCACAGCAGACTGGTTTCACAGCCATCTTGTGAGGTGGAGGGCAGTAAAACAAAAGACTTCATGAAATAAATCAAATGCACTGACTGAGATTTTGAAAGGGTAAGAAATCTTCTAACCTCACCATGCTAGATTTTGCTATGAAAACTACCCACGGTGAATAGGACTGTATATAAAGCCATTGTGGGTGGTTTGAAGAAACTATTTCTTACTAATTGGTAAGGACATACTTGGAAATTCTGGGTAAATAATTTCATAATTTATCATAACATCAGAACAATGTTAGGCTTAGAACTGGCGTGGTTTCTCCAGGAGCCCTTGTGCCTTGTGTGGGCTTGTGCCCACATTTATTTTGGCCTGAATAAAAAATTTCCCATTCCTGTTTTCACAGAGTTTATATTTAGAATGAACCCAAAATCAAGAAAAAAAAGGTCAGTGGAAATGAGTGAAATGTGTCTGTTAAACTAGAAATAGCTAGCTATTTTCATGGTCTTTATGCAGAATTGTAAATCTTGTTCTGGTTCACCTAAAAGAATCAAATAATGGGAAGCCCTTCAGCAAGGTAAGATGAAGTCTGTCATTTAGTAAGGCAAACCAAATGAAAATAACATAATTCCATAATTTCCCTTAAATTTCAACTGCAATTTATTACATTATTGCTAAAATATATTTTATACTTTTCTTGAAACCTTCATGAACTTCTAAATGCAAGCCTTTTCAGTCTTCTGTCATGTAAAACCCTGTCCACTCCAAATTGGGCATATAGCAAGGTTTTATCTTACAGTGCTTGGCTTTGTTTTTTTTCCCCTTTCTCTCTCTGTGTAAAGTCCTTGATTCAAGCCACTATATTTTTTGTGCCTGTTCATAGATTGACACTATCAAATCCATAATCTCTTAACACATACAGGGCATTTCACACAAGGCATTTTCTGCGTGATTAGGAATGCTGTAAATTATCCATTTTCATTTCATGAGAAATAGGTTCCTGTATTACAAAGGTCTGTGCCAATCCTATTCTTTAGAGAAAGAAACATGATGTTCTGTTTCTTAGGAGCCATAACTCATTGCTAGTTCTACCACATAAACAACAGGCTCATCTTTAGCATGTGTATCTCTACTTATATGGATGTGTACAAATTGTCTATACTTCAACTGTGTCGGTATTTAGAATATTATTATAACACATGAAATAGGGGAGGCAATGTACTACTGGAAGAATGAGTTTCACACTCATCAATGATTAATGACTAGTTAATCAGACACTGAATGTGTTTCCTCATTAAATTAACCAACAAAGACATAGGAAGGTACAGAGATGTCCCAGGTTTTAACTACGTAGAAGAAAGGAGCTATAGAAAGGAACTATTAAGAAGAAAGGAGCTTTACAAATACAAGACAGTCATATTTTGTGATTTGTCTCCTGAAAGGACAGAAACACACTGGTGCTGGAACCAAAGTCGATCTGAAGCTCCTGCTTTTATAGTATTAGCTGAACTTTCATGGTTTAGGCAAAGGATTAGAACTCTGAGAATCCACTTGGTCCCAGGAACTCCCCCAAATCAATGTACAGCTGGTCATCAGGAACAGTCATTAGATGAAATTCAGCATTGTAAGAGTGCTTTGGGCTTTCACAAATCTAATTAATGAATTTTAAGTGTACCCCAACCCAGTACTGATTGGAGTGAGGCTCCCTAGACTGGGAGAGATTCTTATTCTGTACACTAAGATGCTTCAAACCATTAAGTTGTGGTTTGTGTAGCTACACAGATTTTCTGTCCTCTGAGGGTATTTTGAAGTCTGAGGATTCGTATGAAATACAGAAATGTGTGTGTATAACATCGCGTCCTTTGTTAGATTTTATGAACATTTTAAATATTACACCTGCAGTAAGCAGGCAATTTTGGTTGTGTATAATATGTGCCGATACGGAACAAAACTGCTTTGTGTTTTTCTGTAGGAAAGAGAACTGGAGTGATGGTGGATGGGGCTGAGCTATTATTTAATTCCTTTGTGCCTTAGTTTACCCATCTGTAAAGGAAGATAATGG
The DNA here is from genome assembly GCF_963921805.1 of Phalacrocorax carbo. Classification (NCBI taxonomy): domain Eukaryota; kingdom Metazoa; phylum Chordata; class Aves; order Suliformes; family Phalacrocoracidae; genus Phalacrocorax; species Phalacrocorax carbo. The sequence continues at coordinate 133,420,658 of NC_087514.1, forward strand.
CTTATCTCACAGCTTGGTTTAAAAACTGATTGTCATTTTAAAAGCATTTCAGACTGTTATTATGCTTGTATAGTGTCAGAGATATTCCTTGCTCCTCCTGGAGGAATAATAAAATAAAGGTGCTTCTGAACCCACAGAACTTCAGTCCCTGTATAAAAGAATAAAATTGTTCAGATATTTTTTCTGTTTCTTTCATTTATTTGATGTGTTTGTCACTATTTGCCAGAGAGTTTAAGGTAATACACTTCAGGTCATTGGGTGAATTATTCACTAATCTTGTCTGTTATCCTGTGGATGTGTGTGAGTCATTGGCCACATATCATATTTCTTTTTCTAAAGCTCTTTAGAACAGATAGGGACTAACAAGTAGTAAATGATAAGAGATTTTCAGGACAACGGCTGTTTGCACTAAAGTGAAATGACTATGTGTTCAACATTTTAATTGAGTAAATAATGCTGAACAACCACTGGCTACCCTGTGAGATCCACTGTGATTTAAGGGCTGCCTTTATTTCCCCCAGCATTAGTCCAGAAAGAGTAAGGGAATCAACTTCATCCGGTCAGAAGATAGTCACAAGTCACCAAAAATGTCAGCATCATGAGTGCCAACTACAGAGCCTTTGGACCTCTTCTGTCATTTGTACTACATAGACCGTACATATTCCTGTAAAGAAGCAGTTTAAGTGTGAATTCTGCAGAGCCACTATGGGTGAAATCTTGGCCTGTTTACATCAGAAGGATTGCAAGGACCATGTTTTCTCCCATTTGTCTGGTATTTATTTATTTGTATGAGAGGACATCTTGCACCATCTATAACCTAAAGTAAAAGGGGATCATTTAATCTGTAATGGTTCAGACAATTGTGTAGTGTGGATGAAATACCATATTCATAGAAGGAATACACATGCTGTCCCTTTAAACAGTATTTTATCATATTAATTCATTAATTCCATTCCTCACTGGAAGACTGACAACTAACTTCAAGTAAGTACAAATGTCCAACAGATCAGAAAGATAATAAGGGCATTTGCATCAATAAATAATATGGTAAAAAGTTAAGATGAGGCTTAATTACAAATATAACTTATTTAAAAAAAAAGAAATGCAAAGCCTGAAGACTACAGTTATGTACTTAAAAGAATATGCCCAACTTACTTTTCAACTGTACATTTCAGTCATTTCCACCAACCAAAGCTGATAAAGGTAAAGAATGTGCCTAGGAACTTCAATGTGGCAGACATTCAGTTCTATCAGAAATAGTAGAAAAACAACTTCCAGAGCAGAATCAAATCCTACATCTTTCAACAGAAGACAACAGGTTATTAGAGACGTGTTTGATTTAACCATGCGTTGAACATACCTTGCCTTTCTAAATGAGCATTTCCTACAAAATCTGCATGCTTGCATTGGACCCCCAGTATGGCTGGGAGATGAGAGTCCCCGTGAAGACTGCGTGTCTCCATTTTCCCTGCTGTATCAAACTGGTGGGTTACCAGTCATTGTCGTGAAGTCTTCAGTAAGCATCACAGTTTTCATTTTGCTCATGTTTCAGTAACAGAAACCTGGATGTAGACTTCCTAGAGGTTATTGATGAAGAGTCTGAGAACTGTATACACAAATTAATTAATTGCACAGATATATGAATAAATTAATAGCATATTAGATTAAGCTGGTGTGGACGTACCTGATCATAAAATTATTACAAAGATAAAATTCTTTGCTTTCATTTGTCAGAGTCATTATTGCATGTTTAGTTTATATTTTGGAGGAATATAATTAACCGAGATCTTTTAGCAACTGAAACAGATTACACCATTTTTCTTCCTTTTACTGAATGAGAAATATAGATGGTGTAGGTTTTGTTTAATGTCAACAAGCAAAAGCTACTCTGTCTTATGATCTGTAAAGCAACATTTAGACAAGCATTAGCTGCTATGATGTTAATAGTAGGATATGATCTTTCGGAGCCTGTTCAGGACTCAAAGCTGGATCGCCCTTGCCCATGGTGCAGGACAGACCTACACTGCCTCGGCTAGCCCATGGCACCCTCCAGTCCCACGGAGGCAACTTGCCATTGGCTGGAAATACCCTGGCCAGAAGGTTAACTGGCTGTATTGTTGGCCAAAACAACTTTAAATCTGGTCATGGGGAGCAGATGGCTGGAGGCATTCGTCACATGCCTCTGACATTTTTGTTGCAGTGGAGATCGCTCTTTGCTATATCCATGTTCGTTGGCTAATTATTAATTCCTTTCGTATCACATGGTCTCTCAAACTAATAGCATTTTCCTTTTCTAGAGTACCCAGTCTTGCCAGGCAGAGAACGTGCCAAACAAACTTCCTGATTGGGTTAATTATTTAGGAACGGGGAGTGTAGCACCTAATCAGACATTCATTGGGAAAGCCAGATTTTGCTTTTTTCCCTTGGCGTAGTCTAATTCTTATGATACAAGAAGCACCAGGGTTCAGTTGCAAAGGAAATCGATGGCTGTACACACAACTAGATTTGTGTGTTGACAGCCTCAAGCTGACTTTTCAAAACTGGAGGCAACACCCAAGTATTGCAGCATCCCATAAGCAATCTCTCAATCAGAGCAGAACATAGTGGGACACAAGAGAAATCCTGTTGCTATTTTCCCTTTTTATTAGGAATTTCAGCCTTTCTTGTGCCTTGCAAACCCAACTCACATTATTCTCATTCAGGTATGTCATTAAGAAAATAAGATACCAGCAGATGTTTCTTCTTTCAGGAACATGACACATACCCAATATCCCTAAACTACAAAAAAAAAAAGGCTTTCTAAGGAATATGGAAACTCTGGAAGGCTTTGATTTGCCATGCAAATAAGTAAATGAATGGCAAAATACAAGAAATGCACCTCCACAAGCTACCTCTGAAATTTTGAATTGAGAGAGTGCAACTATCATTATGGCATCTATCAATTTCTGTAATACTATATAATCTATTTAAATATGTCAACCAATTTGAATTTTACTTTAGCCTTAGGAAAGATAAATTTTCTAGAAAGGTTATGTGAAAATTTCAGAAATGTTATTACTACTAAATATTCCTTTTCTGATAAAAAAAGTCATAAAACTATTTAAGCTGTTCATTAATAGGTCTTGTTTTAATAACAGGGTCAAAATATACTTAATAAAAATGAGCAAATAATGAAATAATAAAAACTCTAGTAATATGTCCATGTAATATTCTTCTTAATGGCTTGTGGTTCTGAACAGCAGATCAGTATGACAACCACCACTAGACCCAGTCCCCAAAACTTGACTTGTGTAAATTTTCCATCTTCAAGAATATGAAATTAATGGGCTATTGGGACTAATTATGGCTACACAAGTAACTGTTTGCTTGATCAGGCACTTGCATACTGTAAGTTTGCAGTAGATGGTCAATGGCAACTATATACTTTTTACAATTGTTATCATAAGATAATCAAGCCTTAAAATACAATATTTTCAGTATTATAATACAAAAGCACAAGTTTTATTGTATGCAAATGTATGACTTGTGTAATTCAAAAAATGCTACATAGACACCTGGAATCTTCTTTCTGTCTCATAAACCTAGGAAAAGAAAAAATACAAAATCAAGTCATGGACCTCACCACCTCTACTTCTGGCTGAACCATCTTCCTTCTGGTTAGGCTGCAGCACCACCATTTTCCTTTGGCCCCAAACCTGGATATATCCAGCTCAACTCTTTCATGGAAATACGGGCTCATAATCTAGTTGCTTAAAGCCCAAAGACGCCCTTCTCTGTACAATTGATAACTGTATTGCAAGCAGAATGAACACCTACACATGCTCTTCCTTTCCTCAGTTTTCCGACCACTTGAATATACTTGGGACTGGTTTTCCCCAGAGCACAGCATTCCCCCTGTCCGCGTCTTCACTTAAGACCCTCTGGTCTTATTTGGGTCCTCAGAGAAGCACTGATGAAGACTGTGTAATTTTGGCCTCTTATATTTTATGCTTTTTTTCATAAGTTACCCTCTCTCACACAAAATTATTCTTCACTTCTTTCAGCTGAAACAATGATTAAGCTATCTCATCTTAATGGAAGGAAGTAGAAGTTACATTCTTGGGTTTATTGGTCAATAAATATAAGTGAATTTTTCTGCAAAATTAAATAGCAATTTTCTATCAAAATGCTAGTTTCAAACAGAGTCTTTACTGCATCAGGAAGATATTTTAGCAGGGTCCAGTTTAGGACAAATTCCATCAAGTCTTTAAATATGCCAGTACTCTAATCTGTTTTAAGGCTTGATAGAAAATAATGAAGTTTATTGTCTTAATTGAATAATTTTGTGCACTCAGATACTTTGTTTTTATTAATTTTGTCAATCATACCTTAAAATAGTAGCTTATACTAAGTTAAAATCACTACAGAACATAAATTGTGAAATTTATTTAGCAATAAAGTATATGCTTTTCTATTTTGGAAGTGCTAGACATTGGAGACACTGATCCTTTAAACTACCATTAACAAAAAAATCTCTTAATAGCAAGTATTAAGGTTTTCTTGTCACTCAAAAATATTTTAACTCATATTTTGAAGCAACTTTTTTTTTGTTGTTTTAGACTCCATCAAGGCAGATGGAGAGGAAGACAAGGAGAGCAACTAAAATGAGAGATGTAAATTCTTTCCTTCAAAACTGAAGTGTTTTATAATAAACAAAGAGCTAAATTTCTAGTTGCTAAGAGACCTACATCAAAACAACTAACTTTTCCTTCTAAATTAGGACCCAGCATAGGCTACTGTTTAACTCTTTGTGGTCTCCAGCTTTCTACATCATAATGCTGAGAATGAGAAAAGAGGGGGAAAAACCCCAGATACATGTAAGTACTACAAAGATAGTTAATAAAACATAACCTACTTAAGTATTTTATTTAGTCCTATTTAGGATGCTGTCAAAGCTTCCTGGTTTTTCCTGAGGAAAAAAATGCAAGGACATGTCAGAGTACATAAAATTACTGTGTTCCACTTAAGTCATAAGATAAACAATCTCTAGAATGTGACCCTTTAAAAAAACAAAAAGGAATGTTTTGAGCAATATGTTTAAGTAGTGCCTGTGTTGTATTGACTAGCTCTCACAATGCTGGTGTCTTTGATCCACCATGTAAGAGAATGTGTGGCTGCAGGCCAGCAATAACAACCACAGAAACCTTTAAAGAGTTAGGAGCTTTTCCTGTTTTTCCCTCCCCCCTTTCTATGTCAAGAAATTCAAACACACAGCTAAAGGGTATCATAAATATATCTGATTACTGTTCAGGGGTTTTCCAAAATGAGCCACTGGAGAGACCGTCTTTATTGCAAGGCCAATCCCAGATTTAATCAAAGCAAATGCGCTTTAAAACAGAGTTGATTAAACTGGAGTAAATGTCAAAACAAAGACCAGAGAACAGTATTTACACAGAAGACATGTCCCTCTCATTTGTGCAATGCCAAGGACAAGTTTCTACATTATTCTGAAAGCTGTCCTATTCATCAGGAAATTTGTCTAAAGTCCCAGCTCTTCTGGGCTTTGGGAAAAGATGAAGAGGAAGCACTGTACTTTCAGTTAGCTTTTCAGCTGCTTCAATGTCTCCAAAGATCCTTCTCATAATTTTCGTATTCAGCATTCTGTGAGCCTCCCTCACTTAACCACAAAACTCTGAACTATAGTTATTTATAATTTTTTGTGTCCCGCTCTTTAAACAGTCCTGCCTGTGAAGGCAAGCTTCCTCACCTAAGATCAGCGCATGTGGTGAACGTAATGCTCCAACTGACCTTGTCTTGTTGCAGGGCTAGAGGAAGAGAAAAATGCCAATTCTCAGTTTGGTTTAACTTGAGTTTTACAGGCAACATGACATCTAGATGATTTCCAACACTGCAAGAGGAGGACACATGCTTCCAGATTCTTGTTGACTGCTAAGATGCTTGAGTCTTTTTTCTGACAGAGAAACGAATATCAAAAGACAGAAGATCTAGATTAGCAGTCCATGGGAAGTTTGATTGTTGCCAGCCTGAGCCACGTTATGGCAAGTGCTGCACTTGACCCACAATGAACAAACAGGGTATAAAAAATGTATGCAAAGGCTGGTAAGAAGGGACAAATTATTCTGAGTAATTGGGTTGTAACTGGCAAAAAGCTGAAAGGCAGCAGGGGGGTCACACATATCACAGTCCTCCCTCTAAAAGCTGCCTCTGTTTTTTCCAGCTTCCTAATGCACCTGCAACCTTTTAGGAACAATGTTGTTTTCCAGCTCCCGGGTACTTTGAGTACTTTGACTCTCTTAGATAAATGGTCTGTCCATACTCCATACTGTCTGGTGAACCTACATTGGGAAATACGTGACATTTCAGCTCCTCAGCCTTGTCTGCAGGTTCAGCTCTTCGAAAAATATAAATAACCTCTAAATTCTGTCCAGCCTTATGAGAGTTTCACTCATAATAAGCATAACACTAATGAGCTGTACCTCAGGGTACACAATACTCCAGTGTCAGTGAAATGGATTCCATGGGCCCTTTGTTTCCCATGTTTGCTTCTATTATTCATTCTAAGTCCATCTTTCATTCCTGCTTTGTGATTTTCTAGGTGAGTATATGCAAAAATTTTATGGTATCATCCTATTTCTGATGCAGAGTCAGCTGCACTGGGACTGAGTCATCTTTTCCTCCAAACTGTTGCTGTGTTTGTGTTCAATAATTTCAGTGATTCAAAAGTCACCAAAGCAGTGCAATGTATTTAGTAAAGTTAGTTCAGATATATACCACAATAACTGAAAGTAGACTTAGCTCAGTAATTAAAAAATACATGTTAAGAGAAGGGAGAAGCTAGCAGAGAGAGCTTGGAAAGGCCAGCTACCGAGTCAGGTGTATGACACACCTCTCAAACACCCGAGATACTTTGATGGGGAAGTTTGGGGGAAGAATGAGAGAGGGGCAAACAGTTGCTTTTGGCTGCTCCAGCTCTCTTTCCAAAGTATTGTGAGAAAAATTAATCATGGCTGAGCCAGCGCAGAATATAGAACTGCAAGCATGAGTTAGCAGAGTCAGAGACATGCAAGATGTGGACATTTTTATCTCAACAGCCAGCATAAGACACCTTACTCTTTTGTTTGTATGTTATCACCATATGGACTACCATATAGGTACACATGGAGGTGTTCTTGTTCCTAGAATCAGCTCTCCCACGAGATGAATTCCTGAATTAATCTATTAGTTAATGAACTGTGGGCTATTTAGCATTAAACACGGCCTCTAGAGGACAGCACTTCGTATTTGGGAACAATGCTAATAGCATAGTGATAATCAGTCACCATTTTCAGTCATGATAGTTCAGTCTTCATTTTCTTAGGTGATAATTCTGTGATCCCTGTAAAATATATATATGTTATTTGTTACTCCAAAAGTACAGATAAAACAAATTGTTTATTCAATCTTCAGTTTACATGCACTTTCATGATGGTAATATCCATCTTCTACCAAAATCACAACTACCATGCCATCTAAATGCAATTTTTTAAATCCAAAGTTATTATGGGAACAGGGCCAAAGCAAGTCACCAAATAACAAAGGGTGTCCTTATTGATTATTTAGGCCTGATTGTTTTGTAAAACATTTGCAGATGTTCAAGTCAGCATTTTCTTTTAAGCTGAAGAAGAAAGTTGTCTCCCAATACTGAATGTTATATCAAAGGAAGAAGATTAGATGTTTTCCACTTCCTATGGTGGCTGACTGTCACTTGTGTCTGTCACATAACCATTTTGTGCCTGCTGTTGAATGAAGTGACACTTCTGAGGATCAGTGTTGATATTTTCAAATCTAACACTGCTGGCCAGTGTCCACAATCTGTTAAACCAGTAGAGGCTGAGCTGCTTCAACAAAATTGCACTAGAAATTCACAATGCAATAAATGAGATCAGAACCTAACCCTCCTTGTGGCAGGTGATGGAAGGATAGGATAACAAAAACAGCCTTGAATCTTCAACCTCCTTTTTTTCTCCCTCAAACCAGACAGATAACTATGGGAAATATTTATTGTAAGAAAATGCCTTCTAGAAAAATAGCAGATGCTTAATATTTATTCTCCCCTGTGACAGTCTGGAAATTTATGCATAACTTACAAATTCTGACTTTATGAACCCTTCATGTAACTATAACCGTCAATGTTAAGAGTTTCTGGCAGGGTCTGTGTCACATATCACAACGTTATCCAGAGACAGCTAGAGGACAACTGAAAACGTTGTTAGCATGGGATAAGTGCCTTGGAAAACAATGAGTATGACAAAGGACTGGGCAAGTCATGGAGCCTACAGAGACAACTGTGGATGTTGACTGGCGTGGGAGTTAACATGCCATGCCTCTCTTGGGATTGAGAGCATAGCTGGTTGGTCAGCTGGATACCACAAACAATGCAAAGCAGGAAAGGAGAAGAAAAAGCTGTTTAAAACAGAGCTGTTTAAAATGAGAGTGGTCTCTTGGCTCTCTAGGCCACGGGATCTAAGCTAAAGAAGGAAGGCTCTGGGCAAGGACAGAGGACCTAAGGTTGAGGAGAAGATGAGACTGTGGGGATCAAAAGGATGCCGTGAGAAAAAAGACGGTGGGAAAGTCAGAGGACTTCCATAGCGGAGAGGAAATTAAACGACACGTTTTTAATGTGCAGATTTTGCTTCCTTTGAACGACCTGTAAATAGCTCTTTTTGCATATGAACAGTGGGAATGTGTTTTAAAAGTTAGTTTAGCAGGCTTGCCCTCTTTGTTGTGAATGAACTGAAAGACACAGAAAAAACCAAACTTCAAGACTTCAAAAAAGCAAACTTCAGAGCAGACTGGGGGAAAGGGAGGGTGCCGACACTTGTTTGGGGGACTAAGGAGACTGGAGCGCCTCCGACACTTTCCAGGCAGGAAGGCTGGAGCGGAGTGACTACCCCTGCAATAAGCCAGGGGTAAGCAGCCGGGGTGCTGTCAGGCTCGATAAACCCAGGAGTGCCAGTCCTAACATCATGTGTTAAAACAAGAAGGTGTTCTGAAGCCTGCCACTGTCCATTTAAGAAGGTCCTTTTCTTGGAAGTAGGACTTGCTGCTTTTCATTCCCCTTTGAGGAACTGTCAACTGAAGCCAATTCCCTTCTGGGAGTGCTGCGTTGAAATCCTGCTCAGCTATGGGGTCAGAAGGAAGGGCAGGATGGACCCTATTTCTAAATAAGCACATTCATGCTGAGCTGTATAGGAGTCTGTTCATACAGAGCAAAGTCAGTACTGTTTATAATTAAGCTAATGATATATTAACTTTATTATACCAGAAGCTTAGTTGCTTGCTGTAATGTATGAGTTTCAGTACTGCGTACATTAAGTATGTCAAATATTCAAAGGACTGGCTTACAGAAAGCTTTACAAGATTAGGTTGGGTGCTTGGCCCTATTCTACTTTCCAGTTTTTTTCCCTTGTTTTTAAATGCACGCTTTGACTTTAGCATGTCACAGTGCTCCAGACACATGACCCATTGGATGGTGTGGCTCAGTGTTAGTCTAATCAAAACATGTTAGTCACATGAATATTTGTGAAATGCACGGATGACAGCTTCACTATATGCATCCAGGATGAACTATCTCTTCAAATGAATGACATCAATGTAATCTCTCTGAATTCAGCAAACTATAAGTCATGTCAGCTATGTTCTACCAACTCTACAAGACTGTAGGACCCTAATCAATCTCACAGTCATGTTTTTAATCCAAAATGTTTAACCTTGCCCATTTACAATGTCATGCCTTGAAACTCGCATAGCAAACCAGACTCATTTCCTTTCTTAGAAATTGTCTTTAATAATTTCTGTACTTGCTGACTCATAAACAATATGATTGTCAGGGAAGTGTAACTACTTCCTGAAAATGACTTTCTTACATGGAATATTATTTGGGGTGTTATTTTAAATTGACTGAAAATAAACATAAAATATAACATTAAATATGAGAAAGATGCATTATTCTATAGAGGATAAAAATATTTTTCCTATACATTCACAATTTAGGAGAACAATTTAATCTAACCGCAATAGTTATATACCTCATAATCGTTATATGTTAAAGCTGCCTTGTGTGATGGGAAGCATAATCCTGTCAAAAGAATTTGCATGTGGCATGCTAGCTTATTAAGTCCTCCATCATAATTAACTGATTAATTTTAAATTGTGTAATTTTAAAAGAAGCTAGAAAAAGACCCAATAAAATACTCAAAATTCAAAATACCAAATTTTGCAGTATGAGACATGATCAAACAGAATCACACAAATATATCACATCAATGAAGCTGTTAAGTGTATTTTTCCATTAATTTCAGGGGCTATGCTATTAAGGGATTACAGTATAGGCAATATTTTCCAAGACTAAAGAATGTCCCACTGTATGGTAGGTGCTGAAGAGAAGGCTAATGAGAAAAAGAGTGATTGTGACAAGCAATTATGTCACCTATGTGAATGGCTTAATTTTCTAAATTAGCCACTTTGATAATTATGACATCTCATTTGTCTTTTAATTCCATGAGCTGTGAAGTTTACCTTTGATTTTTTTTCCAATCAGATAAGAGGCTTTGATAAACTAAGGGTCTATTATGTGCCTGAAAAACTCACATTTCAGTCTGATTGTCTGCTCATCTGCTTGAACTGGAGCGAATAGCACTCTTCACAAGAGCTCTCCAAACAAGGCTTCCACTCCTTCTATTTGCACAAGCTATTAAAAAATATTTGCTAAGCAAATTAATAATGTAAATAAGACTGCAAGTGGGAATGTTTAGTCTGCTTAAGAGGGAAGGCAAGCAAACTGTTTTCAAACACTTTTTAAAGCACTCAAACAACAGACCATTTGCATACAAGCAATTAGTATGTTAATTACAAATGGTTCTTATCCACTCATTAGAACATTTCTCAGATTCACTGACAAATATAGGTCTTTCTTTAATTATCTTGACTCGTAGGGGAGTCATGAAACTTGCATTTAATTAAATTAAAAGGAAAGAGTTGTATTTTAAAGAATTAAAATGGAAGAGTAGTGCTTTAAGGAATTAGTTCTGATTTGGAATTAAAGTACAGTAATTCTTATACCTTCTGCATAAGATACATGTAAGCCCACAATGCTGTGTATGTTTTATATATAATATGGAAAACAAATATTTCAGGGCATTTTTTAATACTCAGCCTTCATTTTCCTTCACTGAATAGGTATGGCTTTTTTCTTTGCAGGGACTGGGTTAATAACTGTGAGGGAGAACAAAACAGTTAATGACTTAGTTAATGTCAGGAGGAACTTGACAAAGTAAAATGCCATTTAACGTGTAAACTCATTTAGTGCCATCTTCTCCTCTCTGTTTGGATACACAGGTTACTACTCCACCCCAGAGGGAACAAAGCAGATTGTTCTTTTCAAAAAAAAAAAAAATTCACTGCCTTGTCATTATTTCTGTCATGCTTTTATATTGGCATGAAATCAGCAGGAATCAATGAAAAGTATGCTTTACCCTCTGGTAACAGCCACAGCTGGGCAGAATACACTCCAATTACTTTGATCAGGATGTCAATATTTGTGATACTGGGGCACAAGCCATACAAGCTTTGTAGCTGGCAAAAGCTATGCTACTCAGTTGAAATGCAATAGTACGTATGCCTCCTTGTGTGAAGTGCTTGTATGGCTCTTACTCAAAGAGCCTTTTCTGTTTATTTGTTATATAGTGAGGGATGGGTTTTATTGCTTCTTTTTGCCAAAAGCATTTTCCACTTTTATTCTAAAGACTACACAGATGTAGGAAAGACATTATGAACTCTCTTGGCCAATGCTAAATGACTTGTGTGCAAAAGTTATTGCTGTTCCAAACTGTGTTTTAAATGATATTGAATCCTTCTGTTCTACAATAGGTACCTAGGTGAGACACCAGTTAACAGTGATGATAGACTAAATTACAGCTTCATGAAAGCAGCCAACCCATTTGAAATGTTATGTGAGTTTTTGCAGTATATTCTTTTTCTGACAAGTTTGAGTGATGATAATGCTTTTGGAAGTGTATTAAAAACAAAGGTCTATTTTTCTTTTTTTTTTAAATATATACTTTTCAGTTGGTTTACCATGTTTTACCCAAAAGCAATTAAAATCGTAACATCCAGTGTTCTTTAGCTTTCCCTTGCAAACTCAGGTGAACACCTGGTAATCTCACCTATAAAATCTCACTCGGCATGAGACAACAGGCTGATCTCTGTGTGCCCAGACATTCAATGGTTTTGTGAAAGTTTGCAAAAGAAAAGCTGTGATATGCTATGACATGGCTGCCTGCAACAACAGGCCACTGGGGCCTTTTCCATCCTCCTCTCTTATGTTTCTCTTTTGCCATTTCTCATTGTCCTTCTCAGTCTAGATCTTCTGAAGTGTCTGAGCACCCTACTCTCTGCTGGATGGAGGGAGGCATTCAGGACTGAGGTCTGGATCTCTCATGTAAAGGGTTTTGATAATTTTCATGGTGTTTTTTTTATTTGTTGGGTTGGTTTATGGTTTTATTTCCCCCCCAGACATCTCGAGGCAGTTTGTGTTGAAATTTTGGCCTCATGGAAGTCATTGATCATAATTTCGTTGCCAGCTTCCAATTGCCATTGCTTCCAATTTCCTACCCCATGTTTCAGTACTTTTGGGTTTAAATGCTCCATGTTTCAGTATTTTTGCTCAGTGTGATAGTTACCACAACTTTTATGAGCTTTCTTAAAAAAGCAAACTGTTATACGGCACTTAAAGCCTCTTGCTTGTTAAACTGCCTCAAGAGAAATGCAGCTAGAGACTTTATTATAAAGCTCAGATTAATTCCTGCTTCTGAAAATAAAATCAAATTTTTAGTATGGAAACGCTCAGAGTTACTGAATTTCTGCTGACCCCCAACATTTTTATCATTCTCAAACTCTCATTCTATCCTCATCTTAAAGTCCTGAGTTTGTTTTGCAATATGTGAAACAGTGGCAAAAAAATGGTACAGTCCCGTGTACCAGTGAGACTAGATGATATCAAAGGTCACTTCCAACCCAAATTATTATGTGATACTATGATTATTGTTCTTTTACTGACAAATCTTGAAACAGAAATATTTGTTTAAAAACACCTGGAATAGAAAATGTTGAAGTGTTAAACGCAGTTTCTACCACCTGAAACTCAGCTTTGTAGAAGTTTAGTACTGAATAATTACAATACAAAAAATCTCTCTAAATGCTAGAAAGGAAAATAAACAAAAGATGCCATTATGTTAATATCTTAATACAAATAAATAGTAATCATAAGTATATTTTTATTTCTACAGAACACTCTTTTCTTGCTCCAGGGCCAGGCTATTTATAGCTGGACATTAAATAAAGCCATCATATGGAGATGATTGCATTTCAGTTGTAGTGTAGAGCAAATCTTGGATGCCAGTACACATTTTTGTTAAAACCACTGATAAAGCAAGATCAACTTTTTTTTTTTTTTAAAAAAAGTGTCTTCACTACTCAGACATTTGAAACCTAAAAATATGAAAGAAATATTAGAGTTATTTTGCAATGAAACATAGATGGAAGAAGAAATAAACCATATTTGAATAGAAAATCCACTCTATTCCCCTATAATTCCATTTTTAAAATACAGTACATATCTATTAACTTCCTTACCTGTTCAACTTTCCACTTAAGTCTCTGGCACTTTTCTCTGGTTTCTCAAGTTTACTAAACCAACTCGCTGGTTTTCCCCTAAATTTTCATGGCCCTACACATGGCACTGGCTTTTATTTCTGACTGTCTACTCTTTAATCCATTCAGGATGTCAGATTTGCTATTTCAACCATCAGCTTCTCCTTTGCCTAGCCCTGCATGCCTTCCCCACCACCAGCAACAGGTTCTCATAGACGTTGGATTGCCATTTAGTAACTGTTCCTTCTTCTTCTAGTGTTACTTCTGAAATTCCGAACTAATATCTACTTTCCTGTCTCAGTTGCTGTTCAAGCTACCGCTTAGATTGTTTCCATTTCCACGGGAATATTTCCAACCATGCATATATATTTCAATGTGCCATAACTTCCTGTTAGGAGTGAGATTCACAATGGCAGACTTTTTCAGCTCCACTCAAAATCTCCACTAGTCACTCTACTAGTGACTAAATTTTAACAGGCGTTTCCCACAGTAAAATCCAAAGTCTAGAAGCAATATGCATTACACCACAGAAAATAAACTTATACACCTGTTTTTTGTGGATTAATTTTCCACAGAAGTTAAAAGGACTTACACATACATTTATGCATAATTTTCAATCCCAAATCCACTAAAACTAAATAGTCAAATAAAATAACAATATGTAGAATGGACAACTGATATTTTCAGACATGCAGATGGACAATCTCAATTCTGCAGAGCAGTGAAGCAATTGCATGCTATTTAGTGGTTGAGAGTTATTTGCCTGCTTACCTACTCGAGCTTTCAACAGATGTTTGTGCTGTCTCAATTTTTCTGTTTTGTTTTCTCACAACTGTTCTACCTGGACCACAAGGAGCCTTGAACAACAGTTGGAGTGACACCCTGAGTCTGATTGATGGCTGCAGGACCCAGATGGTGAACGCTCAAAAATGTTGCTGGCTGATACTTTTACTGGTGGAACAGTTTTGGTTTTTTCTGTGGTTCCCTTAGCTGAAGCTTTACTAAATGCTGAGCAGCCACTTCTTGGCTAAGGTCCATCCAAGCTGCATTTGGATCTTGCTGGGATGGCTACAACCTCATAAAAGTTCATTGTACTCTCTCTCCCTCATGGAGAGTTTGCCAGCTTGTAATATTCTTAGGAATTCTTCAAAATAGCTGCCATCAATGGGATGTTTTGACTTTACTTTTACTGCAGAGAAAATCCTTTCAGAAAATCTTTGTCATGCTGTTTATACATACTGTACATTTTATGCAGAGTTATTTATAGAGCTGTGAGAGTTTTGAAAGGCTGGAGCTCTCTTTGTTTAACATGTCTTTCAAACCAGAAGCATAACATAGGTCAATAAAAAAGTCTCCAAGACAAACAATTTCTTTTGTAGAGTACTCCTTTCTGACTAGTCTTCTGAAACTTCCATTCATATCATAACATACAAATTCTGGTGTTTTTCAGGCTCCCTTTTCTCATGTTTCAACTTACAGGTGAATAATGCCTCGTTTTAATCTGTCTCAGACTGATCGTTTCAGCCAAGTAATTTTGTGTAAATATGATATCCCTCACTGATGATTCATCAAGCAGGGTTTGTCTACTAAATCGCTGCTAACAAATGAATGCCACTGAATGGTGAAATTTTGACCTGTAATACTGAAAATGCTGCTTGTGAGGGAAAATATAAAACAGAAGTCTGCAATCCTCAAAAATGTTTGGCAATCCTGAAACTGTCACAGGAAATTTTGCCTAAATTGTGCATTGGTATGTGCAGTGGGGTTCGGTTGGTAATTTTTTTCTTCCTCTGTGAGTAACCTCTCTGAAAGCTACTTATAGCAACAGAAGAAATTGGCGTTCTTCAGTTCTTCTCCTAGCTTTCTAGGCAGTGCTGCTGTGTTCCATTCAGCCTCAAACAAATGCCCCAAATACATAACATGCATTTTGAAAAAGGCAATCAAGGACCTCTACGTCTCTAATATTACTCTGTGGAAAATAATGACATAAAGAGAAAGGTTTTAAAAAGAGCCACTCATTGAGCAACCGTAAGAGGTGAAACATGAGAGTGCTAACAAGCAATAAAATAAAATTATGTTGAACTATTTGCATCTAAGGGCCCGATATAAAGCCTACTAAAGTCTATAGGTTTTTTCTCTTCTTTGCTGGTTCATCTGTTGAAAAACAACGGGTTTAGCAACTAATACTGAGAAAGTAGCTGTTAGTAAAAAATATAGAACTTCAACACGTTTATCATTACAAATTTTTGAAAGGAAAAATCAAGATTTAAACAAAAGATAGGTTGGTTTTGTAACTTCTTTGGTAAACTAAAGTCTTTCTTTCAACTTTTTAGGAACACCATTTTTGTCAAATCAGCCTATTATATTAATGCCAGTTTTTCTTGTAATAAAAGCTTCAGTTCCCCTATTACTCTTTCATCTTTGAGACATAAGAAAAACTGGACCTTTAAATCTAAACTGATTCAAAATGGGGTAATTCAACACAAGTACTTCAAAGCAGAATACAGCAGAGAAGGAGAGTACCCCACCTCTGGAGGTGTTTTGGAAGAAAAGAAAAAAATATCTGGAGGTGTTTGGGAAGAAAAGAAAAAAAAAAATCTGGCAGGTTTCAACAGTTCTGACAGCAGTTCTGAGCTACTTAGAGAAATCACCAGCTAAAAAGAAAAAGAGAACGTATCGCAGGTAAGGCAGGCAAAGGGTGTTAACTGCAGTAAATACAGTTTATCATACAGTTATAGAAATTTATTACAGGGATATCAAAATATATATTTAGTATAAATATCTATAGATGTATATCCAGAGACATAAATATAAATCTCTCCATACAAACTCAGAGATTCTCTCACTCTCTGTTGTCACCACATTCCCTATCAAACCCCCATCTAACAATAGCACTGTTTCCTGTTAGACTATTCAAGATCTGCTTAGAGTGAATTTTCTGCTATTCCCTGTGATCTTTTATCTAACTCTCTTACCTGCATTAATACATTCATCATTCTCCCTTTATGCTGTCATCCCTGTCTTATTGTCACTCTCACCAGCACATTGTTTGCATCCAACCCCTGTTGTTTTTATGCAGTGCCCTGTCACAGCAGGAAAAATATACAGTTTGTTATTTGTTCTTTCTATAGCTCGTTGAGCTCTTCAATATTGCCTTTTTAGGCTCTCACATTTCAGTCTCCTCCTGTTAATAAACCCTAACATTAGAATCAATTCAAATAGGAAAAAAAAAAACCATCCAAACATATAATTTTTTTGTCTCTTCTTGCAAACAAACAAATTTTCCTGCAATAAAGCCTAAAGTCATAATCATTATGTCAGAAGGTAAAGTTTTAAATTTTGCTTTTACAGTTTTAATCTTCTATTAGCAGGGGTGAGAAATGACGGTAGGCTGTTAGAAAAAAGGTGAACTAATTAAGCTCTCTGGACAGAGAGTAGTACACTGTATGGCATGTATCTTATTGCATTTCCTCAGTTACTGTCTCTCCAGTGATTTCCACAGTGTCTTGCTATATTGGAGCATTTATCAGGAATTTCTATGGCTAAACATTTCAGACGCAGACGTAGTATTTAGTGATCGATGCGGCCTCATGGGCTGGCTCCTTGAAACTGCAGTCTCTTCCGCAGAAGTAGCACGTGTGGTGCAATGCCACCTGTGGGACCTTTAGGAACACAAAATGAAATCTGTTAAGAGATAATTAGTTAGGTAGTTAGTAAGAAAGAAAGAAATATAATGAAAGAAGGAATGAATGAACGAACAAATGAATTAATCTCACTTCTTCAGTATGTATCTATTTTTTTAATTCAGATTTACTTGTTTAATGAACTGCCATGTCTGTAGTGTTGGACCCATTCAAATCAGTATGAATTTTGCCATTAACTGTAATGAGAACTAAGTGCAGCTTGCAGGTTGCTTTTTTTATTAAGGAATTTGAGATATTTTGTTTTCATCAGTACATCCTGATTTATCCACTTTTATCCCTGAAAAGTGAAGCTTGTTCTTCAGGACAAAAAGCATAATCAAAACCCAATAATTACATAACCTCCTCAAAACGATGTTTTTGCTTTTTGTTTCTTAAAAATGAATTATCTTACTTGTATTTATTTTAGATTAACTGATTCACTCAAACAGTGGAGCTGTTATTTTTATTCTTGAAAGTTGGTAGTTACATTACCAGCATTTGAAAAGACATCATCCTGATAAATAGTACATTAATTTTAAATGGCTAATTCTTATGTCTTTTTTTTTTTTCCAAAAAATATGGTAGCATAGGTTTAGTTTCATTTTTGTACCCAAAGAAATAAATGCTAGGAAAAAAATAGACTTCTGCTGTGTGATATTTTCCTGAAAGTCTGGGGTTTGATTCGGAGGGAGATGAATAATAAGCCAGGTAATGCCAATATATTAACAATGCTGATGCTGTTGTCATGTACGTTCCATAAAGCGTATGCCAAAGAAAAATACTGGCACGCACTGTGTTGAAATATCAGCTTAGTTAAAGGATTCATGATGAACCATTTGTCTTTTACCCTTACCTCACTAGTCCTGCCAGCAGCCCTCCGTCTGCCAAAATGAAAAAGGGACAGCTGCCAAAGGGATGGATTTCAAAGTGTGATTTTTTTGTTTGTTTCAGTTTTAGTCTCTCTCATCTTTGAGAATTTTTTTCTCCCCTAGAAAATGCAGCATGTTGGATAATAAGATGAGTTAATCAGGAAAGCTGTTAGCTTTGAAAGCTCTGTTTAGGCTGACTTTTCTCTGAGTCTTTACACAGAAATGGATGGAAGACCTGCAGACATCACTGCCTTCCTCTGAAATGAGGATCTTTGTATCCAGGGCAAATTCAAGCCAGAAAATGTGTAGCAGACAGAAAATGCCCACAAATCTTCCTCTGCCAAAACTTTTAAGGACTTCATGGTCAAAAAGTGGTGGGTCAGGGCCACTGCCTCTGTGCATACTTTGTGTAACATCTGCTAATTTGGCCAGAATCAGACCCTACCTGCACTTTAAAAAATGCTTTCCCTCAGTGTGCTGTGTTGAAGGGATGAAGAATAAGTTTGCTCTTCCCAGTAGCACAAGAGACGCTGATTTGGTAGATAATTGGCCCTCCTGAGCCAACAGTGAACTAAATCCATAGATTTAGTATAGGGGTAGAGTATTTTAGCCAAGCAGAAACATGGCAGATGCAGCCCTGGAACACTATAAGTGGATGCCAACTGTCTGAGTGCTTGCTACCCATACAGAAAGGTTTGACCTTTCTATCAATCTGATTGAAGGACTTTCCTTCTGGATAAAGGGGAAAACAAGACAAAATAGAGCTGGCTGTCCCACAGAGCACTTGCACGTCATGTGGAAAGTTTTCTACCATGGTAGAAAATGATTGCCATTTTTGCCAAGTCCTCTGATGTCTTTGAAAAGGATAAGGGTGCAGAAAGAATGGCTAAGGGAACAGTGCTTATAACACAGGAGGATTAAAAATATTAGAAGTGGGCTTTTTACATAGGGCTGAATTTTCTAGAAACAAATGCTGGAGGAGTCTAGAAGGAAGAAAATATACCTGCATGACTGTATCTTGGTGTTCAGGTCCCACAGCTGGTGTGTGGCTCCCTTCCTGGCTCCTGCACCCAGCACAGATCCAGTGTGCTCCCCTGTTTAGTGTGTCTGTGGTCTATGCTCTCCCAGCTTCATAGCAGGCATTCCTGATGAGAGAAAGAAAGCCAGAGGATAGAATCATAGAATCATTAAGGTTGGAAAAGACCTCTAGGGCCATCAAGTCCAACTGTAAACCCAACACCACCATGTCTCCTAAACCATCCCTATAGCACCCTTACCCTTTATAGCTTCCTTCTATGGAGAATATTCCTCATTACTAAAACAATAGCAGGGAGAAGGTCTAAAAGTGTGATTTGAATCTTGGATGTCTGGCAAAAATTTTGCATGGGGAAGGCTCTGAGTCTCAGATTTGATGACACGGTAAAATATTTTTCACCATTAAACTACTTTTTCAACCCCTCTCTTACTTTCTTGTCCTGGTGGCTTATGCCCTCACTCTGTAGGAGTGCCTGCCTAATAACATTCTCAAGTAACAATTCTGAATGTTCAGAATGATGAACAGACCTGTTGCAACCCAAAGAAGAGCTGAGGTATAAAGACGCCAATGACTCAAAGCCAAGGTTTGTTCAAATATTTGGTTGAAAAGCCCAGCCAAGTACTCTCAATGAGAGGAAGACTGCAGTGTAAACTCACTTCTCAAACTAGATATTGAGGAACCCATATGGCAGAGCAGCTGTAAGACACAGATTCATAGCAAAATATTGTGTAATGAAAAGTAGTAATTGCATTTCTCATAGAAGTACTTGTTTTCCTTCTAAGGCTGGCTGCAGAATTATACTTGCTAGTGGACTATTTGGTATAAATGGAATATTTGAGCAGGATGGACAATACTCCTGATGAATCTCAAAACCAAGATTGGTCCCCCTCCCATGCAAGCTGGCTTACACAAGGGTCATATAGAAATGCAAATTCCTATGGAGAATGTTGATCTCAACAATACAGAATAAAAAAATTAATTAATTTTTATACTGCACTCTGGGGATGACATTTAGACTTAATTTTGCAAATAAACTTGTAATGCCTCACTGTTATTGTCACAAAAGTTTGAGCTATGGCTCATAAAGGCATCCAGAATACCTTTACAAGGCATACGGTCCCCAAGCTATTTACTGCCGACACTACAAGCCTTTTGCCCATTCTGCTGTAAACAAAATGGAAGATCCAGAGTTGCCGGCTGTTCAACACCTAATGGCAGGGTTGCTTTTTTTATAGTTCACCTACCATACTCATGTGCAATTGAATGTGTCTCCTATATACTGCTCTTGCCAATTCCATCTCCAGCAATTATCCTGTTCTAGTACTCCATTGCAAAGTACCTGCCAATAATGAGAGATTTGCAGGTGGTAGCTACAAAGCACTGCTTCTCTCTCTTCTCTTTGCAGGCACCCTGCAGTGGCAGCAGAAACATGATGGCATTGATGTTGTTCATCTAGAAGGCCATGACACAGGCCAGGGCAACAAAAATGCTGTCTCTGTTTAACGTGGTCCAGATGACAGTGTGGTCTCTTGCCCATTACTTTCAAGTGATGGCGGGTGCTGTCTTTAATAAACTAATTTCAAGCTACAGGCTGATTAAGTTAGGATTTTTCCTTGGGTTTTGCATTTTTCTTATTTTAAAATTCCATTTAAATGAAGGTTTTTTGAGTGCAGGAGTTTTCAGATTATGTTTTAGCTGGGAAGTGAGCATGATAATTTTACTGGCCTCTGAAATAACTCCAGCACTGAGCAGCTCCATTGCTGGGTAATAGTCACATGCTCGCAGAGTAGTTGAGACTGGAAGGGACTGCAGGAGGTCTCTTTTCCGACCTCCTGGTCAAAACAGGGCCACCTTGAATGTCAAATCATGTTGCTACAAGGCTTTACCCGGTCTGGTCTTGAAAATACTCAAGGATGGAGACTGAAAACCCCCTCTTCTTCTACTGCTGGAGTATCCTCATGGTGAAAAGGTTCTTTACATGATGTCTGAATGTCTCTTTTTTCAACATATTGTCTCTCATCCTCTCAGTACACATGACAGTGAGGAGCATAGACCTCTTTTCAGTAATCTCCCCATAGGCCCTGGCAGGCTGCTGTCAGCCACCCTGAAGCCATCAGTCCTCTGGGCTGAACAAGACCAGCTTCGCAGCCTCTTCTCATTAGGCAAGTGCTCCAGCCCTGATTACCTTGGTGACCCTCCACTGAACTTGCTGCAGGTTATCAATGTTTTAGTTGTCCTGGGGCCCAAAACTGGATGCAGTATTGTATATGTGGTCAAACACAGTGCAACGGGGGATAATAAGCTACAGGCTTTCCTCCTGTTAATACAGCCCAGGAGGCTCATGTTTAGCCCCCTACCAACATCTCCTGTGCCTTTCCAGCAAAGCTGCTCCCCAACCAGGCAGATTCCAGCCTGGATCAGTGCAAGGGGTTAGTCTGTCTCAGGTGCAGGACTTGGCATTTGCCCTCACTGAATTTTATGAGGTTCTTGGTCCACTTTTTGCAGACATGCTGCAAAGACCCCAGGATCTCCCACCAACAAGCAGCAGCCTCAGAGAAGGAAAGGGCCTCTTCTGTGGCCTACAGCTAGAGAACTACAGTGCTCAGAAATACAGGAACACCAATCCATCCTTCCCTATCTCCATCCAAATCTGTAGGCTCTGGATCTGATAGTTCTCCTTACCAAAACTAGGCAGTCTGCTTTTAGAATCAGGAGACCTAAGTAATCAAAAGGCAATAAATATGGGTTAGACTGCAAGTTAGCAGGCTTTAAAATCACACCTTTTATTCTGGACAAGCTACATAAAATTTTTGTGAGTCATTTTCTCTGTCTTCTGAAGCCTGTACCCACCTGTGATGCTTTTCTGTTTTTCTTGGTTTTTTTTTCCCTGGTAGCAAGATACCAAAAAATGTAAAACAGAAAAAGTTATTCAAGAATATTTTTCCTGTGAAATCTGTGAAATGGATAGAAATCTGGTGATAAGGTAAGGAGTTTAATAGGATAGACATTGATGCCATATTGGTCTTAAGTAAGGCAGCCAACCCAAAGTCTTGCTTTAACCCTTTATTCTGAATATTTGCATTATTCTTACCCATTGTATCCCACCCAAGGTGGCAAGAGCTTAAACCAGTGACAGCAGGGTACTTTTTAATCAATTCCTTTGGAAAAATCACATAGCTCTGTACTGTTTCATACAGAAAATAGAAATAATATTAGCTATAATTCAAAGAGGACTGATTTGGGGAGGAGGCTGCTGAACTGTGATGAGTTCTTACGTTAGTTGTCCCAGATTTTCCATCTCCTGAACTTATTTAAGGACAGTGAGTACTATCACCACACAGAGCTTTTTATACCTGTAGTGTCTTACCTGGCTTAAGCAGCAATAAAAAATAAAAATAACAGAATCACAGTCCTATCTCAAGTGAGGTTAATACCAAAGCAACCTAAAGTGTCATTAACTTAAAGAATAAAAGCAGGTAAAATGAAACTGCATCAGCCCAGACTTTCTGGTCCCTGCCTGTCCGAGAGGTGAGTGATCACTTCTCATCCATCAGACACTGTGGAGGTTTGTGGTTAACTCTTTGCAGGTGCAACTTCACAAGGGCTGTTTGTGTTAAAGTGGCCTCTCGTGGAGAGGTGTAATTCCTATCGGCTTTTTCCTCTTGTTTGGCCAGAGGCTGCTTTTGACCTTTACAGGCTTTGAAATTTGATTCATTTCGTATTACAAAATATCCATTCCTCTGGGCAGTGAATAAAAGGTCTTTGAAGTCACCACCTAGGGCTCCTTAAGTGTTTTTCCGAAGGAAGTAGAGGTGCCTGCTGGCTGCTGTTTCAGTGTCCTTGCCTGCTTCCCACGGAAGCACCAAGCACCACAACCAGTGCAGCTCTGCCCTGCTGGGGTGGAAGAAGATGCTCAGAGAAGAGCCTGCTACTGACCTTGTCTGCTTCTCCTCTAGGCATTAAAGAGTGGATAGAAAGGGCTGTTCATACTGGTGTGATGGGAATTTGAGGAGAAAGAGGTGGCAAAGCAGAATCAAGACAGGGACAGGGCAATGATGTTGCCACAGAGACAATACCTAAGCATGACTGTCTTTCCACCCCCAAACACAATGGAAGAACAATGACTATGAAAAATGCATGTAACCACAATATGATGTGAGATGGAAAGCAGTGTCAAAAATAACAACAGTGTTTTGCTTCTTGGGAAAAATGATTCTGTCACCCCTTATTCTCAGAGACAACTTTTCTGCAAAATCCATTCATATGCCAATATAAAATCTAGTCTAAAAAGCTGTGTAGTTGTAGTTGTAATAGTCTCTGCTTAATGCATGCAACACTTCTCCACTGCAACTGACTGACTCCCCACCTTTTCCCAAGTAACTGGTTTTGCCTCCCCTGGACAAGAAAGCATGTTACGTCCACCATTTTTACTTCCTTCACAGCACTGAAAAAAATTGTAATAAGAATCTCAGCAATATGAACTGACATTCAAGGCTGACATTTGTACAGGTGCAAAAAAGAGCATGTTAGTGAGTGCTGAAGTGGTAATATCCTAATGGAGTCACAAGGAGGCAAAATATCGTCCTACTGAGGCACAAGGATGAATTTTCCATCATGCATAAAACTATGGTTTTACATCATCAGTCATATGTTTGTTAGTTTTAAACTTCCTTTTGCCTTCTTAATTTTTTATTATAAAGAACACCATATGTTGCTCAGGGCAAATTAGAAAAGGTAGGCATTGCATGTACCACAGGAATTAAAACACAATTATTATGCAGAGCACCAGAATTATCTGATTACACTGCCACTGAACAGGCCCAAGCAAATATATAGTAAACTGATTTTAAAATCTTTCTTGTTAAATATTTGCAAGGAATGGTAAAAATTGTTAAGCAGTTGTTACTGCAAAAAAGGCACATTCACACTGCAGAAACTAATGCCGTTACTGTTGCAACCTTTTTCAGTAGGTCTTCATCAGCTGTATATCATCACACAAATTAAGGGACTCACTTTTGATTTCAGTCATATATTTTTTCCAGTTTAAACATCACAGGGAACATTCAAACCAAGTCAATTTCTTTGCATACTAACAGCATTTGAAGTAACTCAAGCCATGTCTAAATCTCAGTGGTCAAATGTGTTTTTAAGCCCACAAAAAGCCTGACTGGAGAGTTATGAACCATATCTCATAGATAATAACTGAACAAATCCCCCCTTTTTTACTAACCCAAGACATTGCCTTTCACTCGTCTGCTTGAAGCATTGCAGCAGATTCTGGGACTTGTAGACATGGCACTAGGCTGAATTAGAAGAGCTCATTTCTGTGAAAAACCCTCACCAGCACCCAGTGAGTAGCTCACAACCCAGCAAAAGGAATATCTTTGGTGCGTAACTACATGGTATGCATATCCACTGGTCTCCTCTTCCACTCAGCAAATGTGGAAGAGGCGGAGGCAGCAGGCACAGAAAGGTGGAATTCAGCCATCCTGACCTGACCATCTCAAAGGCTGGTGCCTGTGGCTGAGCTAAGCATGCTAAATTACTTCTATAGTCATCAAGAGCATTGCACACCTCCAAAAGATGATTCATCTGGCCTATCTTAGGATGTGGTGAATCACCATGTATTGGTATGTGCCTCTTCATAGATTCCTATAAACTGAGGCCAGGATGACTAATTTAGACTGATATACCTATCTTTTAAACATTTGAAAATCAGGTAAGAAAATATCTTCTAAAATAAGGGCTCTCCTAAGTCTGCTGGTGCTGTTTTACTGCTGGTGCAAGGTTTAGAAGTGGAAACTAATTCTCTTTTCCTCAGAGTTTTTCTGCAAAGGTAACCACACTGATTCAAAAGTAAGGAAAAGCAAGATTTTCCTTAGAAAGATTTCAGTAATGGAAAGAAAGTATCCTGGATACTGCATGTATAACATGACCTTTACTTTAGTATGAATTTCCCAAAATAACTTATACAGTATTTATCAATGATACATGCAAATAGTGTTTTAACTTAGTTCATTTAATCTTTCTTTACAGTGGCCACTTATCTCACTGTCTTTACATATTGTAACTTTCTGATTATTTTTGTCCCTGATATTGGGAATAGTCAAAGCAATAATCATTATTATTTACAGGAGGTCAGTCTTTCACTTGAGATTATCTAAATCAGTATTTAGAAAAACTAAATTATCTCCTGGATCCAAAACAAAATCACAGGATTCAGCAAATCAGTATTGCCAAATTGCCAGTTCTAGGGTAGAATTAGCTCTTCATCTTACACGGATGCTGAGAAACTAAGTTAAAACAACTGAAACAGCAAAGGAAGTCCATTGGTATCACACGTGAAATTAGCCTAGAAAAATGGGACATTGCTGCCTGGGCAGTCACATCTTTTCATTGAGAGTGAAGAAGAGAATAAAAAAGGGTGGAAGAATTATGGATAGAGTAGCATACTTGAGAGCTAAAAAGAAACACCTTCAAAAGAAAAGCCACAGGCAAAAAAAGTCTTTGTGGAAAAAGAATCTTGATTAGAAAAATAAAGCTGTAACTGTACATTATTTTAAACGGAAATACAAATTAACCTATGAGTGGGAAAGGAAGGGGGCTTTTCAGCTGCACTAGCAATGAGTAGCCCTAACCCTTCAATGCTGCTGCTGGGAAAGATTCAGTTCTGGTATTTGCAGAGGCAATCAAACATGCCATATTGCTACTCCTTATTATAATAGTGCTACAGCTTCTCCTGGAAAGCCATCCTGTCCCAGCAGTGGTAGCTGCAGCATGACAGCACCTTTCTGGAGACTCACCATTGTGCCCAACCACTTTCTATGGCCACATAGCCACAAAAGCACCGATGGTCTCTTGGCATTTGCAAAGGCAGGGACAGTTTTCACAGCCAATACAATAATAGTTATGCTATTTCAACACATAGAAACAAAAAGCTACAGATTACCTGCCTTTTTTTATTATTATTATTCTTACAGTAAATTTTACTTTTACCTACATTAGAGGTGTAATGATGCCACATCTCTGTAAGCATTGGTTCTCTTATTTACTAGATCAATTCTACTGCCTCTCTGTAAAGGGAAGGTGTTGACATTTGCATATTTCTTATGATGAGGAGGTGATGTCAGAGAAGCTGCTGTTGACTACAATCTGAGTAAAAACATAGTAATTCCTGAGGATCTAACCTGCCAGCCACTTAATAACACCAGGAACAGCACTATCCCTTGTGAAGAAGGGACCAGGCAATAATACACTATACGCATTAATTTTACAGCAACTCCACTTGAAAGTCTCCCAAGGCCTTCTCTGGCAGGAAGCATGCAATAAGGCAATGGCATGAGTATTAAAACTTTACCGTTCTTGGTACATTTACAGCAGAACAGTACAGATCATTTTTCAAAAACACCTCCATGGAAGATTGTTGAGTGAACTACCAGGTATGGTTTGTGGCAAGCAACGCTTTGCAAGGGCAAACGGGAATATTAATGATGCAGGTCAGTTTGTGCACAGCAATTATAGGAGACAAATGACACTGGGTGCTAGAAAGAGCTGCTTCAATTGCCGAAGGCCCTTTCTTCATTTGTTATACATGGAAAAGCTTTATTAAATGTAACACCTTTATTACCATGGTGCTTGCTAGTGCTATAGCTGTCAGGGAGGAGTCAGTCATTGGGCGTCTACTGTAAGCTACCTTTCTGAGAAGGATTTCCCCCTTTGGATAATAAAAACCTGTCCCTGTGCTGACCAGAGCAATATAAACCCACCAGGTGGGAAATATTCCATTAGTAACTAAAACATATGTAACATCTTATTTTCATTTTTAAGTCAAAAGAATGAGAAAAAAATGTTTGTTTCTGCACTATGACTCTCTCTTGTGTGCTCAGCAGCATAGATGGGCACTAAAAGGCAGTAGGACAGCTCTTTTCTCTAAGAAGTTCTAGATCATATTAAAGGCTGATACAAGCCACAGGAACTTCCAGGCATAAAAAGAAAAGATGGAAATGTCAAGCCAGGGGAGCAAAATTTGGAGTGTAAGGGATCAAATAAACAGAGAGTTTTAGAAACAAAAATATAGTTTCTCTCCCAGAGAGATACTCTTCCAAAAAAAGGGGGAGAGATAATCTCTCCCTATATAGATTTCTAAATTATAGGTCTTTTTAAAGTGATATTGAAATAATTAGCATAAAGAGTTGTACTAACAGAATATGGTTTGAAAATTTGGTCTGTGGATGACAAGCTGAATTTTTCTTGTATAGGTCTATTGAGTTCTATCCTTTCTTATTCAATCAAAAAAGTAAATCAGAAACTTATCTCACACCAAATGTCAAGTCTGCACACCCTCTGATTTCAAAATTTGAAGTTTCTCATATAGATCCAGGATTTGTAAATGACATCTTTCTTCCTGCTAAAACAAACTAGAAGTCTCAGTCCATTATCTTCTACCTTTTGAGTTGTTTCAAACTCTAGTTTAAATTTAGATATTTTTTTCTTCAGGGGCTAGATCTATAACTTTTTAGTTAAAGGAATATTGGAAGCAGACCTTGAGAAATAAACCTGAGGAGGGAAAATAGTGTGTATTCAGACCTCGGAAGTATCCTGACAGAATAAATATAACTAAAACATATAAAATGACATACTTGTTTTCCAACTACAATTTAAGAAATTAAATATCTGTCTGTCTTTCATATCAGAAGCCTTGGATGAATTCCAAAATACACCATGAATTCTGTGCAGAATTCCCCACTAGCTATGTGATTATACTTATCAGAATATTTATTCCTTCCTTACTAGAACTCATCCCTTGCGTTTTTATAAGCACAAAGCAGAAACAACAGGTTGTGAGTGCTCATCACCTGCAGCAGTGACAGCTAAAATGAGCACAAATTTCACAAAGGGATTCGAAGTTCATATATTCCTGCACTGTGATCTCACACTGAGAAAGGAGAAAATGTACTCATTGTAGCTGTCACTACTTTTCAGCCTCTTCGTGTTGCCTTTTTAATTTATCATTTACAGCAGTATTGGCCTAATAACAGCACTGCTTTTCTTTTCAGTGATTTTATAATGCTTTTACAGAGTTCTTACTAGCTGCTCTTCTTCTGAAACAAGATTTTTATTTATTATAGAATAAGGGAACAAATGTCAGGTTAAGACCAGCAGAATATCAAAAATGGAAGAGTGTTAGTTATTTCATGCCAAATTATATGTCTGGATGTGATGAAAATACATCACTGGTACTAGAAATAGGCACATTCTCCACAATTTCAAGGAATTTAACCAAAATAAATAATTTGTCCCCCAGAGATGTAGATGCATTATCATACTATTCTCTCAGATAGCTCTATCACAACATCACACATTCTTTCAAAACAATAGCGTACTGAAGGTTTATACCTGTCTTGCTCTGACTGCCTTAAATCACTACAACAATGCTGGTGTTGGACATTTAAGAAATCATTGTTTTTAACTACAGGCCATTTGCTGCAGTGAATCACGCGGGGAGGGGGAGAGGTTTTGACAGGTTTTCTGAAGTAACCTTCAGAGATGAACTTGGAAGCAAGTTACTTCCGTTTAAGATGCTGTCCCGTTGTGAAAAACAAGGTTTTCAACGGACACATCTGTTGTTTCAAAGCATTTTCCCTGTGAGGTAGTTTGTATATTATCCTCACTTCTACATCTAGCCCATGAAGTATAGCTCAATGAATAACTAACAGATGATTACATTTATGAGTAAAGACTACTCATAGCAGACAGCTATTTCCTACAGGTGACAAGCAATCTTCAGCTAGGGCTTCACCTGACTAGTCATTTTGGGACATGATCACAAGGGCTGGAGACTGATGAAATTATCCTGTCCAACATCAAACACAAAGTGGTTGTAAATCAGCTGGGGCTGTGGCAGGAGGAGAACAACTCATTCTTTATGCGGTACTGGCAGCTCTTTCACCTAGTAGCTACATTAAGAATCCTAACAATGTCATTAAGTGACCTCAGGAAGAACTTGGTAAGTTTTTATTATTGACATTTGTATGAATTTAGCATTCATTCAAAGGGGGGAAAAATCCTATGAAACACAAAGCTGTGTTATTTTAAAGCAGTAAAATGGTTTATTAGGGGGGGGTTGGGGTGTACTGGTACAAGAGTCGCAAGATACATACATAAAATATGCCTGTTGTAACTCTCTGTTTGACCTTGTAGAGCCATGTAGGTGCTTAGCTGGTGTACCATTATAATATCCCAATGGCTTGCTCCATAAAAAGAAAATGATAAAAGTCTGACCTCTGCAATATAAACTTTTCTTCCCGCAGAATAAATAATTGTTTTTCAAAACAAATGTAAGTTAAAAAGGCTGCATCTGCTGCTGCTGACCTGACATAGACATGATATAATGAAAGGCATTTTAGGAAAGAATTTGGATGCTACCTTTAGAAAGTTTCAGGTTAATAAATACATCCATAGTTGCTCATATGCCTAGGAGCTTATTTCTATAACTCCTGCTGGTGCTATTAGAGTGACAATATATAAATCTGCCCACAAACAAGGAAATTATTTTTAAATTTCTCTGTATGGTGAAAAAAAATACTTTGCAGGCATAAAATAGCTGACCAAATCTTCATTAGAGAAATATATTCTGAGGGGAGAAAAAAAAAAAACCACAAACAAGACTATCCAGGGTAGATAGAGATTCAGTAAAGGCCATCGTTTTGATCTTTGCAAACACATTCGCCTGCTACACAAGAACATTTGAGCAGATCTGCATGAAAGGAAAATGCACATTGTGATCAGCCACTCACTTTGGGAATGAAAATGGTGTTTGTACATCTGTGTATCCTTTAACTCCAGTAGCTAATTCCCCAGCTTACTCTCCCCTTCCGTCTCCAAGTGTCTTTTACCCATCTATTAACAAACAGACTTCAAAGTAATGAATGTTTCATCTCTGTTAGGTTTCATTACTGAACATCACAAAATGCAGCATCAGGATTAGTTGTAGAGCATTCAGGATATTAGACATCCAACACAGGTTGCCCAAGTTACTAATAAGGTGATTGGGAATTCAGTTTAGTAATGCAGACCTGTTGGAGGATGGAGTAGGGGGACATCTGACTTCTTAAGGCCTTTCATTTTGATGAGCAGAATTAAAGGCCTTCTTTCAGTATTTATACATAGCTGTGTGCAGGATGCTCTGTATAACATTCTGCAGCACATGATATGTATATAGTGCACCCAATCCATGTATTTTATAAAAAGCCCCATTTCATAACACACTTCCCAAAGCTCTTTCCTCTAATGTCCTCTTGCCTCAATTCTCATAATAGAAAAATCCATCTTCCCTCCCCCCCCTGAAAAAAACTCCTCACCAAGGCATTCCCAAACTTCTCTAAGGCATAAAAATACTGAAGAGGGAAAAAAGATCCCCTTCAGGGAAAGACATCAAGGGAAAGAAGTGAATGGATGGAACAATAATCCTCCAATATGCCAAAGAAATATATTTTCCAAGTGCTTGACTTGATGGCTATTTCTGTGCTCTCTCTCGGCAGTGCTCCTTCGGCGCTTACACTTTAATTGCCCTGCACTTTGTTCTCAGAAGGTATGTGTTGGCTGTCCGCCAGTGTTGGCTGAGATTCGTCTTGTCACTACAGTGTCTAACAGCATGTACAGAACAATATCCCAATTAGATCCCTAAGTGCTGGAAACATGATACACCGCTGTTATGTCTCTCTGGGACTTAGAGGTAGGAAGTTTTGAAAAATAGACTAACTGTGAATATTCATCCTGATTTCTTGCAAGGTAACAGTAAAAGCCTTGACAAAAATATGTTTTTTAATATTATAAACCATGGCGACAATCCCGCGCTAGCACTTCCAATGTGGGTTAGGGGAGACTGAGTTTAGTACCCCACTATGTAGACCTACGTCGTTAGCAGAGTTATCATTTGAACTTTCAAAAGATCATGGGTTAAAATTATAATCCCATCAGTATTTTTCCTGAAGATTCCCCATCACATTTTTAGCAAAGGGATCTGTTTTACTCCTCACTATACAAATCCCACCTACAGGCCTTGTGGCTGTTTCAAGGGAGAAATGTTTGGAAATCTGCTCCATTAAATTATTGTTGAAGTACATTCTCTGAAGTGCCATGAAAACTGGGGAACCCTTCCCAGTAAAGCATAAGGAATGGAGAACACTGAATATTATGAGGAATTTGACTTGGAGAATTTCCTTCTGTCCTGCTTTTTTTAAAATCTAAACACTTTTGTAAGCCTATTTGCAAAATAAAGGACATCAGTAATTTAACTGCTGGGGCCTACATTTTTTCCAGGAGAATCCAGTGCTTGTGAATAGCAAAAGACAAAGTAATTCTCTAATGTGGGATCCTATATATGCATAAAGGGGCTGGAGCACCACAGACTTACTTGCACTTCCTATTCAGTGTTCCAGTTCCCATGTATGTCGAGGTCTTTCATTGCAGAGTATTCATAAAAAAGTGCCAGATGTCTGAAACATGAAGTTTTCTAGTTCCCAGATAATTTTTTAATCTCTCACATGAACCCTAAAACTCCTGGGCTATGTTCACACCTTGCTTTACATGTGGAAATCTCAAGGATGCTGTAAGCACTAATATCATAAGGGGGATTTGGACCACAAAACCGTTCTCCTGTGAAGCGGGCTGAGCAAAGCAGACACAACATGGTCTCACTGGGAGGACTCCTGCGGGACCTTTGCCTTGACAAAATTTCTGTGGCTGTGAAACAAAAGAGGCCAGGGAATTCCTTTGACTTGTATGAGTCTTATCAACCTGGTAGTACTAAACTCCAAGACATAGATATATTTATTTCTGCACCTTCCTGTCTGCCAAAATTATTTTGAATATTGAGTGCACATAGGCTTAAAGGGTTAACATGGAAAGAGAAGCCAGAAGTGTTACCCTACACTAATGCCAGGAAGCTGACTTTAGCCCGGGGACTGCCTACAGCGATGGAGGGAAGAGGGAAGCCCTCCAGCCTCTCATCCCTGTCCTGCACAGCAAGAGTGTGGAGTATTTGCCCACTGGGAAGTATCCCTTCACCCCTTCACTCCCTGCACGAGCTCCAGACAGACCATGGTGGCGTAGCTGAGGCCACTCACTGTGCCAGTGTAAGGAGCTGATGCCTCTTATTTACCTTCTCTGCTCCTTTCCACCCTGTCTGCTCCCCTGCCATGTCCAACACAGAACAGACAAAAGGGTCTTGCCATTTCGGTGCAACAACTAGAGCGGGATTCAGTTTGATGTCAAGGTGTGATGCACATTTCAGTGGATACATGTGGGACCTTTATCCATCCAGGTTATTCCTGCCCCATCCTCAGCGCTACCTGCACTGGGGTTTCTGCAAGGCCCAGCTAGACTGGTTTTCCACTATTGCTTTGCAATTCCCATAATTCCTGTAACTCTCAAAGTCCCATAATCACCTTGCAGACCCCCCCTCCCCATTTGAAATAACCCCAATGCTACTGCGTCTAACTTGCAGCCAGTGGAACAGGATTTGCCTCAAGGAAGGATTTGATTGTAGCGTTTATAAGAAAAAAGATACTTAAAACCAGCATGAATATTAAAATGAAAGGTTAGGTGGCATATATCTTAAATTTTCATAATAGGTAAAAGTGCATGATATCATAGAAAATTCACCCACATTAATCTGGTTGAGCTCTAGATAATAACTGGGTATGCACAACCTGTCTATGTGGGCCCCCTAATCTTTAAGCAGATTCAATTGGTTATAATTAAAGGTTTCAACCAAAATACTAAAAAGAAAGATACAAACTGTCTATCCCCAAAAGAAGCTAGAGTGCAGCAGTGTAAACTACTGCTTATTTTACTGATTATTTTCATTCAGTAGTGAAGATGAAAATCATAGATTTAAGATTAATTCTTTAATTTTAACTTAAAAATTTGTAATTTGCCCTGTTGTCTGTCATTTTTATCCTGGTTTACAGGCATAAGAATAGAATATAATAAATTATATTCTAATTTAATATGTGCAGTATTATTGTTTTATTATTCAAATAGCAGTCCTAGATGGTTAGAAGAGTTTGCTTTGTACACAGGTTTAGTTCTTTAGTTGTGTTTATCATGAAGTTGAAGTATGGGTTAATATTTTTAGCCATTCACTTGATGTGGTAGCCATAAGTTATTGTTCATGTCTGTAGCTTTTACGATTCCAAGGAATAAAATCTTTCAGTTAGCTGAAAATTAAGTCAGCCAAATAAAAAGAGTAGTAATGACCTTAGATCTGAAAAAATAGGATTTCTTAAAGTTGTCTGCAGTGCAACTCAGTTTTTAATATAACTCTCAATAGTTTGAATGTTAAAGGCAAACAGTGAAGTCAAGATGAAATAAAAAAATAATAGATTCTTGTAGTACCTTAATATTCTAGGCAACTTTTCCTTCTTTTACTGTATCATGTTTTTCCTACTTTGAATGAATGAATTTCTTTCTTTGTTGTAAAAGATTTATCCAAGCAACAAGGAAAATTATATAAAACTATAATATTTCAAGGAGAGTTTGAAAGATTAAAAGATTATTAAAGTTTAATCCAGAAAGATTAAAAATCTGCACATGTGTTGGAGCCCATTAAAATGTGGGATTGCAACTGATCACACAGAGCAAACAAGAAGGTGTAATTTTCATATGCACATGTTCTACATGTTTACAACGTAAAATATATTTACAGATAAAGGTTATTTGAACTGTATGGACTAGCAACTTTTTTTCTACTATTGCAGTAAAAATAAAAAAAATTTCAAATAGAAATGTGGGATTAAATCTTGGCTTAAATGAAGTCAAGAATAAATTTCCACTGGCTACAATAGAAAGTTTTCTCCTGACTGGCTTTAAATTTTTTGTTTCTGTCACCAGTCTGAATTGCTTACTTTTAAGTCTTTCTGTCCCCCCCACCCCGTAAATTATGTAAATGCACAGTATTAACCTAGTAAACTATACATTACAATAACATCTTATGTTTTCTTGCAATAGGATTATTGAAGAATAATTGTGATATTTACTAGCCAATTGGCAAATTGCTTCAGTAACTTGAAACTTAGTGACAAGAAAGAAAAAAGATTAAAAACTGGATTATTTATTTATATATTACATACTCCAGTACTAGAAAGAGCCTTCCTTTGTGGCAACTTATGGATATATCTGGGAATGAGACCTGTCTTCCACAAGCATGGTTATCTCATTTGCTGTAGCATAGAGCTGGCAGTCCAGCACTGGGAGGGAAAGATTCTATTTTGGTTGTTCACTTGCAGCTAGATCTTCCCAACGTGACATAAACTTACAGAGCTGGTCTGATCAGTCTTACACAGTCCCAGCTTTGTCTCTGTTGAAGAGGAGCAGCTGAACCATTCATTGGCTTGAACAAATGAATGGCCTTTAGTTCACTATTTTATCTATTTTCAAAGGAGAACGTAGACCCTACCAGCATTTGTTCTTATTTTTTATCCAGCCAAGGGAAAGAAAGATGCTCGTGGCATATATCCAAAAGGTAAACAGAGCAGAGGGATGAGGAATCATATAGAACTCTAGCACTGTGATAAAATCCTGAATTAATAAAGCAGAAATAACCAAGGTTTTCCAGAAGGAGCACAACCTGGGTATCTTAATTAGTGTGTGCCCCAGTAGTGCATTAATTGTACAAAGGAAAGGATTCAAATGTACAAACCCCTCTTGATGTTGATTGGCATTAAAGCTTTTGCTGTTGTATTTGTGCTGGTTTTGGCTGGGATAATTTTCTTCATATTAGCTAGTATGGGGCTATGTTTTGTATTTGTGCTGGAAAGTGTGGATAATGCAGGGATGTTTCTGTTACTGCTGAGCAGTGCTTATAGAGTCACAGCCTTTTCTGCCTCTTACCCAGCAAGTAGGCTGGGGTGCACAAGAATTTGGGAGAGGACACAGCTGGGACAGCTGACCCCAGCTGACCGTAGGGATATTCCATACCATGTGATGTCATGCTCAGCAATAAAACTAGGGGAAGGGTTGGTGGGGGGACCGCTTTTCCCTCTGTCCCTCTGATGAGGAGTGAGTGAGCAGCTGTGTGGTGTTTGGATGCCGGCTGGAGTTAAACCATGACCGTATTATAAAAATTTCACCCATGATCTCTAGAAGACCTGTTTCTCTTGCCTTTCCTCTCAGTTCCCAGAAGTCTGACTGCTATGAATCATAGAACCATAGAATATCTCAAGTTGGAAGGGACCCATAAGGATCACTGTGTCCAACTCCCTGCTCCTCGCAGGGCTACCTAACACTAAACCATATGACTAAGAGCATTGTCCAGACACTCCTTGAACTCTGACAGGGTTGGTGCCATCACCACTTACATCCCTGGAAAGCCTGTTCCTGTCACTGACCACCCTCTTAGTGAAGAACCTTCTCCTAATGTCCAATCCAAACTTCCTCTAATGTAGCTTTATACCATTCCTTCTTGTCCTGTTGCTGGTCACCAGAGAGAGGAGATCAGCACCTCCCACTCCACTGCTCTCCTTGAGGAGGTTGTAGTCTGCAATGAAGGCACCTCTCAGCCTTGTCTTCTCCAAGCTGAACAAGCCAAGTGACCTCAGTGCTCCTCGCATCATTCTGGCTTGGGGGGGCCCCCATTACCTGGCCATATCCCACACCAGTTGCCTGGTACATGAGTGGATCATTCTCAAGGACCCTGTAACAATTTGATTGCTGATATTCATTGAGATATGTGAGGTTACATTGCTCCTTCCTGTCGTGATTAATATCAGTCTAGCAAAAAATGTTACACTTCAGCCCTCCTCCTTATTGCCCTCCCCTTCTGCCTTTGCTTAAAGACAAATGTAACTTCATTTCATTAAAAAAGGTAGAAAGATTCTTGAAGAACTTTAACTGAGGTAAAAGCAGCTCAACGAGAGATCACCCACTTCTAATAGGGCAATACAGGGTTTGCCTCCTCCTTGCATATACCAACTAGTTAAGTTTAGCAATTCTTGTATATACTGCCAGAGCACCGTGTTTATGGTCCTGTCCCTCCTCCTCCCCTATTCCCATAATGAAAACTTCAAAACAATTTGTTGTTACGTAGACAGTGGAGGAAAGAGAAAACAAAGAGTAGGAGAGAGAGAGAGAAAAAGAGAAGTAGAAGTAGTGTTAGTCCTCGCACCTGTAGTCCTTAAGTTATCTCTGTTTTCATGATTCCTGAAAGCTTACATTTTGTGAAGTTTTCATTTTATTTTAGATAACAGTCCCCAGAATGGCAAACCCAGTAAGTAAGGGGGAAAAATCATTCATGTACAATAATAAATGGATTTCTGCCAATGACAGGTCATGATACAGAAAAAAAAATCTGTGATGACCCTCTTTCCTCTGCTCTCATTTATCTCCTACTGGTGTCCACTGATAGATTTCTGCTGTATGATTTATTGCAGAAAAACACCACCTAGAAATGGGCTTTTGATAAAATTGTTCAAGGATTCCTGGACAATAAATCCTAATCTTTACACGCATGCTGCAAGATGTTTCACCTTTCTTATGCTATAAATAATATATGCCAAATGTGATAATAAATCCATACATCTAAGCACTATCTCTGTAGTTTAAGAAATAAAATTACAATATGTAAGCCTGATGTTAATAGCAGCTATATAATGCTGGGAATATTGATGGCAATATTTGTTTATTTGAGATCCAAATTTCCAGCACTGTGTTGTACTGAAATTTGATTGTTTTTATTAGCCTGGATGGCTATGTTGTGTAAGGAAATCTGTGATAAACACAACAGACACTAGCTGGCTTGAATCAACAAAGATGTTCCTGTAGGTCTGCCAAGAACCTTGCTGAGGAAATCGGCTGAGATTTTCAGGTCTAGTCTATGCAAAGACCTCTCTTCATAATTAATCATCTACAGTAGGAAGTGTGTGATAGCATCTGTCACCTCCCTGTGACCCTACAACTGTTACAGTGGGGTTAAATGTGCACAAGCCCAGCATTTAAAGCTCTCTACAAACCATGCGCTCAAGGTCAGGATCTGGCTCGAGAGTGGAGATGAAGTGTAACTTCTGGCTAGAGCATATTTGCTATGGTAATGGGTCTAAGCCCTAAGAGTGACTTTAATTACTGGGTTCTGTACAAGCTATAAAATATTGCAAGCATCTTTCCCTTCATGCATCCAGACAAAACAAGCAAACCTTTATCTAAAGTATGAAAAAAGGCAAATCAACTCTTTGCAGTAGGAGCTGACCATTTGGAATGAGGAAAAGGGGAAACTGTATCAGAAAAATAAGAATAACAATGACTGTAAGAGACAAGGCAAAAGGTGATATGAGAAGAGTGAACGACAGAGAAAACAAAAAAGCTCAATGAAATATACTACTCTTAACTATTGTTTCTATAGAGACAAAACTTTTTTTTGTTAAGAGGCTGATACAGTCAATTTTTACTGATTTTTCTTGGTTTTTTGGGGTTTTTTTGTTGGTTGGTTTTGGGGTTTTTTTGTTTGTTTGTTTGTTTTTAAATTGAGCATTGCAATACTAGGCTGCTTTTTATTTCCTGCCTAAAGGAAATCAAATATCTGCCACACACCTGTGCAAAAGAGAGATTGTTACCCCAGTATTTTCCATACCTAATGACTTGTAGAGGGTTTTCTGATAACATCTGTGAAAGAGAAATGTATTCTACCCAAGAAAACTGAGAGTGCAAACTTTGGCCACTGAAACTTAAGAGACAATACTGAAATACCGAAGTAAAAAAGAGTGGTGAAAACTGCAAGGAAATAAATCCTTTAATTGGAAGGGGCCAAACCCACATAAACAGTGTGTTTGATTTCAGCTGTGTCCTCTGATCTATACTGAAGGTCAAAGAAGGAAATGCTGCAGAAGTTATGATTATGTGAAATGAAGTGAGAAACAATGATTTAGCGTAATAAACACTTCCCACAACTACAGAATGTTCTGCTCACTGAAATTGTCTCCCAGGTGTCTGCCTGTCTCCAGGACACATGGATAATCCCAGGCTGAAATGACAGCAAGGCATGTTATTCTTAGAAATGCATGA
Source organism: Phalacrocorax carbo (assembly GCF_963921805.1). Classification (NCBI taxonomy): domain Eukaryota; kingdom Metazoa; phylum Chordata; class Aves; order Suliformes; family Phalacrocoracidae; genus Phalacrocorax; species Phalacrocorax carbo. The sequence continues at coordinate 133,458,991 of NC_087514.1, forward strand.
CTAATGTTGGTTTATATGAAAGGAAACTCACATCGCCCCTCTAAAATACAGCAGAAAACTCTCCCTTCTGCTTTGCCTGAGTCAAAACATCAACTTTCCACCTTCAATTCCTGGATTTGATTTTCAGTCAACTGTAAAAACCTATACGATTTTCTTGATAAATTCCTCTGTCCTCTCAGACACAAGACAGACTAAACTACTCCTATACTTGAACCATGTCCTAAAGGGCACTTATTTCTCCACGGGCAACAACTCTAACAATTCTGAGAGGAAAAGCTTCTGACAAAGCATTATAGGCCATCAAACCTCTGCTGTCATGCTACTGCACTTGCAGTTTATGAAACTATTGAGCTCAATTTCTTGTTTTTACAAATGGACCCCAGATCCAGTCTGGGTTCAAATCTGTTTTCTCAGCTCAGATATTCTGCCCTCCCCCATGCCAGAATCCTTTTTTGTTGTTGTTGCTTTTGGCAGTTGTTTTCTGAATATAGAACAAGACCATGCACTTGTTTTGGCTGGGATAGAATTAATTTTCTTCATAGTAGCTAGTATGGGGCTGTGTTTTGGATTTGTACTGAAAACAGTGTTGATAATATGGGAATGTTTTAGTTATTGCTGAGCAGCGCTTACACAGAGTCAAGGCCTTTTCTGCCTCTCACCCCACCCCACCAGCGAGTGGGCTGGGGGGCACAAGAAGTTTGGAAAGGACACAGCTGAGACAGCTGACCCCAACTGACCAAAGGGGTATTCCACACCATATGGCATCAAGCTCAGCATATAAAGCTGGGGGAAGAAGAAGGAAGGAGGGGACATTCAGAGTTATGGTGTTTGTCTTCCCAAGTAACCATTATGATGGAGCCCTGCTTTCCTGGAGATGGCTGAACACCTGCCTGCCCATGGGAAGGAGTGAATGAACTCCTTGTTGTGCTTTGCTTGCACATGTGGCTTTTGCTTTACTTATTAAACTGTCTTTATCTCAATCCATGAGTTTTTTCACTTTTACCCTTCCGATTCTCTCCCCCATCCCAGCAGGGGGGAGTGAGTAAGCCGCTGTGTGGGGTTTAGTGGCTGGCTGGGACCAAACCATGACAGACCATTAATTAAAGGTAAGATGTCCTCTTACCTGTTCATAAGGAGTTTCCTTACCCTTAGGTTTTTTCACCATTTGAGTATCTATTTAAAAAGAAAAAAACAAACCCAGACAAAAAAAAACCCAAACACCAAGAATTAAAAGGAAAATGGCTAGAGATGGCTGAACACAAATTCAGAGAATGTGTTTTAATAATATGAAATCTTCATATTCAGAATGATATTTTGTATATTCTTCAAGAAAGCACAGACAAATCCTACTATAAGGAGATGTAAGGCTAAGTAAAGTTCTCCATGACAAAAACAAATTCCTATGAAAGTTTCAAGCTGAAAATTTTCTCAAGTCTGCTGAAATGTATACGTGGGGGAAGTGATTGGTCTCCTTATTTTGCTAGAAATTCAGTCATTTGGAACCAAAGGAAATCATCATCATCCTCACGTTGGGAGCTCCTTCATGAATGCACTCAGCATTCTGACCTGAAAGTGCCAGAAAAGCAGTACAAAGGTGGTAATCACAGCTGCTGTAACACCACATCGTTCACCAGCATCACCCAGTTTGTGCAGCTCCCTTCACTTCAGCAGATCTAGCCTAAAATATCTGCAGGTGTGCTTCAAGGACCGTTAGCAGCTGGCACCTAGTACATCCCAATTCCATGTGGAAGACGTAAGGCCATATCTGCTTCATCCTCCCCAGGGAGCTGAGGCAACCTTGCTGTATTTTTAGTCTCATATCTCCAGTCATGGCAGGGAGATATTTACTCATTCTGGATCAGCCTATGGCTTATTTTTAAATCCAAAGATGTTGCTATCTGATTAACAGATTTTTGTGTGTGGATGGTAAGGAGACTCTTGAGCCTGCTCATAATAATGTTGGTGCCTTACAAAACAAGCACAATTACCATAGATGCTTTGCTCTCCTTAGCTTCACTTGTCTTATTTACGTATAAAACATTTTTCAAGTTTTTTTAAAAGAAAAATGGACCGCAAATACATATAAACCAAATAGCCCAAAAGTTTGATTGAAGGAAAACTGTGAACTGAACTCAAAGATTCCTTCAAAACACCTGTTTTCCCTAAAAGTTGGGCAATTTGTTTTTGGAAAATTGAAAACTGGAACATGTGAAACTGTTTGGCCTAGTTTTCAAAGAATTTTGGTTTTAGTATTTTTATCTGTTTTTTTCAAGAAAAAAAAGATACAACTTGAATTTTTCTTTTTTTTTTTTTAAGGAAATTCTGAAATCACTTGATGAATATCTATTACTCATAATTTTTTACCGCATTGTGTTATGTAACTATAATTATATAGAATCATAGAATCATTAAGGTTGGAAAAGAACTCTAGGATTATCAAGTCCAACCATCAACCCAACGCCATGTCTTCTAAACCATGCCTTGAAGTGCCGCATCTACACATCTGTTAAATACCTCCAGGGATGGCCACCTCTCAGGGCAGCCTGTTCCAATGTCTGTCCACTCTATTAATTCTTATCACAGAAATTTCATGAAGATTTACAGTTAGATAACATGACAAATTTATCAAAGAATGCACTTTAAAACTTGAGTATTAAATATATCAAGAGGAAGTTTATTCAAAGAATTTTTTCTCTTTCAGCAATCAGTTCCATTGAGAGCTGCTGATAATTTGTATGCCCACACAGACATAAGCTCATCAGAAGTAAACACTACCTTGTATGGCCACTGTAATTTTTTATTAAAATAGATTATGATTCATTGAATTAATAATTAAAAATGGAAAAAATCTATTTCCTACTGTTCACCAGACTGGGTTACTATAGGAATTTTATTTAAAATAATTTTGGCTTAAAAGTAGAGAGTATTTTCAAAGACAGTGGTACTAAACACAATAAACTGTTAAAAAAAATAATATGTTCTCCACTCTGCAGGCAACAGCAAAGTGGTGCAGGTTAGCAAAGAAAAGAAAAGAGCAAAAGGAACCTCTCCTGTCAATGTCTGGTTCAAACCCTGGCTCAGGTACATCTGAGATAATTTATGGGAGAATAATGATCTGCATCAGGAATCTCAAGCTCAACCTGCCACATGACTGAGCTAGTTTCTATAAAGAACCTAGCAGGCTGGCGCCACGGCAAATGAAGAAAATTAGTTTAATCACTTTACAAGCTTTCTGCTTGTGGTCTTTCTGGCTATACCTGGATGAAACATAGGAAGAAAATAGTCACAAAAAGGTATGCTGGATGCCTCTGTAGTTGATGATTGTTGGGATCTGGGGGAAAAGGGGAGGAATTAGTGTACCTAAGGGGATGTCAGACAAGTGAAAACAAGGGTGTTTTACAAGCAATACACTGGAAGTCTGAGGATCACAATGGGAAGGATGTGAAAGCAGTTAAATGCCTGTCCCCTAGAAGGGAGTCAGGCAACTCTGGGAATAAGGGCATGACAAGTGGGGTAAGTAGTGGAGCTGGTAGCAAAAGCAGCTTCCAAAGCGAGGTATTCACATGATCAGAAGAGATCTATCTGGCTGCACGTGCAGCATTTCTAAATAATATTCTTCCCTGCCCCCACCGGAATTGTAGCCAATAATCTGCAGAACCATAATGATTAAAAACACATCCAGCAAGATCTGTTTTAATGTTATATGGCAGGATTGTAATTCTGTGCTGTGAAACAAATATGCAGACACAACTATGTGATGATTCAGGTTGGATCAGGGTGAACCAGAACGGTGAGAAACCTTAGGGTTAGAAGGCAGTTAGAAAGAAAAGGAACATTATTTTGAAAAGGAATGCAGGATATTAATTTGGAATTACTTTGTGATATGGTTTTGAAAAATGCCATAACTTTGGAAAGGTTTTTGAAGTATGCATAAGCAGAAAAAGAACTAGACCCTTCTTTGTTGCTCTCTTTCGCATAGAGTTTAAAATTTAGGGAACAAAACTTTAGCAATAACCAATGTATCTGTAGCTTAATGAGTACAGACATTAAATCAACAAGATTTTATTTTTTAGCTTATTGACAGTACATTCTTTGGCCTGTTGACACAAATGTGTGCTATCAGGAGCTAATTCATACTAAGGCTCTCAGAGGCCGGAAGGTCCCTTCCAATAACTTCATCAACTAGTAAGTCCAAGAAAGCTGCATCAGATTCAAGGTCAGTAACTGCTGACAAGAAACAAGGTTTTGTTCTTCCCAGAATGATTAAAAAGGCTACCTTCCCCATTTATCCTACTTTTTTCAAGTGACCAGAATATTTTAATAGTCTAAACAAATACTATTTTTTAGTAAAAATAAACAAGAAAAACACAGGACAGAAAAGCTGCTACATTGTGATTCCTTCATTGTCACAATATTGAGGCACAAGCAGCTTTCATTTTTCATCAACATCCACAGAAGACTAGAATACTTGAATGGCTGCATTGCTTCTGACACTGCATTGCATCAACATTGATGGACACATTAAGACAGAGAGGAAAAATAAAGAGGCAGAACTAGATGGCTTAATAAGACTTTCTGACACCTTTTGTGGTGGAAATAGCTCTGTGGATAGTGGTGTCATTATTAACATCTAGTGCTACTGGCCATATTCACAAAAGCATTTACAATAAAGTCAATAGGCTGAATTTATGGTTGAGATAACTCCATGGTAGTCAATGCAAACAGGAATTAATCTGATTGACTAAACATCGCAGTAAAGACCTAGATCTCCAGCCATATAGGTATGGCATGGGGAAAAATCTAATATTTGCCACTGGTTTTATTGAGACTTTGGGTGTCATTGCTTTCATCTGTTTATGTAGCTGTGTATATAAATCCATATTACCCAATACAGCCTTTGAGGAACATCACGTGTATCCCACACACTTCAAGGCCAGGGTATCCTAGCCCACTTGGAACGTGATGCTTTTGGTAGACACAGGACTCTCCAGCAGTCCCCAGGAGCTCAACCGAAGGTCTATTTCTCAGAGCTCGACCAGATGAGGCACTTGGTGTCAAAGAATACATCAGCAGAAAAAGTGTCAGTTCTCAGGGGACTGCAATGACTGTGGTCTGAACCTGAACCTTCAAACAGACTAACAGAATCACTTTCCTCTAGCACAGGCCCTTTCACAACATCTGACTCTCAACTCGCTTGGCATTTGATTAAGTCTAAACCTAGCAAGCAAGGTCACCCTACCATCAGCTTTCTATCATCAGCCTTCAAATCAGTTAACTTTTCTTTTCTGGACTCAATGATTAAAAAACCTGTGAAAAAAGTGCACATTTGTTGCCCTGAAGGAGTGGTGTGAAAAATGAGGGAGAGCAATCCAGGAAAGAGAGGATGAGCCAAACCCTGGGTGGGCAAAGGCTCTCTTAGATGCCCTGGGGATTTTAGTAGACCATATCCTATTTTTTTCCCAGTATTTAATCACCAGAACTCCACTGTCCTCGCTGAGTTACTGTTATTGTACATACATGCCACATATCTGCAAGTCTTAGAAACTCATATGTATACTGAAATTAATTTGGATTGTAAAGGTTTTTGAGTGCAACATGAGCACATTTGAAAACACAATTTAAAGTAATTATTAGTGGTAAAACCAGCAAATTGGACAAATAAAAGTGAAGCTTTAATTGTGGCATTTGAAAGTTTTTAATGGGGTATAATTATGTATATCTGACCAGGCTCGAAAATATACTTTAGATTTCTCACTTAAATGACAAAGATGCAAAATGGGTCACAAAAAATATCACTTTATACACTTGCCAGGATTGAGAGAGATTAAATTACCATGTTTTCAGTATATAATCCACAGGTTGTCTTAAAACAAAAGGAAGACTTTTTTGCATGCGCAGGTAATACTAGAGGGAGTTTACGCCAGAGTCGTCTGTAGCTTAGTAGCTTCCATACCTCCATCTCTAGCAATGTCACCTCTCTCCTCAACAGCCCTGTAGCTTCTAACACTTCCTTCCTCCCCACCTCTATCTTTCAATTTTGTGTAGTTTATGACTCTATTTTTAAATTCATAGGGACTATCTAATCACAGAATCATACATGAGAAAATAGGAAATTTGAATCCTAATGTACCCTTTTTCACCCACAAATGAAACATAGAAAAATATATTAAAATAAATAAATAACTTTCTTTTGAGACCACACCAAAAAAAAAGTTTGTTTTAATAAGAAACATTAACCAGAGCTCATTTGCAGTTTCAAAGAGCTCTGTGCGTGGAGCAATGGCATCACTTATCAGGGAACTCCAAGTACTACAGAGGAGCTGAAAGGTAGCATGCATGTAACACGGCAACACAAGCGTAGAAGTAATATCTGTCTTCGTATTTAGTAGAAGTGCAGAGGTGATCAAAGCAGGACCCCTACTATCATTCTCTGTCACCACTTGTGAGTGCTCATGAGAGTTTCCTGTTCAGCCCACAATTCCAAATCGGCTGTTCTTACATATCCCTGCCTCTCCTGAACTACATGGCAAGTTCTCTTTTCAATCTCTGAATTGCATCTGGAAGATGTGAGAGATTTTCACGGTTTTAAAAGCTGACCAGACAAATTAGCATAGGAAAGACCCATTCCACAAGGGCACTTGTGGTAGACAGTCCCTCCCACCAGAGACTGGGAGGATATTCTGTAGAGACCTCACTGGGTGATTGGCTCATACTTAAGATCCATGGACAACAGCCCTCGGCTGATGTTGGAAACAAGATGTGAGGCTAGGCGGATATCTTTGGTGTAATCTGGTACAGACATTTCATGCTCTGATTTCACCTCTGCTGTCATGTGGGAAAACAACAAACTCTGCCTTTGACAACTCAGGGATGTCAACAGCTTCCTTTCACTGGCAGAGAAACAGGGGAAAAGAAAGAACACATAGCAGTCCACTATGAGGCATAAATAAAATATTTCTCTAATGTTTTGGCTCTCACTGTCAGCATCTGATTTTTCTTCACTCAGGCTTGGCACTGGGGATAAGATTCTGCATAACAGCCATCTAGTAGGTGCTCAGCCCATCCTTACAGTGCATATTTCTACACAACTACACATGCAGCTTTGAAAGCATATGCGTATAAGCAAATTAATATTTGTGTGGGATACTGATAATTCTCCTAAACGAGATGTTTCATTTTTCCATTATGTTACAAGCTTTGTTGTGAAAATTAGGATTTGTACCATTTTTTCAAATCACAACTGACTTTTTTATACCTGATCTCTAGCGTAGTTCAGTGATTCAGTTTAAATACACCAAAAAAGTAACTAAAAATATAGCAAGGCTTGACTAATAATCGATTCACAGACTCCTAAGAGCTGTCATGACTTGTCAGTCTTAGAAAAGCAGGTAAAAATTAGTTTTCCACCACTAAACCGAGTCACAAATAGCAGTGGTTTCCTTGGAGACTTAGCAGCGGTTCTCAAAACACTGTACTTGCAGGAAAAGAGTGACTTTTAAAGATACATTCTCTGTCCAAACTTTAATTACTCCTCTCTTAATGACATACACCCACATCAACTGTGTGTATTTGGTGCTTATCTCAATACACCCTCCTCTGAAGTCCTCTTTCACGGTACATACATTATATATAGTGTAAATGTGTAACTCGCAAGGATTTTTTCCTGTGTTATTTATAATATGTGGAAATAATAATTCAATTGAAAAATATTTATGATTTTTTTAAACATACATATTTTCCTTAATTGTCTACAATGAGTAAAATAACTATGAGTCACTCAACTGACCTAAAAAATCCATTGCAGGTGAAAAAAGCATTATTGTCTCATAAGCAAACATCATGAAAATAAAACTTTGACAGAAAAGACAAAAAGGCAACACAAACTGACAGGAAGAAAGTTAATTCTCATTGCTCCTCAAGGTGAGCTGTCCCCAGGCTGGTAGGCAAGGCACAAGGTTTTGTCACATATGTCAGTGGGTACGTGCTGTCCTGCCTTCAACCACTGCTCCCTGCCTCCTGCTCAATACGGTGGAGAACAACCATCGGAGAATCTGGTTTTGTCAGCTACCACCATTTCACAGCTCACGTATATACTTTTAACACCAGAGGCACAGTAGAAAGCCACATCATAAATGGTTCCACAGTTTCTAAAAAGATTTTTAATATTCTTTGTTAAAAAGTGTTTGGGTATATCTGTGTGTATATCTACTTATAGCTATCTAATAATTATATACAAGAAAAGCATAACGCATTATCTATAGGCAAACATATTCAGAGTTAAGGAGCAAACAGAGCAAACTGAAAAGTTTAATATTGCAAAGTGTCTTTAACAACTTAAGTAAAACGCAAGTAAGAAATGGCTTTCTTGATATTGCAACTGAAATAATTCAGCTGTCATACACTGAGCATCAGGAATTTTTGAGGATGGCAAAAGGCAATTTTAAGAAGACGAGCCAATTAAATGGAGTGCTGATTAAAGTTCTAAGGCTGCAGCACTAATTATTCAGAAGTTCTGACATTTCAGAGCAAAAATTACATATTTATAAGTCACAGTATACTCAAGGAAAATATTTCATACCTAGAAGACAAGATCATCCAATGAATGACCTAGAAAGGAGAAGAGAGCTGCTGTTAGTGGGAGTTTAGCTCCTTGCTGTATGACAATTAAACAACATACAGCATAATAGCCTTAATTTGGTCTGCCATGGATATCGTAGTCCAGGGATTCATTTTACATCTATTGTGCGTATGAACCATTTCAGGTTTGCTCTTTAACACTATGTGAGAGTATATATGTTTATCCCATAAGAAATCTTATCCTGAGCCAACAGCAGATATTACATTAATTTCATTATTCCATGATGATTCATCCATGTTATCTCTCACCTTTCTAGATTATTAAATTTTGTTTACACATCAAGCACATGTACATACATATTTGTGTGTGTACATACACTTTCTCCAGTTCATTGTTGTCGTTTTCAGCTTGTTCTGCTGTCCTATCGCTGAACAACATGCAAGATTCCCAAGTCCAGCACTTGCTTATTAGTTGATTTGGATTCATTGAATCCTGTGTTGCCACTTATATCTGATCATAACCAAACCTGTATCAAAAACAGCAGAATACTGATTTTCTCTCAATCACAGTATATACAGTGGTAGGGCCAAACTGGAATCTGTAATCTATGTTGCTCTTACTTTGTAAAGAGTTCACATTCAGATCACTAGATCTGAACTCAACCCAATAATTTCCTTTAAGGGGCAAAACAGTTCCACTTTTCAGGGCCAGTTTTAATGAAGGCAATTTTCACCAACATAGCTCCCAAATGATCTAAGGTTGTCATCTTAGATGGTAACCTAATCATCTAAAACAAACCCAATACTTTTTGAAGATTTTGACAGTAGCTAGACAGACCAACAACATACTTGTTTTTTAAACCAAAATCAAAACTTAGCCTAAAGTCTAACCTACTTTATAAACTGCAAACCTCATTCTCACGGGTCTCGTACTATCTTTCAGTGATGTCCAGTAACATCTACACCATCCTTCCTCTCCTGAAGTGGCCTCTTCATTCTATCATGGTGCAGATGGGATTGTCTATAAATAATAATCAATTTCTTACTGTATGTTTTTAGGTACAAGTTACTGTTACAGTGCCATAGTGGGTTCACATTTTATCATACTTGATCTATTCTGATTCCATTTGTTGATTTTCCTTGGTTAAAGCCTCACTATGTTTTATCTAGATGTAGCATTTTCTGGGTTTTAGGCAGAAGGTTGCTATTCTACCGGTTATTGTGGTCGCAGCGCAAATGCTATAGGGTTTTTGTGAAAAACTCCCTGTTTATGGGAATCTGGAGAAGAAAGGGGAAATGGAAGTGAACGGAGGGGTTGGCAAAGCAAGATCTAAAGCTGCAAACCACTTACATTATCCTCTGCCGATACGAGTTGAGAAGCAAACCTCATAGACCTCCTTATCTTCTGGGAGCTGACCTATTGCCCACTTATCCATAGCAGGCAGTGGTTATGATTTGCAACAAATAAATCATTCCCATTAATTACAGAGTTTTAGACTGCCAAAACTTTACTAAGTACTCTCACTGTACTTTCATAAGGCTGTATGTGGGAAAAAAAGTCCTGCACATTTTGTCACAATACAAAAATCCTTTTTCAATACCAAGAGTAGATTATCAGTTATACCCACAACACCCTAAAAACCTAGATCCCTAATTGTGTTACAGGGACAGAGGGCAAAAATGTTAGAAGTCAGCTAGAAAAAGATGTGTTCCCCTTGTTCTGTTCTTCAGACTAGAGTTTCTCCTTTTTAACATACTAAGAAACCCCCTACAATTTAGACACCAGTCATGGAACAAGTGTGCCAACCATGGCTATTTTTCTGGTTATCTGCTACACCCCTGTTTCCTAGGCTGCACAAGCACAAGTTAGAAATCTCTTTGGAGCTCTTAGCTGCATATTGTGTTCACCACCCAAAGCTCACTTAAAAATATTAAGCTCTAATATATTACAAATAAAGAATAAGAGGAAAGAAATCCAGCTCTTCGTCTTTTTATCTCTTCATTGTGAGAAAAATATAGATACACAGCACCAGGACTGCTGATGAGCTGCTACATCTACCTCAATCAAATATGCAACTTAGATTTTGTTCCATTTTTCCTCTTTACAGTCTACTTACAAGGTTCATCATTATTAGGGGAAATGTCTTTACGCTTGTCCTGGTTTTAGCTGGGATAGAGTTAATTTTCTTTGTAGTAGCTACTATGGGCAATGGTTTGGATTTGTGCTGAAAACAGTGTTGATAATGGGGAGATGTTTTAGTTGTTGCCAAGTAGTGCTTACACTAGTCAAGGACTTTTTCAGCTCCCCGTGCTTTGCCGGGTCACAAGAAGCTGGGAGGGGACACAGCTGGGACAGCTGACCCCAACTGACCAAAGGAATATTCCATATCATATGACATCATGTTCAGCATATAAAGCTGGGGGAAGAAGAAGGAAGGGGGGTCATTCAGAGTTATGGTGTTTGTCTTCCCAAATAATCGTTACGCGTGATGGAGCCCTGCTTCCCTGGAGATGGCTGAACACCTGCCTGCCCATGGGGAGGAGTGAATTAATTCTTTGTTTTGCTTTGCTTGCACGTGCAGCTTTTGCTTTACCTTTTAAACTGTCTTTGTCTCTACCCATGAGTTTCCTCACTTTTACTCTTCTGATTGTCTCCCCCATCCCAGCAGGGGGGAGTGAGGGATCAGCTGCCTGGTGCTTAGTTGCTGCTGGGCCTAAACCACAACACTGAAAGAGGGAGTACCTCTTCTAATGTTCCTATCACACCCAAATTCAGACTGACACAATGGTTGGGTAAGTGGGGGGAGACAGTGTGTAAGACAGAGTGACAAGGGATGCTCTATCACTTCCCCTGAGAAAGCAAGTCATCTAGGGGCACATCTCAAGTACTTGTACACAGACACATGTATCCTGAAGTAAAACAGGAGGAACTGGAGGCCCATACATGGATACAGTGCATGGATATCACTGGTCTCACAGAGATATGGTGGAATACCTTGCACAACTGGGGTGCTCTGGTGGGTGGATGGATGAAAGCTCTTTAGGAGTGACAAGGAAGACAAGTGGGGGGACGTCACAGACTATACAAAAGCACACCTTGAATGCCCAGAAATCTGCTATGAATTTGGGGACAGACTTGTTGAAAGCTTATGGGTTAAGATTAGAGGGGAAGCCAACAAGGTGGGATGTGCTGGTAGTTTTCTGTTTTAGACAGCTTGGTAAAAGCTGGCTGGTAAAGCCTACTTTAAGGCTTAGCACATGCATTCACAGCAAAGGGAAGTCCAAGGAACATGTGGGCCTGATGATGAACAGAGCATTTGGTCTTGTAATATAGGACACAGAAAAGGGGTACTTAAATCTTTCTTTGCCTCAGACTTTATTGGCAAGATCTGCTTTCAGATGTCCCAGATCCCTGTGCCAAATAGCATCATTCTGAGGGAGAACAGTAGTATTCACAGTAGATGGGTATTGTCTTTAGCACCATTTAAATAACCTGGACATCTACAAGTCCATGGGATGAAATGAGATTAATCTGAGTTGGGTAATGTCATTGCAAGGTCACTTGCTATCATCTTTGAAAAGTGGCAGTCCATGTTTACCCCAAAAAGGTAAATCTTACACCTATCCTCAAAATAGGCAAGAAGGAGAACTTAGGGAACTCCAGGCTGGTCAGCCTTACTTACCTCCTGAGAAAATTAAGATTAAGTCTTCATGAAAAGCATTTCTGGGAACTTGAAGGACAGGAAAATTAATAGGAGCAGCCAGCAAATCTTACCCGACCTAACTGCCTTCTGTGATGACATGGGTGGCTTGATGGTTAAGGAGAGCGCAGTGGATGTAATTTACCTTGAATTTAACAAGGCTTTCAACGTTGTTTTCCATAATTTCCCTGAAACCAAACTGGGATTTGGACTGGGTGAAATGTGGGTGAAAAATGGATTGATTGTAGGTTCAGAGCATTGGAGTTAGCTGTTAGAAATCTAACTGGTAGCCAGTTAAAGGTGACACCTCTCAAAGGTTAATGTGAGGTTAGCACTATATAATATCTTTGTTAGTGAACAATCAATGGGATTGTATGCACCCTGCAGCATGTCACAGCTCACACCAAACTGGGTATGAATGGCTGATACACTGGTGGGCAGGGCTGCCACACAGAGGGAGCTTGACAAGCTGAAGGACTGAACTGACCGAAATCTTATGCAATTCAACACACAAATGCACAATTCTTGATCTGGGGCAGAATAACCCCTTTCGTTGTTACAGGCTGGGGGGTGCCTAATTATGCAGCAGCTCTTCAGAACTGAATCTGAGGAACCTCATGAAGACCTCAGCCACCAGATCAAGAGAATTAAAGGGTTTTTTTCCCTCTACTTGGCATAATGAAGCTGTGTCTGGAGTACTGTATCCTGTTTTGGTGACCCCAGAACAAACTGGAGTCCAGAAAGGCACCACTGAATGGTTAGGAAGATGGGTTTGTTATGCTTCCAGAGAAGCTAAGGGCAAACCTAACAGATGTGTTCCATTACATAAAGGGAAGTTAGAGAAGGTTGAGCTGGACTCTTCTCAAAGATTCATAGTGGAAGATGGAAGGTACCTGACATATGTTGCAGCAAGAAAAATTCCAGCTGGATATAAGGAAAACATTTTTTGCCACAAGAGCAGATAAGCACTGGAAAAGTTTGCCCACACAGGTTGTGAAATCTCAATCCTTCAGGATGTTAAAAACTGAACTTTTAAGTTAGCCTGCTTTAAGCAGGAGGTTGGACTGGGTAATCTCCAGGGTTCCTTTCCAACCTAAAGTTTTCCATGATTAAAACATGCGTCATTTGTATCTGATTCCAAACGCATATTCTTTATTTGTGGGTAAATCACCAAGTACAAAGTTGGGGACTGTTAATGATATGTGAATCATGCATTGCTGCCACATGGAGCTAATGCTTCAGACCCATAAGAGAAGTCGCATTTCCCTGAAAGAAGTTGCCAATCGAATGATTTAGATCTGCTCATCCAAAACTACTGTCATTTGCCCACTGTGTCATAGTGAAACAGACAGCCTAACTTGTCAGTGCAAACTATGTCATCCTAGCAGATGGAACCAAAATGCAGGCAACCATCTGTCCATCCTGAATTTATGGAACTGCAAAATCACAGGATATTGCAGGCTGGAAGGGATCTCACAAGGTCTCCAGCCCAAACTCCTGCTCAAAGCAGGGTCAGCTATGAGATCAGACAAAGCTGCTTGAAGGCTTTATCCAGACTGGTCTTGAAAAATCTGCAGGAATTAATGGAGGTTACAGCCTCTCTGGGCAACTGTTTCACTGCTCAACTGTCCTCCTGGTAAATAAGTGTCTCCTTATATCCAACTTTTATAACTTTCTTTTAAATTTTATGTCCATTGTCTCCCACTATGCCTCACTGTGAAGAGCCTGATTATGTCCTGTTGTCCTGCAGGCCTCTCAAGGTTGCTTCTAGGCCCCCTGAAATTGTCTCTTCTCTAGGATGAACAAGCCCAGGTCCCTCAGTCTGTCCTCACCAGGCAAGTGGTCTAGCCCTGATCATCTCAGTGGCCCTCCACTGAACTTGCTCGATGTTATCAGTTTTTCTTGTACTGAGGACCTGAAACTAGATGCAGTATCTAGATGCAGTCTAATACCAAGCAGAGGGGGACAGCCACTTCCCTTGATATTATAGCCCAGGATGCTGTTGGCCTTCATTGCTGCCAGGAGTCGTTCCTGGCTCACATCCAGCTCACTATCCACCAACACTTGCAGGGCCTTTTCAGGAGAGGTCTTTCCCCAGCCAGGCAGTCCCTAGCAATATCATTGCAGGATGCTACTCCTTTCTGCTGCAGGACTTTGCATTTGTCCTTGTCAAGTTTCACCTCCTCGACGTCACTGATAAAGACATGAAATGTTACAGGTCCTAGCACAGGTCCTTGTGCTATTCCAATTGTAAGTAGCCTCCAGATAGAGTACTGCCTGCTAATCAATAACCTCTGAGCCCAATAAGCCAACCGTTCTTTTATCCATCTATTTGCATGTCTATCCAGATCGTAACATCCCAGTTTAGGTTCAAGAATATTGGGGAAGATAGTGTTGAAGGCCTTGCTAAATATATGGTAACCGACATCCACTGCTCTCTTCCCATCCACAGACCCAATTGTTTTATCATAGAAGGCAATCAGATTGGTCAGGTATGCTCAACCCTTGGTAAATGCATGCTGACTCTTCCCCAGTCACCATCCTCTTTTTCATATGTCCATAAATGATTTCCAGGAGTACTCAATCCATGATTTTTCCAGGGACAGAAGTGAGGCTGTCCTTCCTGTAGTTTTCCAGGCTGTCCTTTAGGCCTCTTTCGAAGATGGGTATCACATTTGCCTTTCTCCAGCCATTGGGGACTTCCCATGATCTCTATGACCATTTATACTTTAAAAGATATGTCATTTTTAATTTACATCCGAAATAAATTAGCTTGCAAATGACAACGTACGCAGTCTTCTAAAGAAAAGTTATTTTTTTCTAGCTAGATCAGAGCAGCATGTCCATAAGAAAAGGTATTCTAAGCATATTGATTTTTTTTCATCTAAGACTCCTTTTGAGTCAGCCAAGTATTTCAAATATTAACTAACTAGTGCTTGCCCTCATTAGAAGACAATAGTTCGCAGATGTCTGAATTCATAGGCATATGAAACAGATATATTCACCTAAGCTGAGCTTTTCTAAATCATCCTAACTTATTTCATCATTTAACAACCTCTCTCACTATTTCCTTGTTTGATTTTAGCAGTTTTGATGATGCAATATGATCTGGCAGGTTATTTTTGGTTTTACAATAGAAAAAGAAGTAACCGATGATACAGCAATGGATCAAAGAATATCTATGGGAATAAAGTTGGAAAGAAATCAGTCTATTGAAAGGCTTGTGTGTGATTCGATTGGGGGACGGAAAGTAGTCAGTAGGAACACAGGATATGTATAAAGAAGTATCAGAAGCAGCACAAAATGGAGAAACTACTGAAACTAGCCATGAAACCAGACAGAGATAACAGAGTCATACTGTAACAGTGACTGTGACTGAAATCCAAGTGTTTCAGTTTGTGTTGCTTGGGAAGATGGGAAATAAAGGGAAAAGGTGGAATAGCACTAGAATAACTTCCATCCCAGAACTGCCCATCAGTTGAGCATCAACTGAGAAATGAAGGATTTTAAGAAATCTAAAAAGTTTCAAAAGAGATCATACTATTAGAAACTTTTATTTGATAAGGAAGATAATACAGGAATCTGATCTCCTATAAACTGCTTGAGAGCAAGTTTTGGAGAAATTTTAAGGGTTAAGGTAAAAGGAAACTGGGTATATGGGAACACATGTTTATTAACTGTAAATTGTGCCAGAATGATCTGCCAAATTTACATTATAAGCTACCTTCATTCTAGCAAAGGGAAATGTGCTACGTATCTTTTACTTGACTTTTGATAAAGCGTGATATAGTGCCGAAAATGACAGATGTATTATGATGGAAAACATAAAAACATTAGAAAAGAATTGTAAAATGCGTAAGGGTCTGGTTAAAAGTGGCAGGGAGTAGTGCTAGAAGACAAGGTACATGTTGGGAGGATATTAACAGTGAGTTCCTCAAGGTCAGTTCTTACCTTTAGGATGGACATCATGAGACAGAATTTTTTTGATGTTTTCTTTTGAAACACTGGCACAAAACAAAGTGTGCTGATGGAATCTGTTAGGACACACTAGGATACAAAGGTGGATAATGAAACCATACAGAAAGCTGGACTGAATAAATGGGCCAAATTCAATGGTGCAGTATGCAAGGACATCCACCTGTGGCCTGTTAATGAGCTGTTGCTGTACAGGTGGCAATGACTGTTTAGGAGGACATGGGTGGCATTTTCAGGAAGGTTGAGTCACCAAGCTTAACGCAGATACAGTCATAGGGTGCATCAGCCAAGATACATCAGTGAAAGCAGAGAAATATTGCTACTGTTAAATGAGCTACAGCTGAGATGTCATTTGGAACACCATGTATGGTTGTGCACATTCATTGTCAAGAGCAATGAGCACACACTGAAACAGACACAGAAAAGATATTGAGACAACACAGCAAAAATGGATGAGTACTAAATTAGAATATTAGAAGAATTTTAAGTTTCTACTCAAGTGAGATGAAGAATGGCTAGGAAGATGGCTGGAATCAAGGAGTGTGTTGGGTCAACAACATAAGGAAAAAATCTTTAGTGGAGATAACTAACCTGGCAGAAGAAAAGATTTCTATAAATAAGCCATGAACAAATATAGGATAGAATTCTTACCTTTGTCTAGAGAAGCTAGGTAGTGGGGCTGCCTTCCAGAAGGAACTAAAAAGGGAAAGGAATAGAGCGTAGATACCACCCAGCCTTTACATTATTCAGGGACTCCACTGCACGGAGACACTCCTCAGGCAGCCAGGTCTATTAACCTCGTGGGCAGCTTGTGTTGAACAGAGCAAGCCAAGAACTTGCATGCGAGCTTTTACTCATACCAATAGAGCAACAAGTCTTTTGAAAATTATGCAGACTTTGGCCTACCTGTCCACATAAACAGTTAGTGGTGTCCTAGGAGAGTATACTCACACACCCAAACACACACAGACAAGCAAAAAACACTTTAGGGCTACATGTGTTCATCTCAAAATTAATGGGAATTAAGCACCTAAAGAGTTTTGATGCTTTTGAAAATCTCTGTATCCTTTAAGGTCTGAATACATTTGAAAAAAATGGGCTGTAATGCCTCGGATGCCATTAATAGACTTGTAACACTCACAGAAGGAAAAAAAAATTACTAAATGACCTAACCTACTCCACTACCAGGAAAATCCATTTAAACCAAGCTATTTTTAAATAGACTTAAGTAAGAGAGCTTCCAGCATTTTTCTCAGAGAACTACTATGCAGTATAATAGGTCTAACTAATGTACTCTGTTTTCTATCTTGGGGTTTAAAAAAACCCTTGTATGCTAGCAGTCTTCTCATTAATTTTTATATCCATCCAGCCAGTGCAACAGTTGAATATTTCAACTTCTCAAGGTTTCTTCTGATCAGGCCTGGCTTCCCACTTACTAAAAAAACACCTTAAGACATTTCAATAAACTTAATATAAATTGATAATATATACAACTCACACATGCAAATAAAGAGAAGTGATTTATATCAGAGTTTATTCATAGCATGACTTGGCTAATTAAAGTACACTTTTTCCTTATTACATTTTATGGACTCCATTACTGTAATGCAGAGAGCATCAAGCAGTGAGGGCAAATGATCCTGGGGAGAAAAATATGACACATTTGCATCCTTTGTATAAGTCCTGTGACATTTTGGTTAATAGAAGACAACATGGTGCTCTCAAACAGGACTAAGAAAGAGATCCAATACCTAAGTGTGTCTTTGAATTGTCAATGTTGCTTTTTGAAAGTGTGTACATTTGTATTATAGATCTTTATGAAAGCACGTCCCAACCTATTTTATGCTAATACAATAACTGTACAGTAATAACACAGCACATGTAGTCAATGTTTGCACTTTTCAAATGTTACCTAAATTATACAATTCTTGGTGATCCTTATTTTTAAGCTCCACCATCACAGCTTATGGATTAAAACATATAGATATGTTTAAATATAACACATTAAAAAACTGACTTTTAAATAAGTATGGATTTTATGGTTTCATTGACATAAAGAGGAAAAACATCTTATGCTAAAACTTTCAGGTGAATCCTTGTCATGTATTTTTTACATGCATCAATACTGCCACCTGACACTAAAGGGACAAAGACGTCTTTGTAAATTTCAACGTATGATATTAAAATAAATATATAAATATATCTTTGATGGGTTTCAGTTATTTCTTTCTTGAATTACTGATGAAGTAAAATATTCAATTGCTTATTCAAATCATAGGTGGTGTGAAATTTGTAGTATCTGTCAACTTTGGGCAACTATGTATTATGCAGGTTCTTCCTCAAAGTTCCCAAGAAAAATTATTTCATCCTTAAAGCTTTTTTCAGTAACTCAGAAATATCTAGCACTGCTGATCTGTAAATAAATGATCACACAAAATCTTGGAGCAAACAAGCAGGAAAATAAGTGTGTTGAACCTAAAGACTAAAAATCCTTTTAAATTATGCAAAAGTGGGGTAACCTTTCCAATGATCAGTTTGCGTTGTAGTCATTTAAGGGAATCTTAAGTAACTGCACTATTCATGTTCATCCAAACAATAGAATAACACTCGCATTATATGAAATATTCATGTTATGTCAAAATACAATGTCAAAAGGTAGTGGTGCTTTCTCCTAACATATAGTTTTTAAAACATAAAGTTTTAAAAGGACAAAGTAATGAGAGATAGAGAGAATGGTCAGGACAAGATGAGAGCATATTGAGAGATGCTTAATAATCCATTGCCTTAAAAAATTTGTAGCAGTGGTACCTGCTAATTTTTTGAGTTCCATCGCCCGCCATGGTGTTAGGCACATTCTGTATGTCCGTTCAATACAGTTATAGCAGCATGCAAAAATATTGCACAGCTGCTTCTTCGGTGAGAGTGCTTATTGAAAACAGAAAATGGTGAATATTTTGTCTTTTTTGTTTGTTTGTTTATTTAGATCCTGGCTATACCAATCTGAAATTATGGAGATGCCCACAGTTGCCACCCTCTTAAAGGTATTAGGTGATCCCTGGCTTAAAATGTAAACATGGTATTTTTTTAAAGTGGGAAGTGTTAAGAGTAACTAAGCATCTGAAATTCCTCAGGCAGATCAAACACTTTGGTCCAGGAGTACGGAACAATCATCCTTATAAAGACTTGCATATGCTTTGTCACCAGGAAGTGATTGCCTACCTAAATCTAGGCCAGGTATATGAACTGTACCAAGCCAACCAAGCACTGAGTGCTGGGCATGAGAGGTCCTAAAAGCTTAAAAAAACCAGCTCTGGCTAGCCTGAAGCCATCCATCAGCAACTCAGATTTTACTTAAATGTATATTTAGTGGGCCTGTGTGCAACATTTGCTTCTCACATTATGTTTTTAAGTAGTAAAAACCCCTTGTTCTTTAAGTGGAACTTTCCTATCAAGCCAATATAACCAATCCAAGATAGATACAAATAGTGAATAGGAAATAATAACAGCAATAATAAAAGGAATCCTATACATGTGAGTCAAAAGGGTAGGTTTCTAGCACATGAAAATTTACAGTAGTTTTTCATTGCTGTTTTGTACATGATGGCAAAATATCTGCCATTTGATTACTAATAAAAAAAAAAGCTGTATCTCATTCAAGGGCATACAAAAAATACCCAACCCACCATCCCCATTGCCTCCGAAAATATGCTTGCCTATTTGAAATGGTGCTATTGCATTTAACCGGCTTTGCCAGTTTTGTATACCATAAAAATAAGGGTTATGAAATCTTATTTAAAATAACTGCATGCAGGACGAAGGAAATAAACTGCGTTAATTTAATCTTCTTTCCTAAATGTTAACAGCAGTGCAAAAATGGATGCTCTCATCCTTGTAATCAGTTGCACGGTGCACAAGGGCAGCAGTCTCTGGTGCCTCATCTGTGAACTAATCTTTCATTTCATAGCAGATCTTTCCATATCAAACAACACAAATGACTTAATTTGCATGACAGGATTTGTAACGGGGCAAATCTAGTGTCAAAGTCGATTAAAGATTACACCGGAGAACTATCATAATCAGTACTCTAATGAGCCTAAATAGTACATGTAAAGTCTCCCCTTTTTGCCATTCCAGTCATGTATAAAAGGGAATGTGTTTCTTTTCATCGGTGAGCCAGTCCTTTGGTTTGCACATTATGCCCTACGTTGAGCTAAAGTCATGTCAGTCTGGTTTCAGAGGGAGAGAAAGGGAAATAATAAAGCAAACATCACTTCACAAATGACATTGCTTGGTATAAGCCAACGTTTGAAGCCCTTAATTCTTCTAATCTGCAAAATAGTCAATGCTAATGGGTTTTTGCCTTTGTGAAAGCTGATGCATAGAAAGAAAAACTTTAATGAGCTGCCTGGGTTGTATGCTTACAGATACCTGTCAAATGTCTGTCATCTTAGCTATCGTTGAGGCATTATAAAGAAAGTAAGAAGGAAGGAACGACAGTATTTGTACAAGCATTTTCATGCTAAAATGGCACAATTTTCTTCCTGTCATAATTTCATTGTATCTGAAAGTCAGAAAAGCTTAACCCTTTAAATAGCACATCCTGTACAGAATATCACACATAATATTTGAACTAGCAGCTTTAAAAATAGCATTATGGTTTTGTAAACAGCATCTTCTGTTAAATATGTTTCACAAAACTGAATTATCTATATTTAAAAAAATGTGACAACAAATTATTGGAATCAATTGCTGCACTTTGGCGAGATCAAGAGTTTACTAAATGTAACAAACCCTTAGTGTGAGAGTCTGTCATCAGAATAACTCCCTTCTGAGTTCTTGATTTCATACCCCTTTGTGTCTTTATGCTGGCAATATGAATAGCAACGCAAAGAGGTCAACAAACTCCCCTATTCTTACTTTTTCTTTTATTAAAAGAAATGGGAATTTGAATGCATCTTATTACAAACACACCTACTAACTCTGCTGTTCTGTTATAGTTAAGTTGAGCCAGCCTTGTTTTCAGATATTTATAATAACTGTAAAAAAATTTCTATGCACTGAAACCATGCATTCAGAAGTCTTAGTGCAGGTGTGCTGATTCACCTACTTCTCTTTCCAGATTTATGGTCCATCCTCGCTGTTTTCAAACAATTCAGACATCCAAAGTATGGACATTTCAGTGCAGAGCTATGTTTCCTCCAGTCTGAGTATCAACCTCTAGTTTGAGGGTCTACATGCTCTGTAATTTGAGTATAGATTTGGGTGCCAGGATTAAAAACACAGTTCGGTACATGCTGAAATCTGTTCATGCACAGAGCTGTTTGTAGAACTGGGGCCTTCACTGGAAGAGAGGACATACCAGAATATGTGGAGACAGGGTAGTTTTTTGAGGTGTGCCTGCCGAGCCCAGCAGAAAGCAGAACTGAGGGTTATGGTCGCAGGTGCTACTGCCTTGCTGCATGTCTCTGGGTAAGTCACTTACAGTGTTTCAGATTCCACAACGTAAAGCAGGATAAATGTTCCAAGCGCTCTCTCCCGAGTGCTTGGAAGCCTCATTTATTCCTGCCTACAAGTCATTTTGGTGATATTTTTGCTTATTCTATCAAGCTGTCAGTGTCGGTACTTCAAGGAGGCACTTTTGTTATTGTTCTGTTATGTCTCTGTTGTTGTTTTTACCTGTACTTGTCAATCCTCATTCTGGAGGCTGCAATACTGTGTCAAAGTGTACTAAGGCATAACATACTTCAGTGCGTCTTAAATATTCTTAAAAGGCCTCAGTCACCGGCTCATACGTTTTCACTGAGCCATTGCAATCCAAATAGAAGAACTTTTACGAGTGTATTATATTTGTATTGCTTCCAAAGGACTTATGGGGAGCTCACTGACAGTATCTTTCACACTTCTGCTCCAGGTGAGGATCTCAATGGAACATTTTTCTCTCTCACACTCTCTGTTTTTTCTTTAAGCAAACTCACACAAAGACAAACATAAGGCAAAACGATTTAAGTGGCTTTAAAGTCTGAGATTAAACAAACAAAACCAAGGAACGATAATTACAGCTGAACTTTTTCACCTGAGATGCACTGGGTGAAATTTGTGCTGATGTCCCCCAACACCTACATATCTTATCTAGAAGCGTAGTGTGGGTAGGGAATTGGGAGACTTAGGGAAAAAAAAAGCCATATTATCAAAAAACTTACTATTGTCTTGCTTAAGCTATAACGTACAAGTATAACATGTCCAACAACTCTGAATATTTGATGTTACTGAATGTCAGACATTCCCACACTGAAAGAGCAGCAAAACAACTGAATGGTTACTGCTATGGTAAGTAGAGGGAGAAGAGATTTCCAAACAGAATTGTCCAACCTAATATTTTTTTGATATTTTATGCTGCTACTTCCAATTTAGGAAGTTTTCAGAGACTTTATGATGAAGAACTAGCTGTCAGAGGAGAAATACAGCTCCCTCTAAGGTCCCTTTAAAACCACAGCATCCTGCCAAATTATCCCAAAGCAAGGAGGTGGGGGCAGGGGGGGCAGGAACATCCCAGCGTGTTCCCAGAGGTGATCTTTTCAGCCCATCAAATCTTTGCTTTCCAACTTTGTTGAGAGGTTGTTTCCTGGTGTGTGCCAGGCATAAGTGGGCAGCAGAGGAGCCACTCTGGGAACCCCCTTCCCGGTACCTAAAGAGAGCTGACCTTCCCGCACATCGCCTGACAGTCCTCCAAGGAGGGCTCCTTCCTCCCAAATACGTGGTGATGTGGCAAACACACCTACTTTGAGGGGAAACGTATACTTATTAATCACTCTCTATTTAAGCTTAAGCATGCTGAGCGCTGAACGATCACTCGTCCTGACGGGTGTGCTTGGTACAGTGACCACGGCGCTTGCACCATAATCCAGAGAGCTGAACTCTAAGGGGTTAGCGCACAAACATAA
The DNA here is from genome assembly GCF_963921805.1 of Phalacrocorax carbo. Lineage (NCBI taxonomy): Eukaryota > Metazoa > Chordata > Aves > Suliformes > Phalacrocoracidae > Phalacrocorax > Phalacrocorax carbo. Next base: position 133,482,185 of record NC_087514.1, read on the forward strand.
ATAACATACATTAGCGGCGCATGTTTAGCTCCGACTTGGATTTCATCCACTTTCAGATATGAATTATTCATCCCCCATCTCTCTCCAATTGTTCTTTTAATTCATATCGCAGTTGTTAAAAGGTTAGAAGCCACGTTACTGAATAATCCTTTACTGTTTCCCCGTGGCAATTTGCGCCCAATTTTTGCAGATTTCAAGCCTCCGCCGTCCCCGCCGCAGAGTTCATTTTTATTGCAATTCCCGGCTAGCCTTTTCCCCCCGAACACTACCTCTCTGACCTTACTGCTATACCTCTGATCCCATGCACCCCAGAAGCTGTCACAAGTCTCCCTCCTTCCCAGGAGTTGAACACACAATAGAGAATAGGCCCTGGCTGTGAGGTTCAGCAGCCATTAACCCCTACCAGCTGTTCCTGCAGGGAGCCTTCTGTGGCTGAATGTCCTTTCTCTGCGGAGGCCCTCATTTCCACTAATCTAACTATTGTTGGGTAGGAATGCTGACAGGAGAAAAGAAATTTTTCTTGTGTCCATGCAAGTGTGTGTATCCATGTGTAAGTGAAGGAAGAGTGAAGGCTAATTTCTATAGTGGGCATGAATGGAAGGATTGGGAAAAAAAACTAGTTAAAATGTGTTTACTTGCTTAAAAGGCTCAGTCAATTTAAATAATTTCAGTAGTATGCTCTATTTTGGGGGGGGATGGGAAGGAGGAAGAAGCGAGTTACTATTATCATTTTATGCAAAAGCTGCTGAGAGATTCTCCTGCATTTCCTGAACACTTCTTAAAATGTGAAAAGAAAACAGGACAAATGTACTAATACAAACTGTGAAATGAACAGAAACAGATTGCAACAAAATCTCATCTTTTTAAAACAACGGACCTGGGCATCCAAGGAGTTACTTTTATTTCACATTGATTATCCATTTTCAGTAGACAGATGATTCAGACTCTCTTGAAATACACAAAATGTTTGTCAGGTTTTATTAACAGATTCAGGAATCTGTGCTAATACTCTCAAAAGAAAACAAAATCAATCGGGAGGAAAAAACCAGTTGATTTAAATGATCGACATTTTCAGATAACCAAACTGACCTCCTTACATCTCTCACAACGGCATTATTTCTAATAGCATTTTAAGCTTGCAATTTAAAATATTTTCATGCAACACTAGTAGACATAACATACTAAATCACAAATCAGCGTTAGTGTTGTTTTTCCTTTTCAAGCCACAGAGGTGAAAGAAATAACAAAAATTTAATTAGCAAGAAAGAAAACTATTTTATTTGCTAGAAAACTGCATGCCATTTTAAGTTTCAATTAATTCATCCTTTTCTCTAAAACGATTGATAACAGAAACTGTTCTGAAATTTAGTGCTCCATTTTATCACTTGATAAAGTTCAGCAAAATACAACAGTTGGTCTAGTTCAAATCAAATTAGAAATAATTCATGTAGAAATATATTTTCTGGGCAATTAGACTGTATCGTAGTAGGGCAAATGTCTGATATAATAAAGCTCTACTTTGCATCTGTTCCTGTGTCTAGACGGCTGCAATTACTAGTCCTTACAACAGCAGCGGCAAGATAAAGCGTTGCTTACAGGTTATAGCTATTAAAATTCAACATTTTCTTCCTTTGCCCCCCTTTATTACCTAAATCATTTGATTGTTATAAAATTTAATTTAATTTAATGAAGTTGCACTTTCCTCATCTTCAATATGAACACAAACACAAACAAACAAACAGTACAGAATCCAGCTCATTGTTTCTTCCCCAACATTAGCTGCCATGCACGGATACTGGTTTCATTGAAGTTAAATACGTGCAAATAATGCTTGCTCAGAACCCAAATGGCACAATTGGCTCTGTGGATACAGAGAGGACCTGAAGCCTCATGACTGTCAATCTGGCATCCTTCAAAGGCACTATAAAAAAAACATACAATATAGGAAAGAATGCATATCCCTAATTACTGTATTTGGGAAGATGAAAGGCCCGTGCCAGGAAGGGTACATTTGTAGGTAGATAGGTATGTTTATATCTGTAATAAAAGTAAAACCATCAGCTAGCCAATACAAACCTAAGGCCATGCACAGCCCTGCATCTACAGGTTGAACCCCCACTGACATCTCATGACACCAGCAGGAGCTCTGCCGCTGCCCTGGCGGCTCTGCTCCTTGGCTAGAGAAGGATGCCAGCAATGAGTAGGGTGTGCTGCACCAGCTACACTTCAGGCATTGCAAATCAAGTAATATAGGGTCGGAAGAAATCACACGTGAAAACAATGGGTCCAATCCTTGAGGTCACATGGACGTACCACTTCTTTACAATTTTGGCTTACAGAGTACACTGAAGGATTATTTCAGCAGGATTTCTGAAACTGCAGTTTTACGCAGTTTATGGGCATAAACAGTAGTTTCTGGTGTTAATGAAACTGCTTTCTCCTTCAAGTTCTCCCTATAATTACAGGGTTTCTGGGTTTCTAAGCAAACCTGAGCAAATTTTAAGTAGGGCTTTGTTTAGACAATCTAAGATATTAAATCATAGTCTTGAAACCCTGCAAAGAATCAAGCACATAGCAATAAATGGCATTTGTGAAATATTTTATGCAAAGAAAGACATTCATTGAAACAAACACAGGCCTCTTGGATAAATTTGGAAATAGCAAAACGCAGAGTATGTTGCACATTAAGGGGATGTGGGGGTAGTTACAGGACCCTGAACACAAATTTGACCCAGGCATGCTGGTACAAACAGAAAATCAATACTGTCCGAGGAGTCATCCACTTGCAGCTATTCTCATTGAGACTTTGTTCTTTTCATATTCATATATTAAGTTGAGTGAGGCGGTGTCTATGCTCACATGAGAGACCTTCAAGGGATGCTTGGGTGGCACAGGAGAAAATTTTTATGCTGTTTGGAATGAACTTTGTTCAATGACTAGGCCACAGTCAGATGACAGCTATATGCCTATAACCTTCCTGCATCAACTTCTGCCAGAAACTTTAGATGTCTGATGCATCTGCTGTATTTCATCTTTGTCAAATAGGCTGCCTTGTTAAGCCTTGAGATTTCTCTTTAAGGGCAAATGTCAGTCATAATATAGATCAAGTTTCAGATGGGCCAGAGCAGTCCCCGTGTAGAATATAAAAAGAAGACAAGGAGGTCCCTTAACCCTGTTTGAAAGAAAAGCATAGGCTGTGCTTTCTAGCATTGCTCTTTCAACCAGCTGCCAAGAGACTGTCTGGAGTTGACCCGTTAACAGTTAATCTGAAATACAGCCGCCACACGGTATTTGCAAAGATTCAACATGTTTCTTCAGCCTCATAATGGACATTTTATCACCAAATTAATTTCCTATCTAAAAAGCTGGAGTTAATTTTGTCAACATTTTAAAAAATGGTGATGGACCTTTGGTTCCACCTGTGTCTGTAGCTTCTCACACAGGGAAAGTATCACAGAAGGCTTCACTTGCAGAACAAGTCTCCAGCTTCCAGGTCCTCAATACCAACATGTCACATTCCTAAAAGGGAGGAAATCTGCTCTAGAAATATCCAGTAAGGTAATGATAGTACCTAATAGCACCACATGTTATCTTCATCTTCATTTCAATTGCAGTGAATAGCACAGAATATAGCTTTCATATAATAATCCAAACAGACATCCATTTGAAATGGCTTACCCAATATTTTATGCTATATATTTGATGAAAATTATACAAACTGTAATTCAAATATGGCAAAACCCAGGGGAAAGCACTGTGCCAGAATCTTAGACTTATTTTCTGCATCTTCTTACTTTGTCAGGATAATGTGTGAGCACAACTCATGTCTTTGTCTGCAATGAACCTGGAACACCAGCTCTTACACATATGAATTTCCCCAACCACATTACTCTAGATCCAAACAACTGCATGTCTCTGCAGCTCAGATTTTGATTTTTATTTCCTCCTGTACTCCAGAATTCAGTTTTTTGTACCAGAAGTTGTTATTTTGCAGCAGGTGGGGCACCCAGCTCTTTGCTACCTGACTCCTCACCCTTCTGAGATCTGCCTGCAGCTATCTCCCCCCCGTATTTCAACTTAGGTCTGCAAAGTATTTGGATTATAGCACGTGTTTCTGTCACTGTTCTGCCACAAGAATGGGAAGGGAGGAGGAGGGTGACTACAGCTCACTGCCAGGAAGTAAAAAGATCACTTGGGCATACCTCAAATAAACTGTGCTCCAGTGATGGTTTTTTTCCTCGACTGTGTACTGCAGAACTATATGAGAATCTGGTTATGGGACAGGTGACATCACTCCTCAGAAGCTATGCTAAGGCCATCAGTGGATATTGAAAGCTAACATATCAAAGAAAGCACTAGATTTTCACGATCTGTGCAAAGGCAAATAAAAATTACGGCGGTATGTGCTGCCATCAGATCAATGACAACATAGGGTGATCAATATATATGCTAGAAGTGAGGGAGGAGTTGGTGAAATTAAAGTCTGCCTAACTTTTGGCTAGGTTGTTGAGATAGGAGTATGTGCATGTTAGGAAGAGGTGGGGAAGGTTTGGCCACTTCTGGAAGTTGTAATTACAGTGCTAACAAACCGCCTGGCTGTGATTAATGAGACACAAACAGAAAAATCAGGAAAGCCTTGGCTACTTTTTGAACAGACGTATTCAGCTAGTTGTTGAATCAGCTGACTGGCTTCTTACACATCCTCTTGTCCTTTCCCCAGCTCTGTTTCTGTTACCAACCACTATTTGGAGTGTAGTATTTTCTTAAATACAACAATTTAAGAAAATAATGTTTCAGGAAATGCTGACATGTCAAATTTTCTGCTTTTCAGGGGTAATCAGAACTGAAATAGTGCTTCTATGCCTTTTTTTTAAACAGAGGATGTTAACAGATTTTCAGTTGTGAGGCACAAAAGATGACATTAAATGTCACCTGATGGTGAAGAAAATACAGAGACTGTTTTAAAAAAATGCATTCAAACCAAAATTCATCTCATGTTTCCTTCTATCGGGAAATCTGTTACTTCATTTTTCTTTTGCATGTTTAAATATGGAAAGTACATATTTTCAGAGACTACTGGCCTGATATCTGTGTTTTTAGTAAATGATTCTGGCAAGACACAGATCACAGTAAGGTATCCTTTGAGCAGTGTCCAGGTCTGGGAACTTTTGCCCTCAGAGTATCACCTGCTGATATAAAATGACATTGAAATGTACTATAAAATATTTTCCAAACACTAGGCTAGCATCATAGATGCAGTTTCTAGCCGTGACATACATTATTAACCTCATCTCAAGAGCAGGAAAACAACCCTTAACTATTCCATGTACTCAGAGGGTGTGCATGTGTGTGCAAAGGTACATCCTATGTGCTAACTTGGTGCAACTGTTATTTCTTTTTAAATGGTTCTAAAATAGAACCACACAATCATATTTAAATCTCTTATTAAATGGAAATACCAACATACCGTCTATAGAGGCATCATTTGAATTTACTACAGGTTTCAAACCGCTGCATTGACACCCTGGTCATTAACAGTCTTACCTAAAATCTTTGCATACTTTCTGCCGTTTGTCACTTTTAGAGACCCATCTTTCAAATCCATGCATGCAATTCTTTTCACAAACTGGCCTCCTCAGGAGACTAATGATAATGTCCTGGATATTACTGAATCAGTAGTTTGTACTAACACAGGTTTAGCGTCAGATGTTTTTAAACAGCAGAATAAGAAATTTCCCAAGGCAATAGGCAGTTCCTACTTGTAGAAGGTCTGGAGATAAAATTATAGGTTTTATTGTTACTCACTATGAAGTAAGTAGCCCAGGTCCCTCAGGGTGGTGGTGGGGAGCTTAAAATGAGTTTTAAGTTCGTTGATCATTTCTTAGACCTGCAGTTATAACTAGAGACTGACTGACCACAGAGATGCCTTAAAGATCCTTCATATTTTTAGCATCAATTAAACAAATGTTTTGTGCAACAGGTCAAAAGAAAATCAAGAGATACAGTTGCATTACTTGTTATCAAAAAACGAGCTATTTAGATTTGTTGCTTATAAGTAATACAACATTCCCTAACATGTCAATAAAACCATATGACAAGCCACAGTGGGTACTTCAGCCACACACACACAAAATCAGGTTCTTGATAGACTTTAATGAACATATAGATTACAGTCTTTGGTAGCATAATCTTACTTGGTCAAATGGTGACAGTTTTATGCAACATTAATTTTAGGTCTTGAAAACACTGTTGAAATTCCTTTTCAAAAACTTTTAGGTCAACTGCTTTACTCTTGAGATCTGTGTTCCAAAATATCCAGATTTTGCATTCAAGTGGAAGAATAAAATGAAATATATTTAGTAAAGCAAATTAAATAGAAATTAAAGATCACAAGCAGAGAAATTAATTTTCTGAGAAATTAGAATTTTTACATTCTGTCTTGTGCTAAGCATTAACAAAGATCTACATTCTGAAAGCAACCTCCAATTACTATCTTTTTCTTTTCAATTTCTCCTGGCATCAGTAAATACTTGGGATCTATTTCTAGTGGTGGCCAAGAAAGCAACTTTTCTGTCCTATGAGAATTTGGGATTTCAAGCTGGTTTCCCATGGTGAACTGAAATTTTAAAAGCCCTGGAATTTCAAACATTCAAAAATATGAAGAAATGAAGTTCTTTGGGGTACAACATTGTATTAAGAGATCCAAACCATTCTACTTTTATTTTGACCTTTTCAGTTGGGGACTGTGGGATTTAAAGTATTAAGGTGGCTAATATTTCAAATCAAAGCCCATGAAGTTTACATTTTTTGAATGTTTAACAAGGCTGTTTTGACAAATTTGGAAGTGTTTCAAAATATTTTAGAGTCTGGAGACTTATTGAGAGCAATGCTTCCCTGGGTTAATTTCACGAGTTCAGAATTTTCCAATAACTGAAATACCAGGTCAGAAATTATTAACATGTTTTACCTTTTCATTGGTTTTTATTGTCAACAGAAACACCAAATAAAAATATAGTCTGGCACTGCTGACCATAATTAATTCTCTAACACACAAGAGGTTACAGGCCAAATTCAGTTTCCATTTGCAGTGGAGAAAAATATCTTAATACCATGAAGCTGTGCTGATGAAGCTGAGAGGTGTTAGCCTTGTGCAATATAGCGGTCACACAACAGATCCCAGCCATATCCACTTGCTGGTATTCCTCCGCTAAAAAGAGCATCTCAGGCTCTGTACAGTTCTGCAACTGGAGATGTCTGGAATCCGTCTGATGATACACAAGATGTGCGTTTTTAAGCACACTGCTCCCTTCCAAGTGTGCATGCAAACAACCTGCTCTTCCCCAACTCCTCTCTTTGTCTAGCTAAAGTCCAACACTGCATGGGTTTTTCCCCTGCTGATCGCGTGTGTGGCTTGCTGTTTAATTTTGCTGCCATTTCTGTGTCAGTAACACTTTCTTATAAGGTGGGGCTCAAATATTTACCCAACGCAAGGCTATGGGACTCTCATCTGTCTACATTTGCATTATGTCTGCCTCCGTAGCCCCTTTACCTATGAGCCTACAGGCAAACATGCACACACATACCCTGCAAGCAGAGAGATAGCGGGGCAGGCGGACAGAGAGATTCTCCGAGCAGGGGTTCTTTAAAGTCCCTGCTTCACATGGGCTTGTAGATCTTTAGAGAGCCAGTATCTTTCAGAAAGCATTATATCTAAGAAAGGGGGGAAAAATACAACTATTAAAACGCACATACACTGCTGGCACTGTTGTGACAGCCAGCAGTATCGGCGTCAGTCAATTATCTTCACAAATGCCTCTTGTGCTAATGAGCACTCACAAAAATCACCAGACTTTTCTGGCAAGGAGAAAAGATCAGTTTCATTGCTTGCAGAACTAATTCAGTGTACAAAAGTGAAGGCTCCACCATCACTGCCTCTTTTACTGCTCCTTTTGTAAAGGCTTTTGATGTGCACTGAAGAGATCGGTCTGTGTTTGGGTCTCTTCATCTCCAGTTCATTGCCTGTCATTAACATACATATCCATATGAAAAGTTTGGTAAGTCACTAACAGCTGTCCAGAATGGAGTTTCAGGAAAAAAAAGGACCTATTCCTTCTCAAAATGCTGACAATACTATTTAGCCCTTTTTGGCAATGATATACCTAACTTTTTAAAGCCGCCTTTCACTCAAAAAGCAACTAGGCATAATACTACATTCAAACACATAGTGGTTTTCATTTTGAAACAGTCATTTGCTGTATTCAGAAAGGCCTATAGTTGCCAGAAGCAAAAAGGACTCCATCATTCATTATAAAAAAAATAAATACTTTCTGAGTATAGCTTTTCAGTATCCCAGATAACCTCACATATGCGATTTAACACAGGGGGAAAAAAGCCCACAGCAGATGCTCCTGAAGGTCATTTTATGCACACCGAGTTCCTACTCAAAATTATGAGACCTCACAGCTCACAGTCACCAGCAATTGTGAGTATTAGCAATGAAAGGGCACCAAACCATGTCGATAGCAGTTTAGCCATAAGATGTTAAGGAAAAGCAGATCCGTTTCTCTTCTGACAGAATTCAAAAGCAGTCTGGGATCCTCACACAGGGATCCACCCTATATGAGACCACAGTAAGTAATTTGAAGCAAATTAAAAGTGGCTGCAGTGTATGTTGCACAGATCATACTCAATAAATCATGATTTTTTTTTTCAAGAAGAAATGGACTGAAGAAATTTGTGTTGACTTTACTTAATTTCTTCTGGTATAGGTATGTCTGCCTTTAAGGAGTGATAATACTACCAAATTTAAAGAAGGAGAACAACCACAAAAAATTAACAACGTAGCTTTAAAAATAATGAATTAAAAGGTTTTCTCTCCCAATCACTTGGGCTGAGGCTTAGTCATGTCAAACTCAGAAAGAAAACTTTTGATTGATAAACGCTTTTCTGTCGAGCCCTCTCCCCCCAACAAGCACTCCGGAGTTCATGACCCCGAGCCATAATTTACAATACATCGCGCCCAAGGTTTTCTAGGTCTTAGTTTGAAAACTATAGTGGGTGCATCTGTGTCAATTATCAAGGGGTTGACATAGTTTTACAGGCATTTTTATCAGAAGCAAAGTGCCCGGCAGGCTACCGACCACTAATTCTGGAAAGATTTTATTCCTGTACTGATCCTCCCACCATGCAAAACCAGCTTGTGCTGCATAAAACCCAAGACTTTAATCCCACTTGTTGCTTCCTTTTTTTTTCCTCCCCCTTTTCAGAAGCATCTCTCTCTCCCACATCAGTCAATAAAATCTTTAACTCTGCCTATTTTGATCTGAAAATTAAATCTTATTTATTATGCATCCTGTTTGTTGTCTTTGAAGAACTTGAGCATTCATTTAAAGAGGGCCAGAATGACTTCTTAAACACATTTCTCTCTTTGCTGCAATTAAACAAAGTGGAGCTGTGATTAGTCCACCACAGGGGGGAAAGAAAAAGACACCCTTGAATCAAAATGGGGGGACCTGACTGTGCATTATTGTCTCACAATGCAGGAGTTTATTGCTGAAACCTGCTTATCGCCTTGCACTGCAAACCATGGGAACTTCAGTCAGGTGGAAAGTTATTCTCTTCTCTGGCTGAAGCAGCTTTAAGTATCGTAAGAACAGCTAAAGCCACTAAAGCTCTTCCTAGTAACTGAGACATTTAGGATAATCTTTATGAGAGTTTTGCATGAGCTTCTGCTTTTTGTTGCAGTTAGAAGTAGAGTTAATGATGAGCTTTCACTGGCTTTTTCTTTCTTTTTTTTTTTTTTAATCTAAGCCAAAAGCGCCTGTTTAAGTTAAGTACCACCTCCCTCTAGCCCTTGGGAAACCACTCAAGAGGGATTTGCTTGGCTCTGTGTGCATGACACATAATGAAAACAATTTTACGCTGTAGAGGGAAGTATCGGGCAATTACTGATGTAACAGCCACCTGCAGAAGCGAGGCCCTCGCTGGAGCACTGGGCTGTTCATGAATATTTTATGGTGTGATGTTATTTTGAATGGCTGGGGCAGGTGAAGGGGGCTGAGGATGTAATAAGTAACTCTGCTGGAGACTGTGTCGCAGCTCTGTTTCTCTGCAGTGGTCCATAGTGTAACACCAAGAAGAATCCTGACCCTGCATAAGACTATGCAAGGGCAGCTGAAGCTGAGGAAAGATGATGTGACAAGTCATGGTGGGCACCCTTTAAAATCTGTTGTCTAGCGATTTTACACATGATGTCCGGCTTAAAAAGCCCCTGCATCAATCTTGTCCAATTTAATTTGATAAACTAAGTGTGGATAAGGATTAAATGAGAATTTTGTAATGGAGAAAACTTGTTCTTACTCTTTAATCCATGAAAGATCTTATGAGGTAAACCACATAAAAATTAAAGCTGTTGCTGCGGAAAAGAGCGTTGCTTCTTTGTTCTGTATTTGTTTTAAAATCTAGCATTCTCTTAAGAAGTAGAGTACAAATCCTTATATGTAGTTTTTATTGGCAGCACGTATTCACATTTTACTCAAAATGGATCTCTTCAAAGAAACCTTTTTAGAAAGTTGTCGTAAGAAGTGCTTTCATATGATGTCACTTATTCTCAGCAGTGAACCTGAAATATATACTTTAACTGAAGTGCAGCATTTTGCACACATTTCTGTTCTTCTCCACAGAGAATTTTTTTCATTCCTGGAAGAGGCAGTGAAGAGTTAAACCGGATGTGATACAACACAACACGAAGGGGATGTGTTCAAAAGCCTTAAGAATTTGAGATGACGTTGGCATATTTAAGATTTGGGGGGGGGGGGGGGGGGGGGGAGGGAAAGGAACCAAACTCAGCATTAGGACTCAAACATAAAAGATTTATTTTTACACTTACCTGAAGAAAATGAGAGAGAATCATAAACAGAGTAATTGTCTCGTATTATGATTGATATCAGAGAGATGTGGAATAGTCTTTTAATAGTCTTTTAAAATATTTTTCAGCTTGCTTATTATATGCCTTCATAGAATATGGTGTTTGAAAGAAAAATCTGAAGAGAGTTTCACTGTAAGCTGCGGAGTGAATAGCTGAGGGATTCTTTTTTTAAGAATAGAACATGTTACATGTTTAGAGAAAGGACACAAAAGAATTACAGAAACCTTGGACAGAAATTGGCAACAAGAACTGAAATCCCGAAGAGCGACTGAGAAGGAAAATGTAGCTTACCACAGGCTGAACATAATGTGTGGCAACACAGGAATTCCCAGAGCGACAATTGGAAGATTATAACGATACTCTTTAATTTTTGTAAGAGGTAGTTTTGTAGATATGCTCATAACATTTCATAACATTAATTTATAGCTTGCACCAGTAAGAAATAATACAATGTTATGTTAATTTTCTATTCTAACATCACCTTCCTAACAGAATACTGAAGTTGTGCTGCCTGAGATGGTAGAGATGGTTGTCTATCTTGTTTGTACCGCAAAGATTGCAAAAGTAGCGTGACTAGCATGATGGTATGTTACACAATTCAAGACATGATTTGCCCTAAGATTTCCTGGCTAATTATCTACAGTCTGATCTGATCAATCAACCTCAGCATGAAATATCCAGTGAATAATACACGAAAGAGAATAATAAACGTCAGAGTGTTTTTTCCTAGATTATCTCACTGAAATGCTGATACATTGTCTTCCAACATAACATAAATTTTCAGTGAATGAAAAAACAGTAAAAGGACATGAGACACCCCTATCAATTACCTTTCTTCTTGGACTACAACTGCTTTGTACCTATGTTTGCAAATGTAAGATAAACACAATAAGAAAAATCAGAAAATACTGTTAAAGAATAAATTATATTTAACACTGAAACAGTGTCCAATAAAGAGTGAGCTAATCCAGCTCCAAAATAAATGTTAAAGGTGCTGTGTTTTAGCAATTTTATGTAGACTGAATTATAAAACAGCAAACAAGCAGTAAATTTTGGATACTTATAATTAGATTTTCAACGTAAGAGATGTTAAGCTCTGTATGTAAACGGCATTATTCAAAAGCTTGTCTTGTAAAAGAAAATTGCTGTTTGACAATTCTATAGAATATTCAAGAAAGGTAATTATACTGCACTGGCTGTTAAAGATGCAGGTGTTGAATAAAGTCACTGCTTCAGCTTTTACAGAAAACTATAGAACATGAAGAGAAAGGAGACAATGACATTAGCGTGGTTCCTAACATGAAATATTCACCTCTGCCACAGGAGTTTGTATTATCCAACTTTCCTCAAAGATATACAGAAATTATGGATCAGCCCCCTCCCCTTAGGCTGTTGGATTATTTCAGCTCTTCCCACTTCCTTACAAAAAGAAAACCAACCCTAATGTATACAAGGCCCTGATGCAAAATTCACCCAGGCAAAGTCTATTTCCACAAGTGAAATGGAAATGGCAAGAAACCAGAGTTCCTCGTTTTTTAATGAAAGGCCACATAATTAATCTGGAAAACAAAAGTGATTGACTAGCACCAGTGTGAAAGAAATGTACTGACTGACCCCCAGCGACTACACAAGTGCTCTGTGTCACTGTTGATCCACAGCTAACTGCTTTCTGAATTGCCTGTCCTTTGAAACAATGCACCGCTCAGAGAAGCAGTCTAAAAATAAGTTCATTATTAGAGTTACACTTTTAATTAAGATGTTAGAACAATCAACAAGCACGCATGAAACCAGAAGAGATGACATTTGGAAATATCAAACCTCGTTAAGGGCTGCATTGCTATTAGCACTCCTTACATTCAAATGGCAAAGGAAACATCCAGCTGTTAGCTAAAGGATGTCTTTCGTCCAGTTCTTAGAGCCAGGTTCACATATGGACTTGCATGTGGTGACTCTCGATTATGCTTCACTTCAAAATGCCCCCATGCCAGGAGTAGAAAAGTCAAGCCAAATCTGAGAGCCTCAATTTCTTAGGCTGGGCACCCAGGAGGTGCCACAACCCTGCACAGGCCACAGGCTCAGGCAACTAATTAAAAATTCCACTTTTCCTACAGATCTGGGGGCCAGACTGCACTGTGTTGGGCAGCGATGTTACACGGCCTTGCAAGGGGCCAGAAAGTCTCCTGCTCTCTTGACATTCAGGTTATCTCTATGGGAAAAGAGGACGTGGTTGGCACAGGCAAAGGCAACGCTTTCTAGTGTTTAGTGCACTCTCGTAGGAAGCAAGTCCTAGATCCCAGCCGACTCAAATTCATTTCCTGCAGCAACAAAATTGCCCAAAGAGCCAATTTATAGTCAAAGCTACTTTCTGTACTCTTTGTGGAGACAAGGATGCAAAAGTCAATGGTGAGGAAAAAAAAAGAAAGGGGAAGGGCAAAATGAGGGAACAGGCACTCCTGCTTGGGCTGGGAAAGGGAGCACAAAAACTGGGTTACAAACAGGCTTACAGAAGAGATAGGCACCAAGATAATTAAGGACACGTAGATCTGCTTCTACAGAATTCTGTGCGTGTCCAAGGAGGATTTCTGGTGGTCACCTGGATATAGTTGCCTATATTGTCCTTATGTTGCATTTGAACCACCACTGTAAGATCCTTCTCTGGAGCTGCTCTAAGTGCTTGAGGCACAGCCTGCTCATTTTTCCCAGAAGCAAGAGCTCTACTCTACCAAAATAATTAATGAATTCACAAGGATATGTTCATCTTACAAATCAAACTACGAGTTTGTTAGAGATGTTTTCAACTGATAAGACAACTTCAGGCACCTTCAGGTGAAGAGCCCATAGTAGGATGGAGCATTTTCATTATATACATCGCTCCAGTAAGTTTCTATACAGTCATACTTTTAGACAATACAATTACCAATTTAATCACGGTAATGGAATGGTGCCTAGCCACTAGTCCTGAGATAAATTTACTGAAAGCACCAGCTTCACTGAACAGTACAAATAAGCAGGCACTTCAGAAAAGACACCCTGGAAAACACAGAATTCAAGTTAATGGTAAAGGCAGCAAATTTCATTATTATCTCATGCGAGAGTTAAATGGGATCACATTTGGGATAAGAATAGTTTCTCTTCTTGCTATGAATGGAAATGAACAGAAGGCCAAAGGATGTCTGAGGTGACATCCAGCACCTTTCACAGGTAGAAATACGAACCTGGAACACCAGCTCAAAAGTCTGCAAATGTAGGACAAGTCTGTGGCACCATACAAAAAAGCTTTATTCTGCTTAGACTCCTATTATTTTCTAATTATAAAATCCATCAAAATATATAAATTAGGTGTGTTCTGGGCCTTCTTTTCCTATCAAGAAGCTTCTTAAATCAAAAGGGGTAGGTTGAACTTAATGGCCACCATTACCAGACTTCTTCACAGCACTTATTATGCATCAGCCAACACTACAGAAGGCAAAAATTAAGGGATGCTTTAGCTACATGCAAGAAGTTTAACATATCTTGACCTGATTAAAAGATCCTGTTCACATAAAAGTGCTATAGATCAAGGTTTTATATTACTCTCTGTGAGCCTGTGGTAGGTTTATGTCACAGAGATAGGATATACCTATAGATCTCGCAATAGGACTGTGGGAGCCAGGCTGACAAATTAAGTAACCACAGAGCTCTGACCGCTCACACACTGAGTACCAATGTAAAATTGCAGATGCTGAGAAGTCACTTTGGTGCCTCAGTTGTGACGGAAGACAGATTTCAGGACTTCACTTCCTTGAGGTGTGGAGGTGTCCTGCAGAGGCTTTATTACTGGGGTATGAATGGACCAGCCCTATGGGTCCACACGGGCGAAACTTGACCTCATACTAGTAGCACAGGCTCTGTGGTTTGTTACACATTATACAGTGTCTTGTACAGGCAGCTTCAAGTCAGAAAGAGGGTGGCATGTAAGATTGCTCCTGTGAATAAGGCTCTGCCTTACAAAGGTGGAGAATTCTGGGTTTGAACATGAGTGGAAAGAAGGATAAGTACTAATGTCCAGCCACCATTGTAGGTGGCCTGTGTCAGAAGACAAGTTGTCCTACAGCAAGAAGGAGCAGAATGCAAGGAGCACAGAAGACAGAGACGGGTCTTGGCTATGGTTTTATCCTGCCTAAGTTTTCTAGACAGCTTTATGAAATTGTTAGAACATCCTTTCCCCCTTTGCAGTTTTTTCTTAAACAAATTGCTTTAGTTTTAGACACTCATTGGGGAGCAGTTGAGTTCCTGTGCTGTAGCAGATTTTGCCTGCCATTTATCATTCAAATCAAGGTACCGAAAGAGAAAAAAATGCTTCTCTGTAAATCACTGGTATTAATAATCTTATATATTTGAATCAATTGCCTCTTCATAAGGTACCCTTTTGAGATACTCTTGATATAGCATTGTTAAAATGAATTGTAGCCATGCTTTATAATACAGGTGTTGAACATTCACCTCACATATGCTGAAATAGCAACCACAGACATTTTTCCAGCTCTTCTGGGAATCACCAGTATTTGAAAGCACAGATGTTGATTCAGGTAGTTTTGCTGTCAGTCCTTAATAGAAATGGAAAGTTGCTAAGAAAAAACAACAACATAAGAGAAAAGAAACAACTTCGTGGGGGGAATAAACTCTTCTGTCAAGCACGCTGGTTAAAGGGTATATTATTATGTTATGGAGGAAAGGGATTTGGAAGATTATTTTAACTCATGTTGTTTGCTTGCTGCCTGGCACCTTTTCCATGCATTATCCGTTGCCATCAGAATGCTTGGCTGTACTGTGGTTTCCATGATGGGGAAGACAAGTGTCTGATTCTTTCTCTGCTCAATGAAAAACATGACAAAGAGACAGCAGCTGCACTGCTCTCCTTCAAATGCATCTTCACAATCACTTTTTCTGGCACTCAGCTGCTCTCTTGCCTTCACTTAGGCACCCAACATTACTTCCCCTACAACTCATCAGGAGATGCTTATTAGCCAAACCAAGGCCAGAGGTGGTAATGACATAACTTGATAACTCAAATGATTGCAAGCACAAATTCCCATTTATGACATAGCAAAACAGGGATAAAAATAAATATTTTACAAGAGATTTTCTTGCTCTGTCCTCATTCTGTTACCTCTGTAATTTCACTCTGATGTTGATGTTGTCTTTACTCATTGTGTTACCTACTTATATTAGGGTACACATCTTATCTGTAAAACCCCATGTATTTCGATTGTATGGCCCTGTAAGAGTAATTAACAGCTTCCAAACCACATTGTTCACCTTTCTGGAACATAGACTCAGTAGTTAACAAAATACATCTCCTTCCTAAGAGAGATTACTATTAACTCTTTAACTAGGTACTTTCTTTGAGGAAATGGAAGCAGGGGAAGAGGACTTGCAGGAAGTGCAGGAAGAGTTTTGCTTTCCCATCCAATGGATTATTCAGACTATTGGAATTGAGGTCCATTTTCACAGCAGCTGAGTACTTCTGCCCGGGCTTCTGGTCCCCTTGGGCCAGGTGGAGCTCCTGCTCCCACATATCCCTATCTGCAATAAAAGCATACCTGGGGGTCATTTTTCCTTCTCTTGCTGAAGCTGATTTGTTGGAGCTCTGCAGCTTTCTGCCACAAAGCCAAGATCCTCACAGTAGCAGTCACTATTGAAGACATCCTACCTTGTAGGAAGCATTGCTTTAGAATTCACAAAATCAAATCATCTGCTGCTGTTTCAAATATTCTAGTAGAAAAGGAGATTCATGATACAGTAAAAACCTGTATATTGCTGTATGTTGATTTACTGCTGCTATTCATATCCAAAAGGATATGGATTCCAGCCATACCATGGCTATATAACTGTACAGCAGTTCCGAGGTTTCTTGGGAAAGGAAGCACATGCTGTACACATACTGTAAAACATGTTCTCATTAATACTTCTCCATATGCACAATCATAAAGAACATCAATCTGGTTACATTCTCAGATCAATCCTGCCCCCCACTGAAGTCAAAGGAGACTAACCTGTTGGTTTCAATAGCACCCAGCCTTTTATAAATTTGCAGACATTCATATGTAAGAAGCACAAAATCACTGTAAGAAGCAATGAATTACTGCTCAGAAAAAGCTGTGAGTTCTTACACCCATGTGGTGAGCATTATGAAATGTTGTGATCGGTATACCAGCTACCTATTTCCACTAGTGTTCATAGAAAAACTATGGATAAATTTCACAGGTTTGAAAATTTCTTTCCAGATATTGAAAACCCAAAGTTATTAGAGAAATGTTAGATTGTCCAAAACAGTAACAAAACAGGTAATGAATACTGCCACAAACTGGACAAACCCTTCCTGTGAATATTTCTCATTGTAATGGCAACCCTCATAGATCAACATGACAGACTCAGCTGAATTAACCATGTCAAAGTTCAAATTTTCCTAAAGTCAATTTACGGTATGTATGTAAGTCCCTAATTTTCCTATTTCACACTTAGCTTTTGCCACTGGGGCCAATGCACCGGTTTAAAATCCATTTCTTGTAGCATTTCTTTGGCTCTCTATTCCCCCATCCCAAGCAACCTACATGCCATCTTCCTTTTCAGATATCTATCCCAAACCTATCTGACAGAAACTAAACATGGTTAAACAAAACCTCATGAAGAAATGTGTGACATTCTATCTGTAACTATTTATTCATTGTCTATCACTAACATCTCATTGTGAAGCTGTACAACAATATTCTGTTTTCAACATCAGTAGTGATGCCCATCTAAATAACTTTGCTTAGAACACTGGGACATGGTGGCACTCATAAAAATCCCAAACCTTTAAGTAACAATAGGTACTAGAGCACATTAAGTCTCTTAAATTTTTATCCCTTTATTAACACATCCACATTAATATGCTCTGTGTAACTAACCTCTTTTTGTAGCGTTTAAATTAGCTTGATTTAACTTGATTTCGATTTCACTGTTTCCATGGAGTCCATGGAAGTCTGACTGAACAGAACTTTAAGGGACTCATAAACAAACCTTGGTATAGCTGTAAAAGCATCTCTTCTTTTGCATTTAAGGAAGTAGTTAACCCTGTCAAGAATTGTGGTTGAAAAGCAGCTAGCCATCACTTTTGATATTTTTTAGTAAACACCTTACTATTCCCAGAAGAAATCTAGACTGTTTAAGTATTTTGGCCCAGTCCTACTTTTCTATCACCCTATTGCTACACCAAGAATTTCAGTAACAATTTTTGGATCAGTTACTTTTTATTTAGCTTATGCATGTGATGGAAGAACAAAAGAGGAAATAATAAGTTCATTCAATTAAATCAGCTGGAATAGTAACACAAATAATAAAGCTACAGAATTATCACTTTAGCACTAGTTTAATTTAAATAAGGTGACTTTCATTTCTTCTTGTAATAGAAATGTAGTTATTTATATTATTTCTTTTCTGCATAAAAATCCACAGATATTTCTTCTGTATATGCACTAAAGACATAGATCTAAAGTTAGAACCACTCCTCTACTAAAATAAGCTCACAAAAATGCATGCTTAATCCTTCAGTTATATACAGGCACAATTTTTAAAACTTTGACACTTGCAAGGGACATCAAATGTTACCCTCTGAATCTGCTGAGGGTAAATGAACTTGCACAGGTTTGAGAGTCTGACTGTTTAAAGTACACAAATAGCAGAAGTTCTGGAAAGCAGGCAGAGGGCCTGGTATAAATATAATGCAATCTGGGATATACATGTACTGTCATTTGGTATGTGCATTATATACATAGCTTTATATATTTACTATGTGTATTTCTGTTATATATTACTATTAAATCCATTCCATCCACTCAACTATAGGTGCATTTTTCAAGGACAGTATAAAAATGTCTACTATGATACAGTTTATAAACTTATTGCTGTATTTCAGTCACATTCAAAATGTGTTTGAAAAATACACTTGTTCAATAACACTCAGTTGGAGCAATTCTATTTTGATGGAGATTTTCTGACTTGACTCCCAAATTCAGCTGATCTAGACATGTGGCTAGGCAGCATAACCACTATGAAATCCTTTCCTACCACAAATGCTTATTGCCTTTGCAAATAGCTGGCTGTCAGAGGGGTTTACAGATTTGTAATTCAGACAACAATCAGATCAGTGTTTATCTAACCCAGAGGTGATTCTCTATCTGGGGCTACCCTCTGCATTTAGTTCGTCGTAATTTTCTTCCTAATGTGGAATGTTATTGTCTGAGGGAAGTTTATGGCTTTTTCTGTTTAAAAACCCAGATTATCTTGATGTGTAGCTTGGATGATGCTGCAGAAGACCATATATTCTGTCTCTGCCCTGAAGGCTTTTGGCCATAACCTCGCCTTTGCCTGCTTATCTTGGGGATATCAATGCCAGTGTCGCTGCTAATCTTACGGAGTCAGGACTTTCCAGGAACCTGGGGATCAGGCCATGCAAGTCAAGTGCAAATCAGGGAGTTGGTTCTCTCCTCCTTATACACAAGGTTGATACACTCCACAATTTAACCTAAATACTATAAAAGACGTTTTGGCAGTGGGTGCCAGGGAAGCAATTTTCATGCTTCAGATGTTACTGGAAGGTAGTTTTGTGGTAAGAATAGTAGATTTGTATCAAAGCTCAACCTCTTCTGGAGAGCTACCATCTGTAGTGAGCTATTCTCAAAGTATAAATTTTTGACATATACCCAGAAAAAAGACCTATCGGTTGACTTACAACCTTTTGCAAAGATAAATACATACCACTTAGAGTTTAGCTACACATGCTCAGTTCTAAATATATTTACTGCAACTTTTAAAAGCTTTTATGAGCTTCTCTAAAATTCAAAATTCAGTGAATACATTAAAAAGTCCTGATGGATAATTTTCAGATAAAATGTTATAGACTGATTGATAAGGTCATCGAATCCACTCCTTTAGCTTAGGTGAAGCCTGCTCAACTAGGAAGCAGACATGCCAAGATCTAGTCTCACCAATGACCTCTCCGTGAAAATTAATTAATTGGCATGTGTTGTGCTTTGTTAAGGAACGGGAATAAGATACTTCATGAATATGAATTAAAGGCTTGTTGAAGCCAAGAGGTCTTCTTTTTTAACTACCTCTGTCTGTTTTCCCAATCAAGGCACCCTAGAGGTACATAATGAAGTTGTAAGTAAATAGCATTTTCATTATTAAGAATAGTTGGGGGGAAAAAGAAAAAGATAGAAAATATTTCTTTTTCTTGCCAAAAAGTATTTACATGTTATACTTCATCATTAATAGCTACTGCATTTGAACGTGCAGAGACAGTAAGGTCATTTGGGTCCTGATGTTAATATTCTGAAGCAGAAACAGAAGCATAAAATGAACTCTTACTTATGTTTAGAAGTAATTTCTATACTGAGAATACACACATATAAGGGAAAATGACTGCTTAGCAATAAAAATAATCTTATATTTGAGTGTAACAGCATCTGATCCTATAATATTTACTCCTGTGAGTAGCCTATATTCACCTTAGCAGACCTATTTACTTCAACGTGACACTCTTGTGCATAAGAAAGTTGTGGGACTAAAGTGACAATCTGTTGTTATTTTTAAGGGACAGACACCTCAAACTCCTGTGCTCATACTCACAAGTGCAGATAGAGGAAAGTCAGCCCAGAATGGAGCTATACCTGCAGCAGCACTGGGTGACTAGGTTTGAAGACTGTAATGGCCAGTTTTAGCACCACAGCTCTGGTGCATGCTGTAAAAATGTCTAAGAAGAAGCAGGAGAGTGGGAGATGGGAGGGAGTTAAAAACATGTCAAAAAAGTCTTAGTAGACAAAAAAGAACCAGAGAAAAGGAGCAGAAGTAAATTAATCTTCCTGAAGTATATTACATAAGGGGAAATGCTTGGTAGTCGTTATTTGCTGTAACAACTCAAGACAAATGAGCAGCCGGTGTGTTAGTTCTGATGAAGGACATGCAAGAAAGACAATGGCTTTCCATTTTTAAGTTAATCAGTACCCAAGTGATGTATTTCTGAAAAATAATAAAATGGATTAATCAGGAGCTAGGGGAAAGAAGAGGGCAGACATTTTATTTCCACCACATGTGGATGAAATATACATAACATAATAAAGGGCTGCTGTCGACTATCTGCAGGAAGAGCACCTGGAAGATTAAAGCTGTGGACATAACATTAACAAAGTACAGACCACACTGAATTAATGAGCACTGGAGATAGACATTCAGTGGAGTCTTAATTTATTTTCCTTTTCTAGCTCATCCTTTAAGAAAATGACAGTGTCTTCTTATCGATTTTACACTCAGAGATCAATCAGAATTGCCCTGACTCAGACAAAATTTACAGCACTCCCTGACAGTGCCTCGAGCATCTGGGCCTAAACAGACATTACAAGGAAGCAATATATCATGTTTGTATGTAGAGCTTGACATGCTTAAAAATAAGCTAATCTGTAGTGGAATTTCCTTCTTTTTGACAAGTTGCTCTGCCCAGCTCTTCGGCCCCTTGTTATGAATTTCTCTCCCAGCTCTACTATTAATTATAACATGCACATAGGATTCATGTATTTAGACCCTGAGGGAGGTCATCTGCTCCGCAGTTTTAGATAAAATATAAACTAACAGATCACTCCTACTTAAACAATGTGAAATGTCACTCTGATGCACTCCATAAAAAAAGCTAGAGGTGTTCCGTCAAGAGCTATGATCAATTCTGACAACCCAACAATATCAGAGCTAAATGATGGGCCTCTACATTCCCAAACAGCCCTCCGTGGAAATTGCTGCATCCGGAAGATCTTTTGTGCAAGTAACTGGCTGTATTAAATGCAATAATTACAGAAAAGACACGAGCTGTGATGCTTAGGCAGTTGTTGGCTAAGCTAACTTGCTTCTACACTGCAATTTAGCTTGTACCTGGGGATTGCCTCCCAAATGACTTTTTACACTAAGGAGGAAGATAGGTCTCTTCTGGACTACAGCCCTCAAGATCAGCTAGTCCCTTGTAGGTCAAAGGAGCGACCTGGTCTACAAAATATTTGCTGCATTTCGCTTGATGGAAAAAACCAAGACCAGAGTTCAGAAAGAACTAGCATGTATCTGAGAAGGACTGAGGTTCAGCAGGCTTTCATAAATTTAAGCCTGTCATCTCCTTCAGACAGTGTTGGTCACTTCAACAGCTAAAATAAGCATTGGGGGACCAAGAATGGATAAGGAATGTCCCAAAACCCAGCATTTTTTTTGTGGGGCGGGTTGGTTTTTTTCATTTTTTGTCATCTGATAAAATACTGGGGATGGCAGGAGGAATCCCTTTAGACATTACACATTCTCTACGTAACTCAGAATCCTCTGTTCACTTTGCATTTGTTAGGAGGACAGGAAGTTCAGCATATCACAAAGTCTGACCACTTATACCTAGTATTAAAGGAATTTAAAACCTGTATAGCCTAACTGGGCTGCCTGGCAGTATAGCGTAAAACATTCCTCTGCCTTGGAACAACCCCAAGTGCCTCACACACTGCTAAGAGATAAGAATCTATAGATGTCCATCCTCGTACATGGACACTGATTTTTAACATCAGTCAGTAAAACGGCTGTTTCTGTCTCACAGGCTGTACTGCTTTCTTTCTTGGATGGGGTTTTATTTACACTGGATATTTCACAAGACCTTTTTTTTGTCTGTGAAAAAAAAGAAAATTATTTCTTAGATAAGTGTGGTGGGATAGAGTTAATTTTCTTCATAGTAGCTAGTATGGGGCTGTGTTTTGGATTTGTACTGAAAACAGTGTTGATAATATGGGAATGTTTTAGTTACTGCTGAGCAGCGCTTACACAGAGTCAAGGCCTTTTCTGCCTCTCACCCCACCCCACCAGCGAGTGGGCTGGGGGGCACAAGAAGTTTGGAGAGGACACAGCTGGGACAGCTGACCCCAACTGACCAAAGGGATATCCCACACCATATGGCATCAAGCTCAGCATATAAAGCTGGGGGAAGAAGGAAGGGGAGGACATTTGGAGTGATGGTGTTTGCCTTCCCAAGTAGCCATTACATATGATGGAGCCCTGCTTTCCTGGAGATGGCTGAACACCTGCCTGCCCATGGGGAGGAGTGAATGAACTCCTTGTGCTTTTCTTGTGCACACAGTTTTTGCTTTACCTATTAAACTATCTTTACCTCAATCCACGAGTTTCCTCACTTTTACTCTTCCAATTCTCTCTCCCATCCCACCAGGGGTGAGTGAGCGAGTGGCTGTGTAAGGCTTAGTGGTCGGCTGGGGTTAAACCACAGCAAAAAGTTAAAATGAAACTGGTTGAACCTGTCTCTGTGACATACAAGAAGCTACAGCCAACACTTTCAAGACTTTGAACTGCTTTTATTACATTCCTAGTTCGTTAAGGGTCCTGTACACATTTCACTTGGTTAAAAACTAATAAACCAAAATATAAACTCTTCTTATTTGTGTCAGCAGAATGGAAGCTGTTACCAAAGTTTTGCAAATACACATCATAACAGGGGATTCTGCTGTTTTCCATGTCCTAATTCTTCATGCTAGTGAAAGTAAAAACATGTAAATTTTGGACTCATCTTGAATCAAGGATGAAGAAACAAAACCAGTACCAAATGGGCAGAAAGATAAAATGATAGCTGACTTGCAGTCCAAACTCTGAAACATAGAAATATGACAACATGCAGAAAAACAAATGCTACATGGTTTATTTATGACACCTCGGTATAATTTGCCCTCAAGTACTATGACAGTAAATTACTATGGTTTCAAAAACCAGTATGACGAGCACTGATTTATTTTACTTTTTCTCCTTTCCCTTCATTTGTGATTGTCTGACACAGTGGGACCAACCCTCACGAAATTAAAAAGATATCATCTTCCATGAGGGATATTGCACTTATTTTCCCTGCAGGTGTCTTTTCCCCCTGATACTGTCTCCACCTTTTTTAGCCCCTCTGGTTCTCCTTTCTTATGGGATAGTCCCATGATATCTGAGCACCTGACCACTCTCAGCATAAGCCTGAGAAGAATTCAGTATTATCCCAAAATGAGGATAGGGGCAAGTTCTAAATTCAATCAATTTTATTTCATTGTTTTATTTGCAGACACTATCATGGAGATTTGCCATGATCAGCAGATTACCTTATGCAAAGGACGCTGAACTGGCTTGGTCTTCCAAGAGAACACAAGCTCTGACTAAAGCCAAGGGCCCACTTTTTAATATAGAAAATAATTATTTAATAACTCTGCCAATAAAGTCTGGTTTTAGGTTAAGCATTTCAAATACAACTAATAATCTAGGATGTGCCTGCTTCTTTCAGCCTAACCTGGAGTCTCTTCAAGGAACATAATTTCAGACAATGTTTAGTACTTACACATATAAGTGTAAACTGTTTAAAGATATTGTAAATTACCCAGAGCTCAAGTCTCTCACTGGGTCTCAGGGCTCACTTCTTGCCCCTGAATCTACCGCAGACTTGTTAGTGTGACAACAGAAAATTCACTCCTCGACTTCTGAATTCTAAAAACTACCTGCCTCAGCTGGCCATCTAACCTCCCTCAACAATCTGTGGAGAGAAATCTTGGATCCAGAAGGCAATTCTTCCCAGCCTTATTTTTATACTCCTAGACCATCCCTCGCTAAGCGAGGCAGGGCTGTTCAGTTTTCAGCCTGTGCAATGGGATCAACAGGAGTTCTGTCCTGGCAGCCATGCTGGAAGGATGCAGTGATGTTGTGCTCCTGCAGCAAGAGTCAGGCAGAGGAAAGGGCCACACATAATGTATTCTCTGTATTCCAGCCTCACAGGATCTTCCAAATCCCTGTATCTGAGGTCCATAGGTACTGGTACTGCTTGGGACAGCAAAAGAAACCATTAAAACTTCATCGCTTCTGAAAAGAAAAGGTTCACTTTCACAGCTAGTTATAAAATTTATAATAATTTGCATTTATACTGACAGTCTCCTAAGTAGCAGGCAACAGTCTTCATGAAGGTTCAAAGCTATACTCACTAGTAAACCAGAACACTTACTGTACTGTTCTTTTATAGATATAATATTTGGTACTTGATCCTATTTCCTTTAATATTTTAATGTGTTTTCCAAGATGATATAACTTTCCAAAGTAAAAAGCTTTCTATTGTCACATATAAAGAAATGTGTTATTGGAAATGCATCTTATATACTATGCAACTTGGTTAAGAATAAACTATAGGATTCTATGTACCTTCTAAAACTTCTTAGTCAATAATACATCTCACTTTTTTTTAAACTGATGGTGCCTAAGGAATAACAAAGATGTAATTATATTATATGTATTGGTTTAAATGTTTCATAAAAGGGTAAGTACTGCTAAATATTATAAGATCCTGAAGGAAATAATAGTTACTGCTACAGCACGTAAAACACACAATGGAAATATTTACCTTTCAATGTACGTATAATATCTGTGTCAGAATCTCTTGCACTAGTAAAAGAAATAGATTATATCTCCTCATAGACAGGGAGGACCCTGTGTCTTTTCACTAGGCATGCAAGGAATAACAGGTGTCATTGCTGTTGGCATGCTCTCTTGGGTGTTTTACCGTGCTGGTGACTGTCATTTCAGTTTACAGTTCAAATGCTACCACAGACCTTAGGCGGAGAGAATGTGCAACTACTTGTCAAAACTTTTCTTTAATACCCCAGTGAATTTCACCTGCCACCTGCATAAAATGAATATTTCTGGCTGTATCGCAACTCATGCAGCATCACACAAGTCGTATTTCCTTCTGCATCTTCATATGCCTGAACTAACTGTAGAACACATTGTACAAGATACACCACGTCAACCAGAGCAAAAACATGGACAGTTCTCAAAGGTATCTCAGTCGTTGATAATCCTGGAGAAACCTCAGCATCCCAGAAGCACAAAGTCAGAGACAGAGGCACATGTTGCCCTGAAGTCTGCTGCACTTTCAAGAAAGGTCAAAGCTCACCAGAAGCTCATCATGCCCTACAGCAACTACGCAGCATGGGAGTAGAGGCCTCGAATCACCAGCTTTCCAGTCCAGGTTGCTAATCACCAGTGCTGCTGAGATTACTTACTCATTGCATCACGTAGATTTGTACTAGATTCCCATTAAATTCCAGGAATCCTTGTTGCTTAACCAGTGTTTTTCTCAGGAGTAAAGGAACATGTACACTTCCTTAGCAATTCAAAAGGCAGAACAATTATCCAAAGGAAATTACACTGTGTTTAAAAAATGGCTTTATGTTTTAGTCTGTTGACCTCCTATAATCTCTTTGCTGAAATGTAGTATAATTGATCAAGCTATATTTAGTGTAAATTCATTGAAATGATGAATCTCATTTTCTGAGAGCCTGAGGGCACATGTAGGCAAAGCTACAATCAATCTATAAAACCACAATACAAGTTACACAAAGAAATTAAAAAGTGTATTACTGGATTCACCAATAAAGATATTGAATATCCTACAAACCCTTAGCTTTCCCTTACAGAGAGGGATACTGAAAGTGGGTTAGGAAAGTAAAATCATTATGGACAAACACTTATTAATATGAATGGCAATAAGCTTTAATAGTAGGAATAGACTGAATTCCTTATGAAGTTTGGAGGGGAATGCGTCCCATCAGACTGATCTGTTCTGAGGTAGACCTGCTCCTTCAAAATCATGAGCAACCACAAAGTTGCCTATTCATCTTTTGTGGGGTGCAAACAAACTACATATAGGAGAGAATATTTAGTTTATAAAACTGGGCAAAATACTTACAATCTGAGTCTGGGTGATGACTTTAGTGCTACTCAAACTGAATTATAAAACAATAAAAGCAAATTTCCAGGGATTTCAGGAATCAGTGGATGGCAAATTCATCACAGAACACTCTGATTTTAAAATAGAAACCTTTCATGCAACAGGAGATGTATTTCTTCACCGCTATGCACTGAAAGGGCTGAGAAGCCTTTATCCAGCATGGCTGATCCAGTTCATATGACACGTTCTCTTTAAAAGGATGAATATGTGCATTGACAGAACTTGTCATGACTCCCCAGAAAGCAATATAATGCCAGAAGATTTTACTGCAAAAATATATAGGACATTGCAGAATATCACTCAAAAGGACAGATACTCTTGTGACTGGGCACACTGGTGGAGCAACTGCTGTAGTTTGCATAATCAAACAGAAATTTCTACCTTTGTTATTGTAAAGACACTCTGCAGTAAAGGGGAAGGTACTTTGCCAATAAGTAGAAGGCAGAGAATAAAAAAAGAATTGTTCAGTTTCTCATTGCTTTGTAAACCCGCTTGCTTAACAGCCATATTCTGTTCATCATTTATGGACTAAACCTAAAGAACCATCAGTAACACCAGAATTTGACGCACAGAAAGCACCTTTCAAAAAATGTCACCAAGGGCTAAAATGCACTTCCTGGATGCTATAGGTCTTACCCAGGTGTTAGAATTTCTTCCAGTCATTAACCATGCTGAACTGAGCACTCCTGGATGTCCTATTGCAAGTTTGTTTTGACAAAAGATAGGCACTTCCTCTAGAAAAGGTTCAAAGGCATCCAGCCATAACTTACAAGGGAAGAACCCCAAGACCATATCTGGGAAATAAAGAATTGTGAATTAGTTGATTTAAACACCCAACTTGGGCTAAAACACACATAAGTGTATGCAAATCCTAAAAATCTGAAAGCAGTCAAAAAAAATCAGCCAGATCCTTACCTTAGATTACAACTGTGAGATCTGGGTAAGAACATGGAGATGGGAAGGAATGCAAGAGAGTCCCAGAAGGAAAGGAAGGGGTGGCTCCAAGCAGCAGCCACATCAAAATGGAAAGCTCGTAGAATCAGCTCTCAGACTCAGAAAGCCATCTGCAAAAGTCCCTGTACAAAGGCCTCCTACTGCGCTGTGCAGGGTCTCTCACACCACATTCCCCCTTTCACCTCTCAAGCACTGTTCTTTTATTCAGCATGAGTCTCGCACATTCAGAATGCTCCATAAATGACTGGATGAGGAAACAGTAATGATACGGATAGGTTAACTGGAGTAAGAATTATCTTCAAGATGGCCTGGTAAAGATAACATTGTACTGTTAAAGCATTGCTAAAATGTACCTGGTTCTATTTCTGAGCAAAACACAACATATTCAGGTATTTCATTTGTCTCCTTGACTTCCGCTGCTATAACTGCAAAACTAGAATATTTGAATGAATATTCCTAGATGGTCCAATACTGTGAGTCTAAGAAACTGTTGCAGACCTGAAGCAAATCTGGGCACACAGAAATGGGAAATAATCTGGGCCTAAGAATCAAAGAGAACACATGAGTGGTCCAGGCAGCTGTACAGATCATCATTTCATCTATTTGCTACACCAAGTTTCTTACCATTCTAGTTAAGCCTTAGGAATAAAATTTTATCCTAGGTAAGGTAAAAAGAAAAAATTTAGGAGTGAGAAATAAATGTTTTCATCAGTTTGGTCAGAATGAGCATGAGAAGTTGGCTGGTCCAGAGCAGCAAAACTCACATCTGCTTCCAGGGAAGGGAGTGTCACCAGAGAGCATCTTGCAGGGGGACTGCAGCCACTAAGATGCAAACGCAGCCACAGGGATTTTTCCTTGCCTTTCCTTTCCCTTTAAAGGTTTGCATATTTATTTGAATAGGGGAATAGAACATGACAGGACAAAATAAACAGTAGGAAAACAAAGGAGTTTCTTCTATTGCTTTTGAGAGAGGTTTCCTCTTTCATTTACTGTAGAAACTCCAGTTACCTCAGTATTGCTGGCAGGAGCACAGCTTTGCCCTGTTTTTTTTTTTGTTCTACACTAAGCATATTTTTCCTTTCTTCTTTTTTCTGAGTTAGAAACAAAAAAGTTCTCTTTTCAGGCATAGCTATTGCATTGTAGCAGACTGGATTCACAGTTACCTGCAAATACCCTAGTAAAGTTTGCTAACTAAATCAACACTACCTCTTCAGCCATAAAACTTTGCAACATGTAGTTTATGTAGGGTCTCAAATGCAGAAGTGTGGCCAACTGTGTTGCCTATCAGACTGAAAATAAGGTAGGAAAGTAATTATAGAGTAGTAAGTGATACCACAAGAAGAAGTCATAGCAGGCTAATGTGATAAGGTACTGTATCATCCGATGAGTACTAACATTTCTGTATTAAAATGGTATTAGTGGTATATTAGGCTAACATGATATGACAAAAAAATTGCAAACAAAATACTATAATTTAGTCTAGGGCATAAATGTGAGGGAGTAAAACCAAATATTGTCAGAGAGGAACACCCTCTTTTCATTTAGAGGAACATGTGGAAATTTTGTGGTAGAATTTGCTGTCGTGTCATACTGATAAAGTTCATGGGAGATTACATATTGCTATGTGAATTGTGAGTTAGTACAAATGATATCTTATATCTATGTATCATTTTTACTCCAAGGGATATCAAAGTGCTTTACAAACTTAAAGAGATGTACAAAGCAATGCCTCAATGCTTGTCATCAGCTTCTAACCTGCAGCTGAATAGACTTCCCAACAGTCCCCAATTTTTTAATTAACCAAAGTTTTACCCAGATGGTGATGGTGTGACAGAATTTATAGAGTGGTTGTCTTTTTAAACATTAAGTTTTACACAGGAAAATAAAGTCCCTCCAAACTTTATATCAACCAAGCACTGAAGAACTTTCTTTTTGCATGAAATACCTGGTAAAAACTATATCCATATAAAAAAATAGCATTAATTTATAAAAATAGTATACAGGTACTCTCTATAGGATTACTCTTGGGATACTTACTCTGGATACAGTAAGCTTGTTCTTTGATTCCTGTCATCCACACTCAGTTCAAACTTCAGTGATGTGCCCACTTACCTTTTCAAGTCGTAAACAAGCAAGGACAGGGACACTTCCAAGCCAGTTTCTGCTATGCTCAGCTTAGAACCATTCATCACAGAGCTCATGCTGCCAAATTTCTGCTTATCATCAGGCATCCTGATAAACAGAGCATACATATTATATACCTGCACACGCACACACAGATACTTCAAAAATGGATGGATCTCATTAGGCCTTCATTTATAAACTCAGCAATGCTTAATGACATTCCACCATAAAATGGCTAAAAAGATGGTAGTATGTATTCCTCTCTGAATGCATTTATTTGCTCTTACTTTGCAAGCCTCATGGATCCTTGTAGCTCTCAAACCAGTAGTAAAATTCTGTTCCTTAATTTTACAATTATTTTGCGATATTTATGTGTAATAAAGGAGACTAAGTTTTTTAATCCTATCAACAACAAAGACAAGCGTATCAGTGCAGCGAAGCAGAA